>NC_054543.1:27782524-28112524 GCF_017654505.1 Polyodon spathula
AGCTGTTAAAATACTGTTTTGAATGGACTTCCTGTCTATTTAGAGAAATCTCCAGTAAAGTTATTTAGAGCTATCTTCAAATTATGTAGACATATCTTTAAAACCCTAATTTTAAGATATCTCGAAATGACAGTTTGGCATACCATGCTAGCAAAATCTACATGGTTTCCTTATTATTTAAAGATATCTGTAAATCAATTTGAGATATCCATTTCATTTTTAAATATATCTAACAGATTTACAGATATCTTTAATTGATTTACATATGTCTGTAACTGATTTCTAGATATCTCAAAATTAATTTTAGATATTTTTTAAAAACTGCACAATTAAAGATATCTGTAATTCAATCTGAGATATCTCAAAATGTTTTACAGATATCTCTAAATATTTCAATAGAACTTAAAATGCAGTTTGGCTTGCCATACAAAAGTGGTTCTTTTTTATAATACAAAGCTGGCTAAATGAACATTGAACTCGCCAATGCCAATTTCATGCAAGTCTGTAGTCTGGATCTCTCTAACATGTTGTCAGTACAGTTTTCACACGGTTTATATCAAAGCCAGTTTTGTTTGTTGTGTTTTTGTTTTCTTGTCCTCCAATGAATGCTCCGGCTGTGGGCATTTCAAACAGATTGACATTATCAGTGTTTGGAATTTGTTTTACTGAAAACAGTGGTCGTCAGTTTAAAAGACATTTGCACTGAGATTTCTAAGAAAAAATGCAGATAAATTGGCGCTGTGGAGTTAAAAGTATTGTGTGACTTGGAGATATGAAAAAGTCAATAAAACTCAAGACCACCTCAGAAAAATTGGAACTGAAGTATTAAAAATGCTGGTATTTTATACAGTATGCACAAAACCACTTAACTTTTCCATAATATCAGTACGTTCCTCTGCACTTTGCATTGACCTAGCTAATAGAAGAGCAGAACGACACAGTTCAAAAGAGCTGGCACCTTGTTTGAGCTCATTCTTTTCCAGTAGTGTTCTGCAACAGCTGCAACACTTGGAAGGAGATAACATAGTTTATGACTTGGCAGTTCTGGTAACCCATCCCTGTTTTTAGCTCAAATTCCAAACAGTCAACATAAGCGTTCAATTACAGATAATTTAGTTGGGCTTTTTCTGTGCAACGTATGTTTTTTTTTTCTTTGATAAGGAATAACAACATTATTTTCTGGGGTTTATTGACAAATTCCCAGATAACTCTGTACTACACTTTACTGCACTGTTAAAATTGTTGGCAAATGTTGTATTAAAAAAAATATACATATATATTGGAAAGTATGTAATAAAATATTAAGGCTCACAATTATATCATTATTATTTTTAGTGACACATTTATTGCTGTATAAACTGCAGTTTACAGCCTTATAATTGTTCAGTACTGAAGTCAAGGCTGAACAGAAATACTGACATAAGAACATAGTCAAAAAGACAATAAAAACTCAGTTCTGTTGTAAAACTTCAACTACAATTGTAGTAATGTTCAAAAACCCTCAATACTGTAAGTTTTAGCAATGAATACAATACACTGGGGAACTCTTGTGGTTTACAATCAGTATGTTTACATTGCACAAGTATTCAGAATATGAAGTATCTGGAATACCAGAATATTCTGCATGCTTTGTATACATGCAGGCAGAATTCTCTTATTCCTTTCATATTTTGTGTTTACATGATAAACGGCATATATTTCTGTTATTTGTTTTTATTTTTTCAGATCTGGAATCTGATATTCTGAGATTGTGTAAATGCTTGTGGGTCTTAATTCAGTGCAATGTGTTCATTGACATGCTTATGTCTTTATTAATATAAAAAGGAGACAGACTGAAGATGAGTTGCCCCTGTTCAGCCAAGCACACCGTCAACAGAGCCTACAGTAAATAAATGTACAGTAGAATAACAACCATAGTAAATAAATAACTAATTATGCCATCATATGCACAGCTGCTTTTTCAATTTTGATTTTTGATGATTTAGATGTTTGTGGCTTTGTGCCACGCCCCTGTGCGTATCTTTGTATTTCATGATGTCTGTTATATATGTGGATACAGTGGTGCACGGGATATAAATGGGTGTACTTAGACATGAAGATCGCACAATCACTTCATGTGCAGATTAAAATGCGTATAGCATGCAAGTACAGGGAGCACAATTAGTTCACATGGAGATGTACCAAGATTCCAATTGAATGACTGACTAGCAAATCGAGTTTCAGTACAGCTGCATAAGAGGCAGTTTTTCACTCACTCAGGGTTGGTTGTTCAAGGAGAAAGAATGAGAGAGAGAGAGAGAGAGAGAAAGAGAGAGATGAGAATTAAAAATAAGAAAAATAACAAATTGCTATTGATACTTGGTGTGTGTTTACTGTTCATCAGGATCTGACGTCACCACTACAGCCAGCCTGTCACAATATTGTTTATAAATTCAGATGTATATTTGCAGATCTAGCATGCATTGATATTTGTTTTCTGTATATTCTTTTGTACTCAAATTGTAAGATATACAATTTGTATATGAGATAGTGCACCCCTTACAAAATAAATGTTTCCTTTTTGTTTTGTAATTATTGCTACTTACTAGTTATATACAGTGCTACTCTTAAAACATTGAATACAACATCTAGTTTTTTATATATCAATTTTCTAACACAAGTAAAACATTTTGTGAATAAACACACCTACAGCAAAAGTACAGATGTGGGAAAAGCTTGCAAAGAGTAAAATGTACAATATGTGCTTGTTTCTTCTAGTTTTAAAATGTTAAACTCTTTTTTCCATCGTCTCCTCTGACATCACATGATGTGCACATGTTAAAGGCACGCTGCTGTGCTGAAGGGGTGCACTTTCGCATGCTACACCGGGTCGGTGAGGACAAAGGGCGATTACCACTGTGAGTATTTGTTATTGTGCGTTATGTTGTGGGTTATGCTTCATTATCTGTTTACATGGCTTTATATTCCACTAGTAATCTGCATACTAGTGGAATATGCCACGTCCAATATTCCAATTAAGCAGAGGCGGAATATTACTCTTCATATTCCTGAATATGCTGTTAACCCAGTTCAGAACAATCGTGCGGTGGGAGTGAACAACACTGCTTTGTCTGCCATCAGCAGCATTCAGGAAGGAGAAATAATTTGAACAATGTAAACCCTTCCAAATTGAAGCAGTTATTTTTTAATTAGGAACAGCGACAGATTTGAAAGAGTACTGGGGTCATTCCACATGAAATCAATCACCAAAAACCTTAAGAACATAAGAAAGTTTACAAACGACAGGAGGCCATTCGGCCCATCTTGCTCGTTTAGTTGTTAGTAGCTTATTGATCCTAGAATCTCATTAAGCAGCTTCTTGAAGGACTTCAACAACATTCACAACATTAGTGGGGAGTTGATTCCAGACCCTCACGATTCTCTGTGTAAAAAAGTGCCTCCTATTTTCTGTTCTGAATGCCCCTTTGTCTAATCTCCATTTGTGACCCCTGGTCCTTGTTTCTTTTTTCAGGCTGAAAAAGTCCCTTGGGTAGACATTGTCAATACCTTTTAGAATTTTGAATGCTTGAATTAGGTCGCCGCGTAGTCTTCTTTGTTCAAGACTGAACAGATTCAATTCTTTTAGCCTGTCTGCATATGACATGCCTTTTAAGCCTGGAATAATTCTGGTTACTCTTCTTTGCACTCTTTCTAGAGCAGCAATATCTTTTTTATAGCGAGGTGACCAGAACTGAACACAATATTCAAGATGAGGTCTTACTAATGCATTGTTCAGTTTTAATATTACTTCCCTTGATTTAAATTCAACACTTTTCACATTGTATCCGAGCATCTTGTTGGCCTTTTTTATAGCTTCCCTACACTGTCTAGATGAAGACATTTCTGAGTCAACAAAAACTCCTAGGTCTTTTTCATAGATTCCTTCTCCAATTTCAGTATCTCCCATATGATATTTATAATGCACATTTTTATTTCCTGCGTGCAGTTCCTTAAACTTTTCTCTATTAAATATCATTTGCCATGTGTCTGCCCAGTTCTGAATCTTGTCTAGATCATTTTGAATGACCTTTGCTGCTGCAACAGTATTTGCCACTCCTCCTATTTTTGTGTCGTCTGCAAATTTAACAAGCTTGCTTACTATACCAGAATCTAAATCATTAATGCAGATTAGGAATAGCACAGGACCTAATACTGATCCCTGTGGTACTCCACTGGTTACCACACTCCATTCTGAGGTTTTTCCTCTAATCAGTACTTTCTGTTTTCTACATGTTAACCACTCCCTAATCCATGTACATGTATTTCCTTGAATCCCTACTGTGTTCAGTTTGAGAATTAATCTTTTATGCAGGTGTGGCAGGCTGGCGAGTGGATAGAGGCCCAGAGACAGACTGCAGTTCAAAAAAATAACTATTTTATTATAAATAAACAAAAATAAAGTGCACAAGGGCAAAATAACAGATACTCAAACACAAATAAAGCAAAAACAAAACTCACAAAAATAAAGTTTCCAGGCTGGGCACTGCCTTCACTGGATTTAGAAAATTCAAAAAACCACAAAACAAACACCAACCTGCTTCCTCAGCTCCCTTCTCCCAAATGAGAAGCTGAGGCCTCCTTTTATATCAGGTGGCTGGGCGCTGATTGATCGTTAATCAACCTAATCAACTAATCAACCCCAGCCACCTGAACATAATAAACCCAGGCAGGTAGGGGAAGTTAACCCCATCCCTGCCAATTTAAAGGGCAGAGCTTTGCTCTGCCACAGCAGGACTTTGTCAAAAGCTTTCTGGAAATCTAAATAAACCATGTCATATGCTTTGCAATTATCCATTATCGATGTTGCATCCTCAAAAAAATCAAGCAGGTTAGTTACACACGATCTCCCTTTCCTAAAACCATGTTGACTGTTTCCCAGGACATTGTTACCATATAGGTAATTTTCCATTTTGGATCTTATGATAATTTCCATAAGTATGCATATAATAGAAGTCAGGCTTACTGGTCTGTAGTTACCTGGTTCAGTTTTGTTTTCCTTTTCGTGGATCAGTGTTATGTTTGCAATTTTCCAGTCTGTCGGTACCACCCCTGTGTCAACAGACTGCTGCATGATCTTGGTTAGCGGTTTGTAAATAACTTCTTTCATTTCTTTGAGTACTATTGGGAGGATCTCATCCGGCCCAGGGGATTTGTTTGTTTTAAGAGCTCCTAGTCCCTTTAACACTTCTGCCTCAGTTATGCTAAAGTTATTTAAAACTGAATAGGAACTGGATGACATGTGGGGCATGTTGTCCGTATCCTCCTTTGTAAAAACTTGTGAAAAGTAATCATTTAATATATTTGCTTTTTTTTTTCTTCATCTATGATTTTGCCATTTGTATCTCTTAGACATTTAACCTCCTCTTTGAATGTTCTCTTGCTGTTGTAATATTGGAAAAACATTTTGGAATTGGTTTTATCCCCCTTAGCAATGTTCATTTCTATTTCTCTCTGGGCCTTTCTAACTTATTTTTTGACTTGTGTTTGCAGTTCCGTGTACTCTTTCTGTGTACTTTCTTTTTGGTCCCTTTTTAACGCTCTGTAAAGTGTCTTTTTTTCACTGAATATTTTTTTTAATTGATCTATTAAACCATTTTGGCAATTTAGTTTTACATTTAGATTTGTCTACTTTAGGGATGTAATTGTTTTGCGCCTCTAGTACTACATTTTTGAAGAACAACCATCCTTTTTCTGTGGATGTTTTCTCTATTTTACTCCAGTCTAATTCTGTTAGTCTCTGTTTCATACCTTCATGTCTAAAATTGTAAACCTTAGCTTTAGTCATTACTTTTGGGGTTTTAAAAAGCACTTCAAATGAGATCATATTCTGGTCTGAGTTTGCCAGTGGTTCTCTGACCTCTGTTTTAGTTATTCTGTCTTCATTATTTGAAAAGACTAAATCAAGGCATGCCTCCCCTCTAGTCGGTGCCTTGACAAATTGTGTTAGGAAGCAGTCATTTGTCATTTCCACCATTTCAATTTCATCCGTCGTGCTCCCCACCGGGTTTTCCCATTTTATATGGGGAAAGTTGAAATCCCCCATTAGTATGGCATCTCCTTTGCTACACGCATTTCTAATGTCATTGTATAACAGATTATTTTGCTCGCCGTCTGAATCTGGCGGTCTATAGCATGCTCCTATTATTATGCCCTTTGAATTTTTGTCCGTTATTCTGACCCATATTGATTCGGCTTTATTTTCTTTGTCCAGGTTTAACACCTGGGCTTCAAGACTGTTATGTATAGCGCTACCCCTCCTCCTCTTCTGTCCTGCCTGTCTTTCCTATACAGTGTATACCCACAAATATTATATTCGTCCCCATCACTCTCAGACAACTAAGTTTCTGTAACACTTATCACATCAAAGTTACTTGTTAGTGCAGTATCTTCAAGTTCTAAAATTTTGTTTCTGATACTTCTAGTGTTTAGATAAATACATGTAATGGTTGTCTTACCTGAGTTGTTGTCCTTGTTTTGATGCAGTCTCTTCTGTTTTTTTTTGTTGATTTCTCCCCCCTTCCTTTCTAGTTTAAATACTTCTGAACCTGCTTGAGGATCTTTTCTCTAAGTAGACTGGTTCCCTTTTTATTTAAGTGCAGTCCATCCTGTCCTTACAGATAGTCCTCGTTGTAGAATGTGGTCCAATGATCAAGATAGGTGAAGCCTTCCTGAGTGCACCACGTCTTCAGCCATGCATTTAGATTAATTATTTCCAGCTGTCCATATGGTCCTTTGCAAGGTGCTGGTAGTATACCAGAAAATACCACAGTTTTGGTTTTTTCTTTTAATTTCCTTCCTAGCTCTCTGAATTTGTTTTGCAGGGATTTTGGTCTGTCTCTTCCAATGTTGTTTGTAACGATGTGGACGACTACTACCGGGTCGTCTCCTGTTCGTTCTAGGAGCCTGTCCACGTTCTCAGTGATGTGCTTGACAGATGCTCCCGGAAGGCAGCACACTGTTGTAGTAAGGGGGTCCAAACTGCGACTTGAACTTTCTGTGTTTCTCAATATGGAGTCTCCAACAATCATGACCTCCCTTCTTTTTGCTGTCTGGTCACCACTGTCAATAGGGTCCTGGATGTTGTTCCTTTCGTTCTCTTGTTGTTGGTTTTGCTCATCAAAATTTTGAAGTGACAAAGTTTCTTTTTTTCCCTGCTTCTGCCTACCTGAACCCAGCTATTCTGACCTTCTATCTCCCTGGTGGCTTTCAGTCTGTTAGGGGTGGTGCAGACATCCATGAATTGTGGGTGTACCAGCTCCTCAAGATCCTGTTGCTGTCTCATTTCTTCCAGCTTCATTTCTAGCGTACTTATTACTTTATGCAAGTCCTGGATAGGGCGGCACTTTACGCACACTTGGTTTAACCTTGACCTCCTTTGATTTGTGATAAAAATTTCCATGCATGTTTGCCTTTAGGAGAAGTGGTTATAGTGTTAAATTTCAGGCCTGCATGAGATCCCGTTCATGAGATCCAGCTCATCAAAGCTGACCCATTTCGAACCCCCCCACCCAACCTTTCCATGGTCATAACTTCCTCCATAATTGACATAGAAAGGTAGTTTTGGTGTTGTTCCAAAGCTCTCAAATAGCTCTATCTTCTCATTCTATGAAAGGTTCTGTGAAATGTAAGACATAAAAGTTGTGTGATTCTGTGACCTTTGATCTCAACCAGGTCAAATCACACAACCTTGGATTTTTGTCAGTGTTTGACAGATTGAAGCCTAGACCATTATCTGCAAGTTTCATTTTGTGCCTACCGTTGGTTGAGGCATAGCACAGAGTTGAATGCAGTGTCAGGTGAATCTTCTAAGTGAATTACACAAATAATATAATTAGACAAAAATATTTACTTAAAATCGAGTATGCTCACCTGTTAAATTGAAGCTGCAGTGAACTGGTGCAGCTGTAACAGATTCATGTTAACGAATTAACCAATGTGGCCTATTAACACATGTGACTAAAGTGTAGCACAGGTGAATTAAATACAGATCAATACCGAAATATACCCTTTATAATGTGAAAAACAAGAAAACCCCACTATAATATGTCCCTACCTGGTACTCCAAATAAATATTTATATATTATACTTATCAGTTTAACATTCTTAACATTAAATGTCTGTAGTTAAATTCTTGCAGTTTTGCAGTCTATTTGACATAGAAGACAATTTGTTGCATAAAAGGCAAGTACTTCCAATGACTTTCGTTAAAGACATCAAAGCACGCTGTGACCCATTTGCAAAGCATCATGGAGTGTGCCGCACTAAAGGTTCCACCTTAAGAAGATGATCAGGGGCTCCTGAGTGGCTTATCCAGTAAAGGTGCTCCATGTGGAGTGCAGGATGCGCCTGGAGATCGCTGGTTTGAGTCCAAGTTATGCCATTGCCGACCATGGCTGGGAGTTCCTGCACAATTGGACAGGGGCCGCCCAGGTAGGGAGGTTTCAGGCTGGCAGAGTAATCCTCGGTTCACCGTGCATCAGCGACTCCTGTGGCTGACAGGGTGCCTGCGGGTCTGCTGTAGAAGCCACTCAGATCAGTGTTGTCCTCCGGCACTATGGGTCTGGTGGCTTCGCTGTAGACCTGAAGCTCAAAAAAAGATGGCTTGGCAGGAAATGTTTCGGAGGACACGTGTGTCTGCCACCATTTCCCGAGTCGGTGTGGGAGTTGCAGTGGTGAACCGGGATAAAAATAATAATTGGGCATTCCAAATTGGGGAGAAAACCAGGGTAAAAATCACTGGTGACTACATTTTATTGTTTTTTTTTTTTAAAAAGAAGCAGATCAAGTACGACCAGAAGCTTAACTTTGCGTGTGGCCATAAGTTATGTTGCCCTTTTAAGTTGCTAGCCCACTGTCCTCCTGACCAAAACCAAACATCATTTTCAACACAACGTGACCCCAAGGAGTCTAGTTCCAGAGAATCCAGCCATCATGCTGTTCTAGACAAACAACCTGAAAGCAAAGACATTTTCGAAGCTGAAAAGGAACATAAGATTTCACAAATAAACAAGGCCTTGGAGGCAATATAAGAATCTCCACTAGAGAAGGAAATCATCACAAAAGGTATATGCAGCTCAGAAGGTAAAGGTCAGAGAAGCAATGAAAGCTAAAAAAGGTTTTCCCACAAACAGAAGTGGAAGAACATGAAACAATCAAGGAGTAGCCTTGGCCATATCAAGATATGATGGCCCAGCTGAAGGAATAATGTAATTCAAATATCAGTCAAAGTCTGCAAGATTTTGACAGCTGTCCCAATGTCTTGGTCTATACGAAGGACTACTGCTGTGTTTGGTGCTACCTACCATATATCAAGGGCAGCCAAGGCTTTACAGAAAGAGAAGGGTTGCCTATTGGATCCAAATCCAAAAATTGGGGGGAGACCGCTAACAAAGCAGATTGCTCAAAAACTGTTCTATAAGAGGGAACATGGTAGTCGACTCATGACCGGAAAGAAAGATTTTTGTTTCTGTTTACAATAAAGAGTCAGAAAGGAGGGAGCACCAACAAAAACGGCTTGTTGTCTGCAATCTTTCAGAGGCCTATTGTTTCTTTAAATTACAGCATCCTGATATTAAGATTGGCTTCTCCAAAGGAGTGTGTATTGGCAGGCAGTAGTGGTACACATGCTGTGTGTGTGTCTGCACAACAAACCAGAATGTAAAGCTGATGTTCACTTGTTCTAAGCTTCCACAACTGAGTGTACAGAAGTGCCTTTGAATCACTATCAGCATTGCTTATCTTGTCTCATGTGTTCCCCACCTAACATCGATTGTCCATCACTTGAAGATGTCAAGAGTCATCTACAAATGCTTTTTCAAGATAGCCTGGTGGACGCAGTGGATTATCGGAAGTGGAAAAACTGAAAGATCCACCATTCAGACAATCAATGAACCTGCTGATCAGTTCATAAAGACTTTCACAAGCATCTCCAACGTCTTCGTCGACATGACTTCACTGCAAAGATGCAGACCGAATATTATCAACAGCTGAGGGATGAACTCCTTCAAGAAAATGAATTTTGCAGAAAACTTCACTTCCATCAAGCAAGATGAAGCACAATTACATCATTGAACAACTGTCAGGTAACCATACATTCTTTTGTTTGCTACTGGCAAGACAAAGATGGGAATTCTCAGCAATATAAGAATGCATGACTCATGACACAGTTGCTGTTTATCTCTTTCAAAAGCATCTTTTCAGGTTTTTGGAGAATACATTTTCATCTTGTATTTCACATCAATTTTGATATAATGACTAGATAGTCCTATTTGAGAGTTTTAAATAGACACCAACATCAGCTTTCTATGTCAATTCTGGAGGAAGTTATGACTAAGGCTAGGAGTTTGTCACGGAAAATTTGGACGTAAATCGCGGAGCATTCATGGTCAATGCGCTCAAAATCACAGAGAAAATGACAGAGGGAGAATAAAGTCACAGGGATAGAAAAAATAAATAAATAACTGTCTTTAAAGCATATTGCGGCATTGGTGCACACAGGTTCAGCAAAGAAGGACGAGACAAGCAAATAAAATTTCAATTTGTTGCTTTTTTTACATTTTTTTTTAAATTGTATGAACAAAATGTAGGTCTTTAACATCATGTAATCAAAGAAACTACAAAATGATATCACAAAAGTCTACCGGAAACCATAACAGTAGTGCAGTTTTTTTTTTGTTCGATTTTGAAATGTCACATATTTCAATTTATTGCAGTTTTTCGTGAAGTATACAAAATGGTATGTAATTCAATATGTTAACATTATTCAGCAGTTTTCAATCAAAATTTTTTAATTATGTCATGCAAAACTGGCCAGTGTGACAAGGCAGACAGTCAAACGTACAGCTACTGTATATGCTCCCACATTCTAGTATCGAAAAGTTTCATCACATTTAGATAAGCTGTTCTTGATACTGTAAAATGACAGAGGACAGACAGAGTTGGACATACAGCCATATTGTTTAACAGAGATAAAGACAATAACTTGTTCTAAAGAAGGTCCTTATGTTACCCTAATGTTACACATCCACGGCAAAGGAGATCATAATAGCTACTGTAGCTAGAAGATATCACATAAAATGTAAAGTCTTTTTTTTGGAATTCTTTGATACATGTGTTTTAATAGTTGTTTGTTATAAACACTAAAATTTTAACTTTGGTTGCCATTTTTTTTAGAAAGACTGTTTTGCGTTATTTTGTTTTTTAGTTCAGATAAATATACTGCCATATAAACCAACTGAAGCGACCGGGCACTTCAGTTGAAAGACTATAAACATCCTATCCTGTTCTCTTTTGATCTGCCTTGGTAAAGAAGTGGCAAATTATGCAATTATCAAAATCTTTTAAAGGGCTTCCATTAACACTGCAGGGTAAAGGTAAAGTAAGCTTTCATCTCTGTAATTGGGAGGTCGATGTGCACTTTTAAAAGGTCAAAAGCGTCATATTCTTCCTTTTGCAGTCTGCTTTGTTTCAATGCATGCGCACACCTTATTACCACTGGCTTTCTTTAAAGCACAACTATTTTGGCTTGTGTGGATCATTTCAGAAGTATAGTGACATTATACTTCAACCATCAACCAAAAGCCAATAAAACAGGTTCATCATATTGATGAAATTATTGAATATAGTAGGTAATACTAATATTAGTAGGCTATCTGCCAAGCCAGTGCATGCACATACTGTACAGAATCACACCATAAAGGTAAAGGTTTAGACAAATGCAATCAGAAATTACTATATGAGGCTAAGAGTGTGTGTTAAAAGTTTAGTGTAGATTGGTGCAAAATGAAGTATTCGCCTTGTAGTATCCCTTATAAAAACTGACCATACTGTAGGAAAAGCATAGCAAAGTGGGTAATGCATGAGTAAGCATTACAAAGCACAGAAAAGTATGGAAAAGCAAATTTAAAAAAAAATGTCAATCCACTGTAAACAATGGTAAACACATAGTATACCCAGGGCTCAACACAAAAAAAAAACAAAAAAAAAAAGAAAAAACCACAACTTACTGTAGAAATCGCATTACTGTTTACGGAACGTCTGAAAACTAAAATCAAAAGTCTTCGAAAGCGCAGTTCTTGCAACTGCACTTTTTAAAATTATTTATTTATTAATGCACTTGCTCATTCTCTGACTCTAGTTAATGAGAAATGGTGCCATGGGAAAGTATGTATACTCAGAATCTTGGGAAACAAAATACATGTAAGGACTGGTTGGTTCCATGAATATTCTTGCAAACTTAAAATTGGTCTTGTTTTTGTTTTATTTTTTTGGTGTTTTTTTGTATAAAATGCAAAAGAAAAAATGGAATACATGAAAAAGTACAACACAAAACACAGCTTATGGCTTACCTTTTTCTCTTCTGGTCCTGTCTTTCTTTCAACACCTTTTTCTGTGTAATAAATTATTGCAAAACCGAAGAGTTTGCTTAAATATGTGGACGTTACCTACTTTGAAATTGACTGTGTCCTAAGACAAGTTCGTGGTTTTAAAATGGTAATATAAATACATAATTTTGTAATTACTTTTCATAGACACATATAAGTAACTTTTAATTTTAAAAAATGAACAAAAGTTATACACTTATTTTAAATTTTGGGTCCCTATTAAGGCACATATTTAGGCCCAGGATATGCAGCTTTAGACCCCTGCAAAACCCTGAAATTTGTTTTGTGCTGGGGAAGGACCTCCATGCACCTATGCACCCATGCACCCACGTTGGGGGAGGACCCCCATACCCCCACGCTGGGGGAGGACCCCCATGCACCCACGCTGGGGGAGGACGTCCATACCCCCCTGCACCCGTGCTGGGGGAGGACCCCCATACCCCCCGCCTTCTACTTAGGATTTCTAGCCTCCAACTTCAAATGAAAATAAAAAGACTGGACATTAACAGTGATGATATTAAGTTGTTTGTATATAGTTTAATTAACACAGTTTAAAATGTTTGTTGCTGTGGGATGTGATGTACAGCACCTAGAATCTGTTAGCAGTCCCCACACCATCCATTCAATCTCCACTCCACCTTAAAGAGCGGCCTGTTTGGATCAGCACACATTTCCACCACTCCAAACCAAACAAAAAAAGCTCCAAATTTGTAGCAGCAGTTACGCACATGAACTGCATTGCTCATGTCAGAAGAATTCTGATGCTCTGCCCTAACAACTGTCTTTCATTAAATAGCTGCATTTATCAAATTGCATAACACCACGTAAATAGCGTAAACACTGAAAATACAGCCCTGGCTGAAAAAAAATAACTCCTGGCTAAAAAAATAAATATCCTGCATTCTCTTCACCATCACATTCAACTGAGAAATAGATTTACTTTCACTTTTCAGAAACATACTGCTATTTCAAAATTATCTGTATTCAAAATGTTTTCTTAGCTATTTTAAAATCACAAATAACACCAAATCCAATCATCCACACCAATGCCCTCAAACATGTAAAATAGTATAGTTTGTATTCTATAATAAAAGCTGTATCTCTCTGTTTCAAGCTGGTTTCAGTCACGATAGGCAAGGCAGCAAGAGGGCTGACAGTAGACGGGTGCTTCCATATCGGAGACCACACCAATTAATAATGTAAAAGAATCAAAATGAAAAGCGTTTTGGAGATTCCCACTTTCCTGTTAAATAAATAAAATTATTTATTTATCCTGGAATAAAATACATCAAACATTGAGAAATGGTCAGGCATCCCTTCAGAACAATTTAAACCGCTGCAGACTGATCATGTTAAATCAGTGGTGTACTGCATGTCCATGGCAGTGCTAAACCCTGTTGACATGTATACAATAGGCAAGCCAACAAACATACACTCCTGAATCATATGAACTGTCAAAAGGAGAGGGTCCCACCTCTTACAGCAGGAGTCACTGTAGGGCAGTGGAATTTAAAGCCAATGGCATCTTTTCTGCTTCTTTCAGCAACCTGCATTACAGCTTGCCTGTAACATATGACCTCTTAACGATTAAAGGTTAACCTGTGGACTGAGGTCATGCTCAAAATTCAATCTGATGTGAAAACGGGACAGGCAGATGCAGTCTTATGACAAGTCTTATATGCTCAATATTACTGCACAGTAAAACTTGAAGCCAACGGTCACCATAAAAATCCTTATTTCACAATCTCTTAAAATATATAGAATTGTAATCTATAGTTCTTTTTCATTTTTAAATCTACTGTCTATTCTCTAGATTTGACTTAACCAAAGCTCTGATAACACTTTAAAAATAATGGCTGCAAATTCAAATGATTTCAACTGGGCGACACAGGAGTAACATGTTAACAAATGTGGTGTTGTTATTTTGTAATGGTGTTGTCTACTCCTGAAGATAATTGAAAACAAAATCATAATGAATTCAAGTAGAACACCACCGGTCTGAATAGCAGGTATTTGAAGTCATAGTCAATTTGTGGCTATTGTTTTAATGCACCTGCTGCATACAGTATTAGCAAACAGTAATAACCTTAGATGTTTGATTTTCTGGAAAAAAGGCAATTTACTTCACACAGCTTTGTTTAATTTCAAATTCAAATACTACATTAAATATTTCAAAGATATACACCTGGGTGTAATGATGCCACGTACAGGAAACCCACCTGCACACTATTCCACTGCTCTGATACTGTGAAGGCTGGTTTACGCTCCACTGCTCGACAGTCGCTCGACTAAAAAGCCAGGACAGCTGTCTGTCGCTTGATTATCGCCCAATCAACACACTGCCATCATCCAACAGTGCACCATATACGCCTAATGTGTTGACTTGTAAATGTCAAAAACAAAATGCTTCACACAACTGGCATATTATTACCATTGTGTTCTAACTGTAAAATGTATTTTCCATGCTTTCACTATTTTGTCAAATATCCATACCATGGTACTCAGGCCATTATCAGTTCATAATTAGTTTTGCAGTCTCTGTCTGTCTTTCCACACTAATTTGCTGTGAGTGTAAAATACTCAAGCATTCTCTTTTTCCTGCTGATCTTTATAATCTGCTCTACTGAATACATGCAGGGATAGGCAGTAACTATACTGAGAAGCTTCTCAACAAACAGCCTGTCATCCATTTTTAGTGTTCTATCACCTAGCAACAAGGTCAACGACACGGTCAAAGTTCAGTTGATTTGAACTCAGTGACGCTGCCAGCGACTGTCGTTTTTGAGCAGGGTGATTGTCGGGCAACACTATAAACTGCACAGCAACGCAACAGTGATTATCGCTGGTCACTTTGCTATTTAATCACTGTCGAGCGATGGAGTACAAACCAGCTTTAAGAGTGCGGCTGTCACGTGCCTCCTTATCCAAGACTGCACATGTTTCATAACAAACAGTCTCAAAAGGCTGGGCTCTCCAGTATGGGCCATTGTGAAGAACATTGTGTAGTCTGGCAGGGTGCCTGTGGGCATGGGGGTGGTAGCGGTGAGCTGAGCCTAAAAATAAATGGCTACATTGGAAGAAAATGACAAAAAACAATTGGCGACAACTAATTTTTTTTTAAAAAGTCCTAATTCAGTGATGTGACGACACATTGCCAAAACTATTTGTTAGAATTTGTAGTATGTGTGTTAGATAAAGAAAAGGAGAAGTGATATGTTTTATTGGACTAACTAAATATTAATTATTCACAAGCTTTCAAGACCTCAAAGGTCTCTTCTTCAGATGAAAGTAGGAAAGAGAATTTGATGTTTAAATTCAAAGGTTGCATCAGATTTTTACAAAAATAACCCATTTTGAATCACTACAATTCTAATGATTTTACCAAAACTAGTATGTGTGTTGAAATTGCTGACCATCATTTTTATTAAAAAAAAAAAAAAAAAAAAAATTCCAAGCATTGAAAATCGCGTCCCTTTTCGCAATTCCCACGTTAGAAGCCTGCGTTTCATTCAAATCGGAGACCAAGAAAACAAAACCACAATAAGAAAACTGTCTACGACAAGCACCTCATGAAAACATACATACAACAGGGAGGAGAGACTTGGCATTGGGCATCTCAATGTTTATTTAACCACCTTTGTACAGTATACTATATAAAAAGTCATGGAATCCATGTATTTTAATAAATAACGAAGGGGGCTAAACTGATTACTTTTGGTTATAATACAGGCTTTGCTCTTGTGGTTTACGGTCCTGTATCACCAGACACCCTTCATACAATCATAACCCAGCTAGTATTCTAATTGTGCATTTAACTGTGCTTTTCCCATGTTTATACTGATTATTGAATGCATTTTTCCATGGCTAACCATGTTTTTTTACCATCATTTACCATGTTCCCAATGATTTCCATAATTGTGTGTGCTTTCACTGCTGCTAGGTTTTACAACACTTTTATAAGGGACTTATACTGTGTAGTATTTGTCTCCCACTTCTAAAGCAATCAAATTAGTGTGATACAAACTAAATCAAGCAAGCATTCTAATTTAGAAATGCATTGATACAGCAAGCTTAAATGACACACAATCCCTTCCTCCTTGTGCTCTGAGGCATTTCATTCCTATTCACATAATATTCTGAATCTTCAGGCAGATGCTGATCTGTATTCTGTAAATCGGTGAGGCGTTTTATTGAGGTTGTTTCTGTGTCTCTGTTTATCTGTGGATTAGTGCCTGGAAAAGTTAATTCCCATCCTGGATACAGATTGTTAGCCCTTGGTATTTTGTTGTATAATTCTTTTTGAAACACAGAGGATTTACTTTGATCCCCCAACCCCCTCCACATCCTTACATATACTGTCCTTAAATATCTTACCCTATACGAGCAATATCAAGATTTGCAGCAACTCCCTCTGTTTCCTTATAAAAATCAGAATGGAATTGATTTCTGTCAGAATTAGTCTTTCTCAAATCATGAACTGTGAAAACCACCCCTTACTGGCTTAGCAGACTAATTCTCTAGCCTTTTATGTCTTTTGTTTCTGGAGCCCTGGGTTCTTATCCAGCTTATGTCACATGTTAAATTGTTAAACACCAAACTAGCCCAGAGTTAAGTCAGACTTCATAGGCAATATCATATATTATGCATATTAGGATGTTAAATCAGACGGCCACACTCAGTTATATCCACCACACATCAAAATGATCTGAATGCGTTCATCTTTGCTTAAAGACATTTCATGCCAGGAAGAAATAGAAAGAATTTTAAGAAGTATGCCTATGGTGCCTGCTTATGGACACTCAGTATTTATTTTTTATCAGGAGTTAAGCAATCAGGCCTGTTAAATAAATTGTTCCTCCCCTATACGGTATCCGCATGGAAATAGAATAAATGTGGTATGGCTTAGCCTACATGCACTGGGAAGAGTGTTGCAGGGGGACAGGTTAAGAGTTACACTCTGGTGTACTGTACCAGATGTACTTGGAGACGTTTGAGGGCTTTATTGTACTGTTTGTCCTATCAACACAGTTAAAATGAATCCCTGGAATAAGGACAGGGGCTGGTTCCAGGAATCCAGGCAATACGGACAATACTAGATTTGGCTGGATCTACTGTAAACAGAAGCCACTTACCCACCAAAAACTACTGAAGTCACTTCCTGACTTGCAAACAAGAACATCAAGGTTATGGTGACTGGATGTTGCATCATGTCACAGCTTTGATGATGATGGTTTATATTTTCTCAGGAATAAAAAGAGTAAATCAGGCCTGTAAAAAGTGATTCTGAGGTGGCCTTAAAGCAAGGATTTAGTTGTAATGAAGCGGGTTGTGCCTTCAAATCAGGGAATAAGACAACAATTTCACCACCAACATTCAACTCAAATATTATAATGCTTTCTAGTCACCCCCCCTCCATCCTATAAAATCCTCAGTGACGACACAGGAGTTAGTTAAGCCTTGCCTTTGAAGATTATGAGTCACTTTACAACCACGGTGCCCCTGAAAACTAACATACTCAATAATGCACCGCCCTGACTTTGACAACTCCCGAGCGAGGTATTATGAAATTGAATAGAAGGAAAGCTTTAGCAATGTGTTGGACTGACCATGCAAACTCAGGCCTGCTGTAAATCCTGTCCCTCACAAACATTTCCAATGGCTATGTGCATTCCCATATTTATCGCCAGAGAAAACATCAGGCCTCAAACTGCCTGCTCGTTAATTGGGATCTCTGGGGTTGTTTCGACTCAAACAGGTCAGTCGGTTTTATCCTAAGGGACCTTCAACTTGGTGCTCAGCGCAACTTTCGGTCTTTTATTGCATTTCAGTTCCCAGAAAGAAAAAACAAAATCCCTATAAGGCTTTTTGATTTTTTTTTTCTTAAAAAAACATGGAACTAATGATTTCATTAATTACTGAAGCCAATAATAATAATAATAATAATAAAAAACAAAGTTATCCAGTACAGTTCTTGAGGATCTGTGGGCATTACCATTTCTGTAGCAGAACAGTACAACCACACATCCCCTTATATCACCAGATTCTGACACACTCAGTGACATGTGCTAACAACTGAATAAGTGGTCTGGTAGATATATTTAGTGCAATACTCTAGTGGGCCTCTCCTCTTGTATCACTATTGCTTGAGTTATGCACTCAGCTGCGGATAAGGAGAGTTTAGAGACATCTGCTGGGGCTGGTTTTTATATTTAGTGTAAACAGCCTCACAATCTATGGCGTGTGTAGACGCACCCCTCTATACACACAGACAGACAAGCACCAGCTTTCTGTGAAATGTCTTCTCACTCTCGTAAAATTAAATTCTTAGATTCCACCAGTTCCATTGACATACTTTGCTTAAGCTTTAGGAACCGAGGAACAATGTTGAAAAGACACCTTTATGTGTTCTGCCTCCACTTCTAAACAAATGAAATCTGACTTGGAGAATGTACTGTTGTGTAGTTTCAGCAAACCAACAGCACAGTATACGTTATCAAGACAGTTTCCTCTCTTCCATTTCCTACAGTTTACTTGTGCTATGTGCCGCCCTGATTGCTGTAGGAAACTGCCTGTGAGCCAACTGCAGATACAATTGTATACATTTCAAAAGATGTATGAAGGATGTGTCCTTCTTACCCCATGAAGTTTGGATTTTATCTCAAAGGGGCACTTCAAAATCTAGGAAGGTGTGTAACATTTTAAAGGGTGGGTTTTATAAGTGGCATAGTGTCTATCCCCTCTGGTATTTCCCTGTGATCAGAAGCAGATGTTTGATTGACTTTTGACATCATGAAGTATGCAATGGGAGAGGGGTTGGTTTGTTTTAACATTATGGATACTGGACATGCATGGTATGGCTGCATTGTTGATTTATTTTAAGTATAGATATAAAAATGTTTGATATGCAGGTAGCTCAATATGTCCCCAGGCTGTAATACTCTAACTAGTACTAAATGATATACCAACCAGCTTCAATACTGGTTCTTTACATCTATGTAAAAATGTAAGTGACATATACAGTATTTAGCCTAAAAATGTCATATGGACAGACAGGGGGCTCTGTAGTCCTTCCTGACCCTAAGCCACAAATGGGGTCACTGCAGTACAAGGTATATGTCCAGGATATACCCCAGTGGGATAAAAACAGGAAATGTAAAATGTTTGTAAAAACATATGGTGGAATGGTATTGTTTACTTGTTTTTGCACTTGAGAAAAAGCTTAGTAACTCTTGTCCCTTTGTGAATTTGGCCTTGCTTCAGCCCATGTGCAGCCTGATTCTCTGTTTATGTTTGAACCAGGCAAGTTGCTGTTTATATGACGGGTAAATGCCAGCAATTAATCACTGCAAGGGGAAAGCTCTTTCAAACACAGGCTGAGGGCACTAGTTAACTATCCCCAGCAGAGAAAATGTTACGTACTTACTAACTCTTGTGAAAACATGTGGTAACCATATGACAACAAGTTCCTAATTATAAACACAAAATTCCTGGGGCTTTTAGTTTTTATTTTTAGACATATATTTTCATAGGCTGAAAAAAGAAACCAAAATGTAGTTAATATACAACTAAAATGACTCATACTTTATATCTGTTTATAGGTCTTGCTTTTCTTTCATGCTTTTTATATAAACACATTTTGATTTCACTTTGCTTATTTCCTTAGAAATCATCACTGTATTGAATAATGGCATTGTAGTTCTGGTCAACCTGCAATTAAATTCAACAAAGAAATACAGTACATCTGCCACTATGCACAGCGAAAAATAATTCAGTCAGGGTGATTAGCTCTTAAGGTATGGTTAAGGAGAGGTGACGAACGCGATGTTCTGTTTGCTAGCTTCTCAACATATTTTCAATGTTAATTTGCGGTCTCGGTATGGCAGTAGGCTGGAAAAAATGTCAGTGCCCCGGATGAAAGGAACATGTTCTTCCAATAGGCTTCAAGTCTCTCAACATGAAAGTTAATTGCCATTAAATGATACTCAGCTGTAACTGTGGAGGAAGTCTGGCTTTCCTTGTTGTGAAATTAGCACATTAATTAACAGGCTTGTTCATTGAATTAAAAAAAAAAAAACTTAGAGAGAAAGAGTATCTACAAATCCCTGCAAAAGACCCAATGAAATCAACTCTTACGTTTAAGAACCCACAATAACCATGGAAATCAATGTACCTTTTGTTCTGAAGCTTAGTAATCTAGTACAGAGCATTTGTCTGTTTTTCTTCCCTCATCTCTCCAAAACAACAATAGCAGGTACAGTACTGCTCGGCCTGGAGTCTCATAAATCTAGATGTCCTGCCACATGCCAGAAAACTCCTTGAGCTTCCGCATCATAAAAGTGAACAGTATCTTGTTTGCTGTCTTTCGTCTAGAATCTGTGGAATCTTATTTTGTGAAGAACTCTTGTCAGGTGCAGCTGCTGCCAGCTTTAGCAAACAGTGAGTTCCTACTGTAAACTCACTTCTGTTAAAATAATGATGCTGGAGGTGAATTAGGTAGCTCTGTAATTGGAGACAAAGACTAATAAAGGACTGCTTGCTACTGTAATCATTTTCTCTAGGAATATTATCACTGGCCCCCTTATCGTTGTATTGAAGATCTTTTTGTTCTCGTTTTTTTTTTTTTTTTTCTGTTTATCGTACTAATGTTTCACTTTACCCCTAAAAAACTGTTGAGATTAAGAACTTCAAATGTAGCCTACATATTAAAAATATACAACACATACTGGTTTTGTTCTGGTTAAAGTGCTTTAAGGAACCACAAGTAAAGTACTAGTGTTCCACTATAGTACTGTAATATAATATTACTGTTATCTTGTACTGTTCAGTACTGTACTATACTAGTACTATGGTTCTGTACTATATAGTAGTACTATAGTAATAATATATTAATCTGTGTTACAGTACTGTGATCTATACAGTTGTACATCTACAATTTAATACTACAATAGTCAAACATACACTATTGGTACAATGGTAATATTAGTGGTAAGCAATACTTAAACACAATACAGCAAAAAAACAACTTACAACAATTATTACTGTTAAAGCTCAGCTGTCTGTTAAACAAAACTTTTTTTTTTTTTTTAATTAGTTCAAGTAAAGACAGAGACAGTTGTTCTAAGTGTAACATTTTAGCCCATTATTTTCGTTTAATTATACATATTGTATTTATTTATTCCCCACAAAATTGTGTCCACAATAACCGAGTTATTTTTTCAAAAATAATATCAATTGTTTTTTGTTTAACCTATTGTTTGCAGACGTCTGTACCAATTATATATGTTAATTAAAATATATTAAAAAAAAAAAAAAAAAAAAAAAAACACCTTTGTAACAGAGCATTGGTTTTGTTTAATTAGCTTGTAATTATGTTTTAGGAAAATGTTACTCTCCAGTGTGATGCATGGTTCTGTTACATTTACCTCTGTCAAGTCTCCACAAATGGAGAATATTCTTTCAATATTATTTAGTTATTATTTTACAGTATTTTTAGTTATAGTTACAATTACCAGTATTAACAAATGATACTCCCCTTCCCCCCACACACAGAGTGACAGCCCCATTTAATTAATACGTCCTTTTTGACATAAAATTATTTCCTGTTTTATGTTAATAAACAAATATTAAAACATAAAAAACACCTTAGATAAAAAACATGAAAACATGCTCTTTGAAGTATCATATTAGCTTTTAGTAGAGACATGTTGCCTTAAAGTAGTATTACAAAATACTATGATATGCATTACTATTACTAGCTTTTATATACTACTATGATGCCCTATAGTATTCTATAAAATACTGTAAATTACTATAACGTACTATAGTATACTATAGTACTACTACACTATAGTATAACACTACTACAGTATACTATAGTACTTTTTGATAATGGTATAGCTAAAAACAAAAAGCAACCTCACCTGCTTTCTTCCCTGAATTGTGTTATCTTCACAGCTACTGTTTTTTTTTTTTTTTACCCTGAACACAACAAATGATCCACAGTAGACACACACCCTGGAGCGCCATATTGCGATTATACCAGGGCCGGATTATCGAATGGGCAACCAGGGCATTTGCCCAGGGGCCTTTGGCCACCAGGGGGCCCCCGACGACATGTCACGTAACGTACATTTATGCCACAAAAATAAATTAGAATGAGCAAGTCAACTGTCCAATCATGTTTACACACTCACTGTTTGAGCACACCAAATTGACCAATTAAATCTTGTGAATATTACGATTGGTACAATGGTAAGGGAGGGTGGGTTTAATGTAAAGGCTGACAAAATTAAGAAAAAAAAACATAGCTAGCCAGCTAAGAGCAAAACCAAAAAAAGCATGGGTCGATACACTCCTAGCGGGTACGTTAAGTGAAAGCAAAAAAAGGGAGAAAGAAGCGAGACAGGCAGCGCTTTTACAAAGTGTGCCTTCTATCGACAGCTTTTTTAAAAAGGAGCTTGCTAGTTGCTCGTCAGAGGAGGCACCAGTTGCTAGTGCTAGCTCGTCTGCTAATGTAAGCAATGATGCTGATTGTAAAACTACCAGTACCCCCTTGCGATCCCAGACCCGCTGGATAGTCTCTCGTCACTACCTGGAGCCAGCAGTGCTACATGCGACACAGTCCCAGAGGTTAGTGCCACCAGCTCAAGCACAACCCATGATAGCAGTGGAAATATGAACGACCCGTCTTTGTGGGGCACGATAGACGAGCCACTCCAGATGGCGTTAATTGAAAGCGGGGTGTCTGCCTTCCAAAACTGAGCAGTCAAATAGCCAGCGTCAACACAGGACGATTCTGGGGGTAGGACACATTCCCTAACAAATTATTTATTTTCTTGCCGCTTACAGAAAGGAGAAATAGTTTCAAGAGATTGGCTCATTTACTCACCTACTACTGGACATGTGTTCTCACTTGTGCTTGCGTTATCACAGTAATGAATTGCAATTAGTACTGTTGATGCACCCCTTGTGTGGCAACTGGAGGGGGAGAGCAAGTATGAGATAGAGGTGCTGAGGCGCGTTGTTGCCGTGATCAAGTTTTTAAGTGAGTGAGGCCTCCCATTCCGTGGTGACGATGAGCTTCTAGGGTCAGTGCACAATTGAAACTACTTGGGAATTTTAGAGCTGATTTCTGATCCCTTTTTGGCTGATCACATTCAGAAATATGGTCAGAAGGGAGAGGCAGTACATCCTACTTGTCTTCTACAATAAGCGAGAAATTCATTGCGCTAATGGGGGAGAAAACTAAGTGGGTCATTGCAGCCTAGCTACAGCATGCCAAATATTTTTCAGTGATTGTGGATTCAACACCGGACCTATCTCATGTGGACCAGCTTACTTTTATTTTCAGGTTTGTTAATAATGAGGGGGAAGTTGTTGAACGATTTATTGGATTTGAGCCTATTGAAAGCCATACTGGGGCGAGTCCGGCTGACAGTGTACTTGCTATGATCCGTGACCTGTGCTTGGATCTGTCTAATTGTCGCGGCCAATCATATGACAACGCCAGTAACATGTCCGGCTGATACAATGGTCTTCAGTCCCAATTAAACAAACAAAACCCATTAATTAATTACATATTGTGCGCTACACATTCTTTGAATTTGGTTGGTGTCAATACATTGAGAACAGCTGCCAAGAGGCTAGTAATTTTTTTGGGATGCTGCAGTCCATGTACAGTTTTTGCGCTGTGTCAACTCACCAGTGGAATAAAGTTTTTCACAATGCTAACATCAAAGTAAATATGACTCTGAAATCCCTATCAAGCACACGATGGAACTGTCGCGCTGACTCAACATCAGCACTTTGGAAGAGCTACAGCTCAATAAGGGATGCTTTGGGGAGTTTGTCAGGTGACATGCATGAAACTCATACACGACGTGAGTCAACTTTGTTGTGTGGCAAAATGAAATGCTTGGAGACAGCCTTCATGGCCCATTTCTGAGATGCCATCCTACACAGGTTCAAGATGACAAGTGAGCTGTTGCAGAAAAGCGACATTGATTTAAAGACTGCTGTGCAACTACTGGAGTCTTTGCTGTCATCAGTCTTTGTGGCCTCACTTTGGGACCAGTTTTCAGACATTGAAAAGACTGCCATGGGTGTCAGAGGTGTGTGCCAGACCCATCAGCACAACCTTCATTGGATAAGGAAACGGAAAGCATTTGCAAATGAAACCAGGGAGTCCCCAATTGAGGGGAAACACAAATTTCAAGTTGAGACTGATCAGTTACTCAGCCGTCTCAATTAATGACTGGACGCATACAGGCCTTTGAATGACTGCTTTGGAGTTCTGTTTGATGACAAGGAGTCTGACACCAGTGATATTCGTAAGCAGGCCATTACACTTTCCTCTGTTACCCAACTGATTTGGATCAGAGCTTTGCAGACAAGCTCATTCAATTTAAATTCTTTGTAAGAGCTGAGCAGGATAAATCACCCCCAAAACTGCTGCAAACTGTGTTGAGAAATGGCCTACAATCAACCTTTCCATACGTGTTTGTTGCCCTGAGACTTTTCTTGACTTTTTCAGGACAAGTATGTGTCAGAAACTCCTTAGTGCGCTTTCATTGATGGTTATTGAGTCAGAACTTGTCAGAGCTGGAATTTGATGATGTGGTGACTGAATTCTCAAGGAAGAAATCAAGAAAAAGGCCGATCTTCTAAGGTAAGAGGCACATTTATTTATTATTACATGCGGTTATGCTCACTGCTGGTATGTATGATTTAATTACATTTATAGATGGTGTGCTGTTCATTGTTCATTGGCTGCTGTAGCCTACCGAACAATCAACTGAATTTTGTGGGAGAGGCCCATGATGCGTTTGTGCCCAGGGGCCCAGAATTTGTTAATCCGGTCCTGGATTATACAATAGCTATGAGTTCCTTTGAAATAAAAACAACTAACAAAAACAGGTTTAAAGAGAACCATGGTGATGTCAAGAGATACCACCACAGCTATAACATCATATAACCCATTGAAATAAATGGGAGGACGATCCTTGTCATTGTATAATTGTAGGAAACTGCTGCCCACTGCCACAACTATCAGAGAAAGCGATTGAAAAAGGTGTGGTTCTTCCAGCACAAGGTCAAAACACGTGGTCAGGAAGAATGTGTCCTGTATGTATTGTGCCTATTTACTTTAGAGATTTGTATTTATAAAGGTATTTACAAGTTTCAGTTTTGTATATACAGTGGTTTGCAGAAGTATTCACTCCCTACCAATAATGTCACATTTTGTTGAATAACAAATAATTTATGCAGTTTTTCAAACAAACTTTTTTTATTCAAAGCTGTAGTGGTTAAATTGAACACTGTTATATGAGGAGGAGGTTAAATGTCAGCAAAACTTGCAAAGAAAATGTACAAAATGAATTTTGCTGGTTGCATAAGTATTCAGCCCCTTAAGTCAGTACTTGGTAGAAGCACTTTTTGAAGCAATTACTGCTATGAGTCTTTTTGGATAGGTCTCTACTAGCTTTGCACAGTAGGATGGTGACATTTTTGCCCATTCTTCACAGGAAAATTGCTCCAGTTCTGATAAGTTTGTTGGGGATTGTCGATGGAATGCAATCTTCAAGTCTTTCCATAAATGTTCAATTGGATTCAAGTCAGGACTTTGACTGGGCCACTCAAGAACATCCATTCTCTTCTTGTTCAACCACTCCAGAGTGGCTTTGGCTTTGTGCTTCGGGTCATTTTGAGCTTGGGCCCCAGTTTCAGAATCTTGGCTGACTCAAACAGGTTTTCCTCAAGGATTCGCCTGTACTTTGCACCATCCACTCTCCCCTCTATCCTGACAAGCTTCTCAGTCACTGCTGAAGAGAAGCATCCCCATAACATGATGCTGCCACCACCCATGTTTAACAGTTGGATGGTGCTGACTGGGTGATGTGCAGTGCTGGACTTGCGCCAGACATAACGCTTGGAATTTAGAGTGAAAAGTTAAATTTTTGTCTCGTCTGACCACAAAACCTTTTATCACGTGTCTGCAGTATCATCTACACGCTTTTTAGCAAATTTACAGTATAATCGTAAATCTCGAAAAATTACTCACTTCTAAATCTTTTGTAGTCATTTTTGTATTACTTTAGTATAAATACATGTCAATTTGGATTCATATGTTGTTTTTTCTGACTTTATGTGAACGAAAAGACACACATTTGCCCGTTTTCCCATTGGAAATAGTGATATTTTGAAATATCACTGTCCTGGTCACAAAAGCAAAGTTTGTGGGGAATAATAGCCATTTTCTATACTTGTGAGGCATAAGCAATTAGGAAATAACACTTACTGCCCAGGAACAAAAACTGTGTTACATAGTGTAATCAGCGCCTTTGATATTTTCTTGTACCCTTCACCTGCTCTGTGCCTCTCTACCACTTTATCCCTGACTTGTTTCGAAAGCTCCTTGGTCTTCATGGTTGCTTTGTTGGATCACTATATGAGTTGTAGCTTTAAGTCTTTCTATACTTGTGGGAAATTATCTATAAGTTAAACCACTTTAAACACACAGAGGATGAAACCATTTCACTAATTTTGTGACCTTTCAAACAAATCATTTGCACCTGAGCTGATTTAGGGCTGCAGTAGCAAAGGTGTTGAATACTTATGCAACTGAGATAAATCTGTTTTTCTCTGTAAATCTTACTTATTTATATTCTATATGCGTTTTTTTAACTGTATACATGTGGAGTAGTTTGTGTAGATTCTACATGTAAAGTTTAATTTGAAAGCGTTGTGGAGTACGCACAGGTGCAAACAAAATGTGAACTTCTGCAAACCACTGTAATTGCTGGTTTTGTTATTGATCAAATTTTAGAAGAAACACCTATAGAGCTGATATTTTTAAAAAAATGATCTCAAACTTAAATGGGAAATAATATCCTCCTCATCAGCCCACTTGATTCTGCTCCATAGGGTTTTTGCAAGGTTGCATTCCGTGGCTAGAAGTACTTCTACAAATCATGATGTAGTCCTGAATTTATGTTGTAAAATTTTACAGGAATTGAAATGCAGAACGAATGTTCACTTATTGAATATATTTTCCTGAAAATCTGACAGGTTGTAGATGTTGGAAAAAGGTGTAAAAATGCTTTCCAATATTTAAATTTTACAAATGATGTTTGTTCCAGAGATATTGGATTGTTGTTTTTCAAAACGGGTTAACGAGTCAATGTGTCTTACTGGACAAGGTCAAATGTCACTGTTGCTGGCCCAAAAATACAAAAGGTACAAACTTATCAGCCAAACCACAAAATCCTTCAAGTGTAATATCCATGAATAAAGTTATACCCATATACAGAGCTCTCTTTTGCCAAGGACTGTTGTAAATCAGTGATCCTCAAAGTGGTGCTTAAGCTGTTCTTAAATTATGGGTCATGAACACAATTCTGGCGGGTTGTAACGTGGGAAAATAAAGAAAGCTTTAAATATGTTTTCCAACAAATGCGCCACAGCAGTCTGTTGGCAGTGCTGCTCGCTTATGTTGTGTTTGCACGTACTCGGCATTTTTTTTTTTTTTTCCTGAAGTGCTTCTGCGATACGATCAACCAATTGAATATCTGCATTGTCTCTGCGGTAGCCCAATCAGAAGTTAGCTGGGTGGGACATAAACTGTGTTTGTTTGTTACAGGTACTGAGAGTAAGTTTAACCAATGGGAGAGTCAAATATCTGCCAAATTTTACGCAGCTGTCCAATCATAAGCAAGCAGAGGCCGTTCACGGTATTCTACATGGAAATTGAAGGCGAGTGAGTAGCTAAAGGGAAAGTGAAAGATCTGACAGTTGTTCAATCATTTCTGAGCAGAGGGTGGGTGTTACTATGCTGGGTAAGCACTGAATTTCGCCAACTGTTACTGAGAAAAATAATACATTTCAGTACGTAGAATTTAATTTTCTATCTCTATTTTTTTATTTTTTTATTTCACCATACATAGTATATTTAGTTACAAATCCACTTTCTCTGAATAATTGTACTGGAGATGAGCAATCTTTAAAACAGAGTAGGGTTGACAAATTTGTCAAATTGAAACAAAGCGAGACGCTAGCTATCCTCTTTTTAGGTTATTCATGGTTATCTGTGTAAACATGCTATTTAAAAACATATGCATTGCATATTTTATGTAAATTATTTAAAGAATAAGCACAGCACCACAATTCCTGCCTGAGACTTGGCTTTATCAGAGTGAGCCAAGAATAACTCCCACTAAACTTTTAAAATAAATAAATAAACTATATATATATATATATATATATATATATATATATATATATATATATATATATATACACACACACACACACACACACACACACACACACACACACATACACTGTTTATGTCGCGAGAAGGCTGTGTTTACAATAAGAACCTATGCAATAGTCAGCGTGCCCGCAAACAGCCAAGTAAGATCAATTCATGCCAATGCCAAAATGACTTTGAGGACCACTGTGTCAAATCAATGTCCTATTGTAAGTGACTGCATAAAATGCACAGTTCACAGCCTACTTCTGTAAAGCGTTTGATGATGGTGGTCCACTATGAAAGGGGCTATATAAAAATAAATATATTATTATTATTATTATTATTATTACATCTGCCTGGCTTGTGTAAGTATGCTGGGATTGATAACAATAACAGTGCTGCTGGGTCACTGGATTTCCTGTGGTACAGCTGTGCAGCGAAAACAGCTGGACTGACTTGTATCTCCATCCTGGCCTGAGGCTCTGCACATCATCCGTGACAGCAATAATAAAGCAGAGTGAAGAAGAAAACAGATGACAGAGAGCAAGCGAGACAAGGCCCCTGACACAGAAGCGAT
The DNA here is from genome assembly GCF_017654505.1 of Polyodon spathula. Taxonomy (NCBI): domain Eukaryota; kingdom Metazoa; phylum Chordata; class Actinopteri; order Acipenseriformes; family Polyodontidae; genus Polyodon; species Polyodon spathula. The sequence continues at coordinate 27,811,773 of NC_054543.1, forward strand.
ATCAAAAATAAAATACAAAAACAGATAAGGCAAAACATGTCTGTCACAAAACAAAGACAGTTTTACTAGGCAACACAGCCAGAAACTACAGTACTTGGGCTGAGACATGAGTATTCAATTTCAAATTGAATTTTAAACCAGAAACCCAGTCAACCTGGAAAAAAGGAATGGTGACTTTAAAAGGTCAGGGAAGCTGCAGGCCATCCTAGCATTACAGGAAAGAGAACCCAAAACTGCAGGTTGCATTAGTTGTATTGAACAGATATCCATTCAACACTGTGGGTCGTTCTAGTAGTACAGGGAATTAAATAAGACTCCTATTGCCTAGCAGTTTCACCCATTCCAGGTACTACGAGCTTGATTAGCCACAATGTACAGGTAACAAGTTCAGGTGTGTCTTTTTAAACTAGTAGTTTTAACTCAATCACACACCAAAACTAATGCATCAATCCCTCAAAAACGTACTGTACCCAGAATTCATTTCAACAACCACTTCCAAGATATAAATGATTACGGCATAAGGGCAACACTACTTGTCAGCAGGGATAAGTGTCCTCTCGAAGGGGATTAAAAGAGGCATGAATCTTACTGTACAAGATATCAAAAGGCAAGGTGGTAAAAAAAAAAAAAAAACACATTTAAAATGACCCTGTAGCCATTAGTTTATTACTGGTGGCCTATGGGACTGAAACGTGCTTACTATTGTAAAGTACTATTGTGTTTTATAACAAAAGCTATTGCAGTTTAGGCTTAATGAGTTAGACAGCTAAAGCAAAGTGGTCTGTTGTACAAGACAGTACAGTTTTAAAACAAAAGCGAATTGCAGTACCAGTGCCCTCGGGAGCAAAGCTTTGTGAGCTATACAACGAGGTGTGTTATAATGACAGAGGTTATTGAGGTATTAAAAGTGGCCACCGGTCAAGTAGCCAATGCCATAGTGTACATTAAAAAATAAAGGACATCAGATAAAGTTAAAAATACCCATCATACGAAACCTTTGGGGTACACCTTGTGATACAGCTTTCTATTATGACTATTTTTGAAGGGGGGGAGGGTCAGTTCATATATTTAAGGTTGGGGCAATGCCTAATTTCTCACTATTGATATATCGTTCTCCAAAAAAGCTGATGCATCGATTAATGTAGCGACTGACCTGCTTAATACGTAGACTGTGTTGCTGTTTGCAGTTGGAAGGGAATAGAATAGCGATTGGTAAGTAAATTTGAATGCTTGTTTACCTATGTAACTACATCAGCTGGGTGAGTAATTAATATTCTGTAGTGTTCAGAGCTGTGGTAGACTGAAGTGAATTTAGGTAGCATGTAAACTGGACCATCTCTAGACCTGCAGATTGGCAAACAGTAACAGAACGGTAGCCAGTCTAAGGATCACACGTCAAAGGACAGTCTGAACTGTGGCAGTGCGAGGACAGGTAGAACAAAGACCTTTTCCAAATCTCTCCCAATGGCTACTAGAGGCCTCATTCCCACTCTGACACCCAGCATCTGGATCCCCTGGACAAAATGTGCTCACTCTTTCTCCTCTCCTAGAATGAACACTGGTAAGTACTTGCTTCAGATAGCGTTACTAACTCCCTCTCTTCCTGTACTGCCTACAAACTGTAAAGTCTCCTTCTTAAATTGCCAAATCTTTGCTTCTCAACAAACTTATAACTGATACTAACCTTGATCTTCTCTGTCTAGCAGAAAACAAACCTCATCTGTCTCTGTGTTTCTGACCTTACTCCTTCCATTGTGCACAAGCTCAACCTGTTCCTGGCTTCAGGCCTAGTACCTCCTGCCCTCAAGACTGCCACAGTAACTAACGCCAGTGCTCAAAAAACCCTCCCTTGACCCGGCTTCCTTATCTAACTTCCGTCCCATATCCAATTTTCCTTTTCTCTCCAAAACTCGATAGGGCTGTAGCCAGCCAGCTAATGAAACATCTCACAGATAACAATGTGCTTGAATCTCTCTGCAGTCTGGCTTCCAGCTGCATCACAGTACCGAAACTGCTCCAGATTGTAAATTATTGTGTGATATAAAATAAAGACTGATTGGTTGATTGTTTATGAAAGGGTAAAAAAAAAAAAAAAAAAAAAAAAAAAAACGCAGTAATATACACAGTATTTTTAAGCACACACTAATACAAAAAACACAGTCACAAGTCCACAGTGAGTGCTGTAGTACTCGTGGTGCAAATACAATTTATCGTGATCAAGGTGCAGTATTGTCCGGGTTTGTGCTGGCATGCAACTACAGCGCCGGATCGTGTTAGCTATCTAATAATAGGGAAAAATAATCCACATTTTGGTGTTCTTTCCCTGCATGGTGGATCATATGATACCTGAAGGGCTGCAATGCCAGATACCACCAAGTTATCTGGGCATTGCTGTCCTTCATTGTGCTTAACCACTTGAGTGTGGCGTGGTGTGTGATGAGATCAAATGCATGTCCCAGCAGGTAGTAAGAGTGAGTAGCCCATTTAATGACTAAACACTCCTTTTCGACGACAGAGTAGTTGCAATTCCGGGGAAGCATATTTTTGCTGAGATACATGATAGGGTGTTCTACTCTGTCTACCGTCTGGGACAAAACTGCAGCCAAACCAAGATCCAAAGTATCGGTGTGGAAGTGGAATCTCTTGGTAAAATCTGGTGTGATGAGAGTGGGGGCCTGGCAGAGTCTCTGCTTAATAGTATCAAATGCCCCCTGACATTTTACTGACCACTTAATCAAATCTGGAGAGCTCTTTCTGGTGAGGTCAACTAAAGGATTGACCACTGTGGCATACTCTGGGATGAATCTATGATAATAAGCGGCTAACCCCAGTAGAGACCTCACCCGAGCCTTGGTTTTGGGGATTGTCATGTCCACTAAAGCCTGGACTTTGGTGACAACAGGTTTCACCCTTCCATTTCCAATGATAAATCCCAAATATTGTGTCTCTGTTTTGGCAAATGCACATTTTCTCAAGTTGGCTGTCAGCCAGGCTACCCTTAGAGTCTGAAGGACGGCCGTAATCCTAGCCAAATGCTCTCATCAGGTGGAGCTTTAAATAACCACAACGTCAATATACAAAATACACACTCACGATGTGGATGTAACACCTGGTCCATCAGTCTCTGAAAGGCAGCAGGCGCACCACGTAGCCCAAACAGCATGGTTATGAAATGGAACCAAGTGGACCAAGTGGACCAGAGTGGTCCAAGAATTATTCTGTCTCTGTCACATGTCCACATTCTGTTTTAATTTAAGCAATGACTGGCACTTGCTTACAATCTGCCCAGCATTCTGACCAAAGATCGAGATTATGGAACAATCTTCAATGTGTTTCTTAATTTTTTACGCGGGGTAGCTCAGATGAATAAATGCAGGTTTTGTTTGAAGTTTTGTAGGGTGCCATCTCATTAAATAAATGGTCAAGCAAATTAGTTGTGTTACCGGAGTATACCAAACATTACTTACTTTACTTTAGAAAATAATTGCCAAACATCGGAAGGCAATGTAGCTCAGTCAATACAGTATTTGTAATTCTAGCACAACACTCTTAACTTGCTCTGCTACTTTGAAGACTCCTGCACAGATCCAATCCCATCAGTAAACATGGGGTGGGGCAGGAGGAGAAGGTGAGCTCAATCACATGCAGATTCAGTGAGTCAGACCTGAGGGGAGTAGATAAGCTCTGCACTTAATGCAAAACATAATTGCCGATTGCAAATGTAATACAAAATAAAAGCTTTCCTTTGCTTAACCCTTTGCGGTCAACATCAAATAAAAGCTCTGTAAATGTCTGTGATATTCTTTGAGCGCTGGATGCAGAAGCAGCTATTTCCTTTGTTATATCCGTGTTATCTCTGTAATGCAAGGGGCTATGAGATACACCCTTTTTTTTGGTTTCATTCAGCTCCTATCGGTCTCACTCAGCCATTGAAAGGTTTTCTCAGCAATTTCTGTAGAAAAAATTAATAGAGACCTCTGCTTTACGTCTTTTTGATGATGATTGGACTGGAAAGGGAAAGTTGGAATGTCAGACCTGGTCCGACATAGGTCCGCAAAGGGTTGAACCCCTTGCATGAAAACGATACACAGGCTTGACTAACGATAGTTGTCAAACGATACAATGCATCGATAAATCTTTATATATTTAGGGTTACCAGGGTATTTAGAAAACAACTGTGGGAAAAATCTTCTACTGTATTTGGAGAATCTGTCAAGACTACAGACACCTTTTCTGAGTTCCTGGATGAAATGACCTTTTGTAAATTCAAATTATGTTGCACAGCTTTGCGATTGCAGAAAAACTGGCCTTACTCATTCAGAGGAATCTCAACTAACAAAGCTTACTATCCTCTAACACAGAAAATAGATTAGTTTCCTTGGAGCTGTGGTAACCTGTCACTGCTTATAAGGGTAAACCTTTCAACACTGAAAGATTGACATCATGTCTCAATCCCAATACAGGCGGACTGAAAATAAAACCATTAGCCTATTAGAAGAAACCTGTGGCAGTCTGGGGCAAGCCACCATACCATGCAGTACTTGATTGGCTTAAGAAAAACAACAGAGGATAGGTTTAACAATGGGTTTAAAATAGAACAGCACTACTGTAGTAGAATCAAGGAGACAAGAAATGCTAGGCTTCTGCCCCTAAGAGAAAGACAAACATAGTTTAACATCATACTGAATATGGTATTATATAAAATTATCAAATGAATGAGGAAAAAGAGAGGTGACTCTGATCACTTGGTTGTGTGTTTATGAAAATGCAGCAGAATGCATGTGAATTATGAGACTTTTGCATGTGGCACCATATTTTCAATTTACCTATTTTGCATAAAACAATATGCATGCACTTCAACTGTGGTGAACATCAAAAAAACAGTATTTATTTGGTGCCGCTATAATTTTTTTTGTATTTGCTAACCCAAAATAGGTTCTAGAAAACCAGTCTCAGCAGTTATACTGTTCACTTCTTATAAAAGACAAACATTTAATAAATAGTTGACAGGACAGTGGTATCCACTGGCCAAACCCGCATACCCAAAAAACAAGCCAAAAGTGATGTGGCCTGTCTTACTGTACCTGGGGAATGGCTTTGGGAGCTCATTGTTGAAGGGTGTCCTGGAGACTCCACTGGGAGGTCGGTCTTTCCAGGATGGAGAGAAAACCCAGCAGAAAAGCTCAGCTCTTCGAGCCACACTGCTCCTCGGATACATACAAGGGAGAAACCATCCACTGCGTAAACTCCAGGTGGGGGTTCAACAACACACTAGTCCTCCGGGCACGGATAATCCTATCCAAGTATGACAAGTCGGAGGGCTGCTTCTATTGATTTATTATTGTGTTCACAACCTGCGTTTTAAAAGGAGAAAAGGAAAAATTACCAACAGGTTTGTCAATATTCTCTTACAAGTGAGACGCTGTCAAAAGCCGGTAAAGACTGGTTTCAGTCCAAGCTCACATACAGTATCTCCTGAGCCACTCCATTGCGAGAACTTAGTTGATCCAAACAGTGGCAGATATGAGTATCAGCGTCACTACATCATTAAAGTTGAGCCATTTGTGTACCAACATTATGAATACCAACTTCTCTAACATTGCATGGTAGTCTTTTTAGTGTATGGGTTGTCAAATGTGGTCAGTCTAAGTCTGAGATCCAACCATATTTTAAATTAAACTAAGTATTCATCATGGTCCAAGATAATTATTTCATTTAATCTTTAATACCTACGAGTGGAATAATCATTGTGCTTCAGTGTATTATCTAAGGAGTACTACCATCACCCCAGAGTCTAAAACTGCAGTGCCCCATAATAACTCTCAATTTTACACAAACAGACTATTCCTTTGTATTGTTTACTGCATTCTTCCATAATTTAACCTCCTGTGCATTCTGCAGAAAGCAAACATTCCCCAATAATAGTTTTACTGTTGCTATAGAGACACAAGCTGACTCCCCCATTAAACCTGCTTGCCAGTGAGTCACTCTGTTAGTCACATGGAACTTTCAGTAGTAGGAGGCTAATGGCATCACTTAGTTATACTGCAGCAAAACATACATTCATAAAGGCATCACCTTTTTTTCCCTAAAATTGTGTTTTGGGTATCATTTTTTACAAGAAACTTCTCTAGACCTACAATATACAGTGAAACAACAATCTTAGCCTGGCATAAAAGTCCAATAGTCTGTTTAAAAAGCATCAACTAAGCAAATGATTTCAGTGTCTACCACCAGTTTTTACAGTGCCCAATTATTTTACCCCAAATGTTGACCCCAATCTAGAATGTCCATTCCCTCACTGCAGCAATTCCCCACAACAGTTTCAATTCCACAACCAAGCCAGTTGCCTCTTTACACCCAGGAACTGGAAAGCAGATGCTACCAGCTTCTCGAGGACAAAAGGCCAGCCCTGCAGGCATCTGGCCAGTAGGGTCAACTGTAGCGGGAAACAGTCCTTGCTGATTTTGCCTCCCAAGCTCACAGAACACCAGAGCTAACGTAAAGTTCACTCTGGAATCCTCAGCGAAGACCAGTGACTTCGTGCAGCTGGGATGTGCACGTGCACTCCCCTGACTGTATGACTCACCCAGCACGCCACGCGGCTGTGCTTTTACCAGATGAGCCATCTCTTTTTTAACCTTGTGCATACTTTAATGCATACTTTACACTAGGATTGGGCGATATACCAGTATCACAGTATTAAAGACGATCAAAAAAAAAAAAATATCGGGGAAAGAATTATACCGGTATCATGTTTGTTTTTTATTTTTGTTTGTTTTTTTATGCAGAGCGCCTAGTCGCAAAACAGATAAAAAATAAACATATGAAGTGTCTACATGAAAAAATGTATATATATTGGTGTGAATTTGAAAAAACTAAACCTACACCTGCTTAGTTCATGTCTCGTGGACTGATCCATTTGAACTATAGTGAGGTTTCAAAAGTAGAGATTGGTATTATGATTGGCTCATTCAACCATTAAATCAGTCAGGTCAGGTCCAACTTTTACAATAATTTGTTCAATAGCACTGACGAACCCTCCCCAATTAGCTAAACGTAGATAGTTCGGATCTTCACACAGTCTCTTCATTAGTTTGTCATGTCTGCTATGACTGCAAGTGAAAAAAAGCAAAGCGGCAAAACTTCATTTCATTCTATTGGAGATGAGCTGATCCCTAAGAAAGGAACATCTTCAAGGTTTGGGGATTTTTCGGATTCAAATCAACAGATACTCAGCAAAGTACCATCATTTGTAAAGCATTTTTGAAGGCCGTGGAAGCAAAAGGAGGCAACACATCCAATCTATTTCATCACCTGAAGCAACGGCATCCTATTGAATACAATAAATGCAGTGAACAAAGTTGCAATCTGAAAAGCCTACTAAATCAGCTGCCAAAAAAGGCAAAATACAAACCTCTATCTCAGAATCATTTTCAAATGTTGCGCCATATGAACCAAGCAGTAAACAATGGAAATAAATCACTGACGCTGTAAGGTATCACATTGCGAAAGATATGGTTCCTATTTACACTGTGGAAAAAGAAGGCTTACTAAGTTGTTGAAGACGATCGACAAGAAATACAAACTCCCAAGTATTTTTCACAAACAGTTTTACCAACATTGTACAATGACTGTCGTAGTCGAGTAACCGAAAAGTTAAGCGGTATATATATATTTTCAAGAACATGTACCACTTACCTGTGGTCAAGCTGAACCACTGAGTTCAGTTCCTAACTGTACACTACATTGATTCGGATTGGAATTTATGCAGCAAGTGCTTGCAAACTATGTACTTTCCTGAAGACCACACTGGTGAAGTAATTGCACAAGGTTTGCAAGATGCTGTATCTGACTGGGGCCTGGCAGAAGAGCAGCAAATCTGCATCACTACAGACAATGGATCAAACATCGTCAAAGCTACAGAACTAAATGCGTGACATAGACTTCAGTGTTTTGGATACAAGCTTCACCTTGCGATCGGGAAGTCTTATTTTATTTATATTAACAACTTAATATTAAATATGAAAATGTATTTTCATGCTAATATTTATGTTTTGTGTTTAATAAGCATGTTTTTGTATCCATGACAATATGATAAAATATTTTTTTCAGTCTGCTCATGGTCTTACATTAATGCTGTTAGAAAGATAATCATGTTATGTTTTGTAAACGATTTAAACAGAATTAGGAAACTTTGGGACTGCTTTTAAGTAAGATATTATAAGCAGGTTAAACAAACTATACACGAAAAAGTACTGTTTTGCATACACTTTCTGCAATAATATTAATTGAGTTGTGTAACAGGGCGAGCATCCATGTACAGTATTTATTTGAGAACGGGGTCTCCCCCTCTGCCCCTGTGTTATTTTCTGTGTATTTATTATTTGCTGTATAAATGACGGTGAAAGCCGTGGTTATTGTTTTTGTATTTATGTATTTATATATGACAGGCATATATTTATATATGCCACGTTGTTTTGTTGTTTTTGTTGTTTTTGTTTCAGTGTGTTCTGGCAGAGGCAAGGTAGCAGCTTATCCTCTGCCTGGAATAATTAATAAAAAACCTTGTGCAGAAGGTGGCCACCTCCCGAGTTAATTAAGTGATTAATTTGTTGCTAATCGGGAGATGGTCACCTATATAAAAACCTGCAGCACTCCGTGTGGGAGTTCAGAGGAGGAACAGAGGAGAGCGAGAGGAGAGAGAAAAAAAATTTAAAAGATCAAAACATACAGGAACAGCGAAGGCGATTTGCCCAGCCTGACCTGGAGTTTCTTATTTTCTTTTTGTGTTTGTGATTATTTTGTTTACATCTTTTATTTTGCTCTGTGAGCAAGTGTTTTTTGTTTAAATATTTTATTTATTTTTTGTGTTAAATAAAATGGCACAAGCGCCATTGCACCGTATCTGCAGTACTGCCTTTGTTTTCTGTTTCTGCATCTGGCCTGACGTCACCACTCAGCGTCATCCTGTCACAAGTTGAAATTAAAAACAGGAGGAAATTGCATGTTTTTATTATTAGTTTACTTAATGGGATAACAGGAATATCTGTGTCAATTTATTTAATAAGCAGATTTACTAGCTGGTTGTCATTTCTTTTATATTTCTCTTGCACACAGCAGCATTCTCATGGCTAGATTACAGCTTTATATTTTTGGTAATGCTTTATATTGTGTGGCATAAATTAACATTAAATAGATATTCAATTGCATATTAAATTCATGTTAAAATAATATTTAATAAATATGCAACAGCTGGTTTCTTCCTAAATGTTAACTGAATATCAATTGAAAATGTAATTGCATATCATGTCCATTTTATATTACGTTTTGTTACCATTGAAAATGTGTAATAATTTCCTATTGTTTACATGTCCTTATTGAAAATACAGTTAATCTGACAAATTTCAATGGAAAGTAACAAGGAATAATTGAACGTAAATATAATATGCAATTGCATATCTATTAAATAATTTAACCTTAATTGAATATGCAATTGCATATCTATTGCATATCTATTTAATATTCATTTATGCCACTCAATATAAATTGTTACCATATTTTGACAAATTATTGATTACATTTTTTCTTCTTTTTAAATAGAATACAACATTAAAGGTGATAAGCGCATTGACAGTGCCATTGGTGTGTGTAAGAGGCTGGTGAGCACATTCTCTTACAGCTGGAAGAAAAGAAAAGCACTCAATTTGGCACAAGCTGAGCTCAATCTACCTCAGCACCAGCTGATAACAGAAACACCTACTCGCTGGGGATCACGGCAGCAAATGTTTCAAAGGTTGCTGGAACAGGAAAAAAGTTATTGCACAAGTCCTAGCTTCTGACAGAAAAACCAGGCACTTAGTACCTACATGGCAGGAAACTGAGGTGCTTGATTCACTGAACAAGGCTTTGAGCCCATTGATGGGTTTTACAGACGCTCTGTCAGGTGAAGACTTTATCAGTGTGTCCTACCTGAAACCTGTTTTGCTTTTGCTTAACAATAATATCTTGGTTACTGAGGAAGATGAGACTGAGCTCACAAAGTCAATCAAAGAAAGAATTTTGAATTACTTAAACTGAAAAATATTCTGACAGACACCCAAGCTCTACTTGATATTTCATCTTTTACTGACCAGATCAATGGATCTGATTCACTGTCAACCAAGTATGTAATCATTTACTTCCAGATATATTCTGAAACTACAGAGATAGTAGTAGCTCCTGGTGTGCTTGGTTTAAAAAAGCTGCCCAAGGCTTTCGTTTTTTTAGTTTGTGCCCCTTTATTTGCGACTCCTTCTTCAGTTGATTCAGTTCCAGTGTGGCTGGCTGTGCCAGCGAAGCCCCTTTCCTGCTCTAGCATTATTTAATGGAAAAAAAGGGGTTTTCATTTGTTCTGTAGGTTTGCGTTTTCAATTTTTCTGTGTGTTTGAGTTTATTGTAAAGCACAGCACACATTAAAAGTGTTCTTTAAAATGCAAATCCTTACGTGTGATGAGTTCTTGACACCCTCTGCACCGCCCATCATGTTACAAATAGTATGCAAGTACAAAAACAAAATGAATAAAATAAAGTTTAATAACAAATTTTAATATATCGTTTGTAACATCTAAAATAGTGTGATATGTTCTTTGGGCCATATCGCCCCACCTCTACTTTACACTGTGTACCAGACACCTTTAAATGTGAGTATATATATTTTTTGTTATGTTAACTTTTGTAATTATGTCAATTATTATTAATATAATTGTCAATTATATTAACAAATCTATAGTTCCTTCTTAATTAAATAAAAAGGTGTACAGTTGAAGAATTAGTTACAGTCACACTGAGATATTAGTTACCCAGATACATTTCAGTCATGTTTTAATGTTCTTGTTTTAAGACTCAAAAATATATATATATATATATATATACATACACACACACACACACACGCACACACACACACACACAGTGCCTTGCAGAAGTATTCAGATCCCTGACCAATTCTCTCATATTACTGAATTACAAATGGTACATTGAAATTTCGTTCTGTTCGATATTTTATTTTAAAACACTTAAACTCAAAATCAATTATTGTAAGGTGACATTGGTTTTATGTTGGGAAATATTTTTAAGAAAAATAAAAAAATGAAATATCTTGTTTGCATAAGTATTCAACCCCCACACATTAATATTTGGTAGAGCCACCTTTCACTGCAATAACAGCTTTAAGTCTTTTGGGGTAAGTATGTACCAGCTTTGCACACAGTATTGGAGTGATTTTGGCCCATTCTTCTTGGCAGATTTGCTCCAGGTTGTTCAGGTTGGTTGGACGACACTTGTGGATGAATTTCCTCCCAAGCTTCAGTTTTTAACGGACTGAAGCTGATTCTCTTGCAGTATTTTCCTGTATTTTGCTCCATCCATTCTTCCTTCAACTGTAACAAGATGCCCAGTCCCTGCTGATGAGAAGCATCCCCACAGCATGATGCTGCCACCATCATACTTCACTGTAGGGATGGTGTGTCTTGAGGCATGGGCAGTGTTAGGTTTGCGCCACATATAGCGCTTTGAGTTTTGGCCTAAAAGCTCTATCTTGGTCTAATCTGACCACAAAACCTTTTCCCACATAGCAGCTGGGTCACTCTCATGCTTTCTGGCAAACTCCAGACATGCTTTCAGATGGTACTTTTTGAGTAACTGCTTCTTTCTTGCCATCCTCCCATACAGGCCAGTGTTATGCAGAGCTCTTGATATGGTTGACTGGTGCACCATTACTCCACTCCCAACCACTGAACTCTGTAGCTCCTTCAAAGTGATTGTTGGCCTCTCTGTGGCTTCTCTCACAAGTCTCCTTCTTGCCTGAGCGCTGAGTTTTGAGGGACGGCCTTTTCTTGGCAGTGCCCGGGTGGTGTGATGCAGCTTCCACTTCCTGATTATTGATCCAACTGTGCTCATTGGGATATCCAAACACTTGGATATTATTTTGTACCCTTTCCCTAATCTATGCATTTGTATTACTTTATCTCTAACTTCTGTAGAATGCTCTTTGGTCTTTATTTTCCAGATTTTATTTTACAGATTCACAGCCTTACCAATGATCCTTCAACAGTGGGGTTTTTATCCAGAAAATGTGACAGCAACTTTAATGGTTCACAGGTGGAGGCCAATGGTAAGGTAATTGTGTCCTCGTTAGGGCAATTTCTTTCATCGGTGCAAACTGGGAGCTTCCACAGCACAGGGGTTGAATGCAAGCAAGATATTTCAGTTTTTTATTTTTCTTAAAAATATTTTCCAACATAAAACCAATGTCACCTTACAATAATTGATTCTGAGTTTCAGTGTTTAAAAATAAAATATCAAACAGAATGAAATTTATATGTACCATTTGTAATTCAGTAATATGAGAAAATTGGTCAGGGGTATGAATACTTTTGCAAGGCATTGTATATATATATATATGCAACAAATTAATGTGCTTACCCGTCACACGCAATTTCAGAATTCATCACCAGTTTTCTGATACAAAACCCCTCTCTTCACTGTTACAATTTATTTGAATATCCGTCACAGCTTGCGTTTTTTTTTTCTCTTGCATGCCATTTTTATTGTGCAGTTACACAGCACTTCCTCCAAATTCAAATTTGCAGCCAAAACAAAGCTAACAAAACAAGCTACGGTAATGTAGCAGTTAATCGTTAAACAGTTTTAGATACTATGGTGTCTTTTTTATTTTTATTTCAAAGTATTAACTGTATTACAGTCCACGTCGTCTTTTGACAAGTGATCTTTTTTTAATCATATTGTTCTGAATAATAACACCTCTGTTGAAAATATAGCACTGTACCAACAAAACCAATACTGTACATCTAAATGGAAGCCTACTTATTTTAAAATACAGTCCTTTCAGCTATATATTTTTAATATTGTATCTTTTTTGTGTTCCCTGAAAAACGGGCAAGAGCTAGAATAGGCCAAAATAAAATAATCAGATAAGCGTCACATGCGTCACAGAAGTCTTATGTCACAGAAATTTATAGGGTCGGATATGTGAGTGCTGAATGTAGTCTACATATTTAATATGCCAAACAATACATATATCGGTATTCATTATCCTAAACAATGTTTTCGATACTGTACTTTTAATTCTAGGCTTTTGAGAGCAAGAAGCCAGACCTGAGATTTTAGATTTTTTTTTTTTTTGTTTCAATTCATTTACTATTGAAATGAAAGATGTTATGAATGGAGATTAATGTATGACAGGCAGGTATACTGCATACACAGGAAATTAATTTAAAATAAAACAGGACGGCTTTGCAGCTGTGACGTCAGAAACAAAGAAACAAAGTCAAAACAAGGAATGGTGGGCAAAACTGAAGTGCAAACGAGGCTCAGTGCGCTTATCAAATAATAAAATAGAAGATTTAAACAAAACACCAAATAAAAAGGGCACAAGGGCCAAACAAACAGTTGTTTACTTCTCTTCAAGGTTTACTTTCCTTTACCACCAGACTCGTTCCGCCTCTCAAACACTCTCCACTGTCCAGCCAAAGCTGCAGGTCTTTTATATTCTGCACTAGGGGTTAACAAGCTAGTAATAATCTTATTACCCCTCAGCCATAGTCTGCACGAGATTAATAAGCATGCGTAACTGTCAGCTAGTTAAATAATCAGTAGCTGATCAGTCACGCATCCTCAAGAGGTTTTTAAAATATAAACAATACAAAACAATAACAAATAATATTGGCTTTTGCCTTCATATATACATATAAATCATAATATAAATAAATAATAAACAAAGGGGCGGGACACTTCACCGCAATGATACTTTATATTTTATTATTGTAATATACATTTATGTATAGCTTAAATATGTTATTGTAATCATGGACATTAATATCCGCTTATTGCAGATCTATAGACTACATATAATTAATTGGATGAACTGCAGGAATCAGAATGTACCATATACGCCGTCTGTCTGGTCTTTTATATTCTTATTTCCATGTGACACTACTATCAAATATGATTGGCTGGTATTGAAAATGTTGCCCTTGTGTCGCCTGAAAAATAGAAAATCGTCCCAAGTGGGAGAAACGTCGCCGGGGTGGTCACACAAGGCCGTAAGAGTGGGAGGCTAACAAAGTACAGTAATCACCTCTCTAAGCCATCCTACCTTAACTAATCTTTTAAGCTTAAATGGCATATCAGTGCAGTTTTGTGGACAGATTGACTAAACCCAACATGTATCTGTTTAGGGAACTAGTTTTAAATAAAAAAGCCTCTAGATTCAGTCCCATAGTTCCCAAAACAGGGAAAAGAAGTAGGGCTAAAAAGGAAATAATATGTTACCAGAAGTGCTTTCCTTTGCAAACAATTTCTAGATAAGAAAAGTAAAGAAATAAAAGCCCTTCCGATATGCCTAGATGTTGTACTGTGGTACCTGGTAATGACACATTTGAGAAGGGAACAACAGGCTCACAATAGTCTGAGCATTACTGATGGTTCTGCAAAGCAGTCGACCAGAAAAGCTCAGTAATATTATGTAACTGCAAACAGCTGCTCAGTTCAGGAGGGCACCAAAGCCTCTTATTTACTGCAGTTGTAATTTTCAATAATTGTCAAATGCTGAAAGAAAATATTGTAGAACCTTCAAAAGCTACAGTAGCTTCCCTCTATGATTTAAAAAATATCCATAAAGAAAATATGTAGCCTCTGTTTCAGCACCATTAAAGGGCAAACAGAACATGAAAGCAATTGATATATAGTATCATCATCTTGTTGCTGCAAGTGGTACTATTTGTCTGAAAGTGTCAGCTAGTGCTGTACCAAGCATGCTTTAAAAGGGAGGGGAAGAAGCTTGCTTCCTAAACGTTTAAACATTTAAATGTTAACATGCTTTGAATGTTTGTAACCACTCGGATAACCTGTTGTATAACAAGCACACCAGTAGTATAAAATAAATAACTACAATATTAAGGTTTATAAGAGTACATTGTGTGCAATACAGATACTTATGATTTTGAAATACTGAATATTAAACAAATAACAATCCAGGCTGTTACCAACCTCAACTTCTAGTAGAGTGTCTGACTCTGAAAAGCTTTACTTTTTGAAGAATGTACCTAATAAATGCAAAGGTATTACATTTAAGTGTGAAACTGAACATGGTTTAGAAAACAGCTTTATATACCAAAAACTTGTGAAAAATTGTAAGCTAATAAAAATGTGGTGAACACTTCTTTTTTTTTTTTGATGAACTGAAAACAGCCTCCATTTGCACATATCTTCCACCCACGTCTCTAATTGCATTGTTGCCAACATCTATGTGAGCCACACATTTATACATTCATGATATTAATGGCCACCCACACAGTTGTTACAAGACAGTATATGCTCTGGAAATGACATTCGATAATATTCTCTACATGTGATAGAGAGTGAGTGAATCCAAGTCATAAATCTCCTCCCCAACTGTGAGAGCACTGTATAACAGGAACAGTGTGCCCTGGACTGGATGGGTTGGAAATTCAAAGGGGGCATGACGAAGCAATCTGTTTCTTTGTTATGGTTACGAAATGGCCTGTAAATGGATAACTGTGATTGTTTCGTGTTGTTTTGTATGTCTCAATAACTGTGTCATTTGTCATTTGTAGACTGCAAACAAATCCGGGCGCTGCCAGGAAAAAGCCAGCACCAACCCTGGACCCATCCCTCACCACCGAGCAGCATGGGACATGCTCCACCTCCACAACAACCCCTCCAATGGAGGGCCTAACCTCCCTACCATGGAGGCAAGGGCTGGCCCCCAGCTGGGGTAGATTCGAGAGATATGTAACCCCAGTGCCCTCTGCCCCCCCTATCTGTTCCAAGTGCCACCAGACAGGAAATATCGCCTGACTGTGCTCCTCGACAATGAAGTTCAATGTGGCGATATGTTAACTGGCATCGGAAGCGGGTAAGAAATGGGGAAATGGTCGAGAGGGACCTTGTATTGTTGATGTGGTTGTCAGTGAAGTGAAAGTGAGTACCCATGTATTAGTACAGCAGTTCTCACACTTTTTAGGCAGCATTCCACTTCCTCTTGTCTGTGGAACTTGATGACCCCCCCCCCCCCCCCCCACCCACCCACCCACCCACCACACACACACACACACACACACACACACACACACACACACACACACACACACATATATAGGGACATATACTGGTATAAAAAAAAAAAATCCAAATATGCCTGCGGCTTCTCTGTATGTCACTGCTGTTTTTTTTTTTTTTTTTTTTTTTTGGTTTTTGTTTTGCACGAATCAGTCACCGATCCATCATAATACGGACAAACTTAACACCATAAATTACAGTTTACCGATTGTGACCAACGCTTACTACATAGTAAGCTGATAAACAACATACATTACCAGATGGCAGCCGACTTCATCTCAAAAATATGCAAGCTTAAAAGGCACCAGTCAGATGCACAGCACAATCTACAAACTTTGACAGGCCTGGAATAGTCAGCATAAAGACTTGTTTTAAGTAATATATACCGTATAACGGGAAATTTTGGCTGGTATTAAATTCGGCAGATTTATACATTGGGGGATTTTTTTCACAGCACGTTCGCAAAAAAAGTCACAGTTTTAATTCCAAAAACATTTAAATAAATGTTTACTTCATTAAATATGTCTGCTAAAACAGTATCTTACTTACAGTGACTCATAATAGCATCTACAATGTAGCTGCAGCAACTAGGGCTGGGACTGTGCATCGATGCATCAAATCATTGCAATAACATTGGATAAAATAACCATCGATAGTTGATTAAATTTAACTCTACAGTCTTATTCCTTGCCTTTCCGTAGGTTCCCTAATAATAATAATACTAATAATAATAATAATAAAAACCTCCCTGCCCACTACGCAGCACGTACGTTTTCGATGTATTGGCAAGCATGGCCCAAGAAGTCAAAAGTATTAGTGATACGAAAATTACACAAGAGTTTGAAGTCGCTACAAAAATGATAGCTTGTGTTCATAACAATGCCTTTGCTTTCTGCAAGTGAGCATGCTGTGTTACTTTTTCAAAAAGCTTGGAGGATGTACAAGTCTATACGTCAGTGGCAGCAGCAAGGAGACTGGATGCACATTTTAAAAAGAGTGAGACTGCACAAGCGCTTTAAATAGGAAACAAACAGAAATGCTGAACACAGAAAAAACACCACTCAAGTTAATACAGGACGTACAAACAGGTAAAACACGGGTTATTATATGTTTGAACGCCTTCTTGAATAAGAATGGCCTGTTATTGTTGGCTTGCCAAACCCAGATTTGACCAGAAAGTCTGGCGCAGCTACTTTTAGATCTCACGACTGAGCAGTGGAAGCTAATGGCTGAGATACAACCACTACTACAGCCATTCAAACTGGTTACAGTACTTTTGAGTACAGAGAAAAACATTATAGCTAGTTCTTTGTACCCACTTGCAACATGGTTAAAACACAGACTGACTGAAGTTCCTGATGAAGAGGAGACACCATCTTCTTGAAATTCACCTGATTTGCTAATTCCAGTTACATGGAGTTTGAGAAATAAACTAGTGCGTAATTTGTCTCAGCGATTTTGTTTACATCTTTTGACCTCACGATTTCGCCAGCTGGATTTCCTATCCGAACAGGCCAAAGCCTGCATGTCTGAAGCACTGTCTTCCAAACTAGTGAGGCTGGTGGAGGACAACCTCGAAAATGA
The DNA here is from genome assembly GCF_017654505.1 of Polyodon spathula. Lineage (NCBI taxonomy): Eukaryota > Metazoa > Chordata > Actinopteri > Acipenseriformes > Polyodontidae > Polyodon > Polyodon spathula. The sequence goes on from NC_054543.1 coordinate 27,829,500, forward strand.
CAGAAATCGTGCCTGTACAAGTGAGTGCAGCACAGAGGACTTACCTGTTAAAAAGAAGAACAAGACCCAACAAGCAATGGGGTTGTTACTTCGTGGACGGCAACAACCACACACTACTTCCAAGGAAATCTTAATCTAACAAGAGATAACGATGTATGCTTTTGAAACTCCATTAAACATCAGCAAAGTTCTCCTGATTTGGTGGAAAAATAACTAGACACGCTTTCCCAACCTAGCAGCCTTAGCAAAAAGCAAAAGTTAATTATCCCTGCAACATCGGTCCCGAGCGAGCTGTGTTCAGCAAAGCAGGGATGCTTGTGAACAAACTCCGTTCTTCTTTGAAACCGGAGAATGTAGATGCCATAATATTTCTGAAAAAAACTGAAAATAAGCTCTGAAGAACACAGACTTTGTTACGTTGGACTGGTAAAGAGTTATTCTTGTGTTCCCCGTTGGAGTTTTTTTTTTTTTTTTCCTCTAATCTGGTTGCTGTCAAGTCATGTGGACAAGACAATAAAACATTAAAAATATTACTAATTTTTTGCATTACAGTGTGACTAGACATAAATAATTAGAAATGTGTAGTTTTAAGTTCAACTGGAGAAATGTTTACTTTTCGTGATTAGATTTGATGAAAATATATGTATTTATTATTTACATGTTTCTTTTGCGTTAAAAACGATGCATCGATGAGTCGGGTCTCTGTGAAAAGACTAGCAACCTGAAGAACAACAAAGAAGTCCTTTTAATCAGTTTCAGTATTTATCGTTCTTATATGGACCTTAATTTTAAGAACCAGTAAACTTTTATGATAAGCAGCTGTCTCAGTTTTAAAACTATAGTTCACAATACAACACAGTGGAACTATCATAGTACTACCATGCAGTAATTGTTGGACATTATTGCCAACTGTGAAATCTTTAACAATAAAGCCGAAATGAAAATGCTTTTATTTGCTTCAAAATCATTTCTAACTGGTTAATAGACTAGCAAGCACTGGCAAAATCAAGTTTTATACGTTGCAAAACGTTTTAATGTTTTGTTTTGTTTCTGGACTTTGCGATGCCTGAACTAATAGTAATATCTACCATAACAATCAAACATTTTGTTACAGACTTTCAATAAGTCTGACACAAACAATTTTGGCTGCTATTTAATTAAATTAAAAAAAATAAGAACACAAAAATGCTTAACATAAAAAGAACAGTCTTACTACAGTAGCAGCCAGTTTACACTGCCTCTAGGTTTCTGATCGAATCATCAATTCCATATTTTTAAATCCATTGATGGAAATGTCTGGTGCTTCTTTAATCGGTTGTGTGTACCAGTCTGACAGAGTGCGGGATCGCTACGAATACTGTATGCAACCATCCGATTGGTGGAAGTATTATTGTCGTAATAGGTTCAAATGTGTGCTTTAATTTAAAAATAAAATGAAATAAATTAAATGTTTTTTAAAAAAACTGAACTTTCTAACCCCCCCACCCCTCCCACAGATGGACGGCTTGGTGGAATTCAATCAGCCCCTAAAGCAGATGCTGAGATGGGTTGTGAACCAAGAGCAGAAACAGAGGGCTTCTTTACCTCATTTTTGCAGAGAGAGAGGTGCTACAGAGTTTGACAGGGTTCTCCCCTTTCAAGCTCTTGTATGGCTGGCAGCCTTGCGGCATCCTCGATCTGTTGACTGTTGAGGGGTGGGAAGATCACAAAGGCTTGTTGTCGTTTGGCCCAGGACAATCTTAAATTGGCTCAGCGTCGGCAACAGCAGCAGTACGACCAGGTGACAAGGTACTGTTGCTTCTTCCCATGTCGGAATCAAAACTGTGTGCTAAATGGCAGGGGCTATATGAGGTGATTCGGGCTACAGGGAAGGTGAATTATGAAATTAGGCAGCCTAATCGCCGGAATGAGCAGAAAATTTACCACATCAATTTACTGAAGCCCTGGCAAGCAAGGGATGCCTTATTTATAGCCCCATGTGAGGTACAGGATTATTTTGGGCCCTGTATAGAGGCCTCTAGCACTCAGACCATTCCGCTGTGGGAACATTTACTTCCAGATTGAGAGAGAGACCTTACAGGATCCTGGAAAGTCAACAAAGAGGTGCGGGATATGCTCGAACTTGGGGTGATTGACCCTTGCAGGAGCAAGTGGTGTAGTCCAATTGTGATAGTTGCCAAAAAGTACAGCTCCAATTGCTTTTGCGTTGATTTCCGTAAGGTAAACACTATTGCCAAGTTCGATGCCTTACCCATGCCTCAGGTCAACGAGCTTCTCAATAGACTGGGAATGGCCAGGTTCATCTCAACTTTGGACCTGACGAAGGGATGCTGGCAGATCCCATTAACCCGCAGTTCACTGGAGAAAACTTCATTTTCTACCCCTAATGGTCTGTTCCATTTAACAATGCCTTTTGGGCTACATGGTGCACCTCCTGCCTTTCAGAGACTAATGGACCAGGTTTTACACCCACATCGTGATTATGCAGCAGCGTATATTGGTGATGTGGTTATTTACAGCTCCACCTGGCAAGAGCATTTGGCTAGGCTCACGGCCATCCTACAGTCACTGCGGGTAGCCCAGCTGACAGCCAACTTGGGTAAATGTGGATTTAACAAATTAGAAACTAAATATTTTGAATTTATTATGGGACATGGGCAGGTGAAACCCATAGCCACCAAAATCCAGGCTTTGATGGGACACGGCAATCCCGGTGAGGTCTCTCTTGGGGTTGGCTGGTTATTACCGAAGATTCATCCCAGGTCTTATACCGAATGATTCATAAAACACCACCACAGAAGATGCCAGTTGGGAAAAGCAAACTGGTCGGTGAAGGTTGGTCGTTAGTATAAAAATAAATAATTCAGTACTGATGCCACTTAATGAGGTACATGTAACTAAATCCCGAACTTGTAATATATATATAGATAATATATATTGATGTTCCTAATTATTAACTTGCATCTGCCATTACAGCCAATTTCAATGGGGTACCCACACATATAAAACGTATCTCCTCTTCTACACACCCTAAAGTGCTGATCTATAATTGGGAATTGGGAATTAATCACTTTTTAAATATTTTTTAGGTTTTATTTTTTTTTTTAAAGATATATGCTTTAAAAAATACTTTTGGAATATTGTGTGTGTTTGATTGTGTGTAGGGCAGGAGATAGCAATTGAGACAAAAAGCAAGTTATGTTATTTTAATTATACAGTGCTTTGCAGAAATATTCACCCCCTACAAAGTTTTCACATTTAGCTGGCACCTGAGCTTACTCCACGACGCTTTCAAATTAGACTTTACATGTAGAATCTACACAAACTACTCCACATTGATAAAGTTAAAAAATGCATATAGAATATTTACAGAGAAAAACAGATTAATCTCGGCTGCATAAGTATTCAACTAAATCAGCTCAGGTGCAAAGGATTTGTTTGAAAGGTCACAATTAGAGAAATGGTTTCAGCCTGTGTGTAGTCAAAGTGTTTTATAACTTGTAGATAATTTCCCTCAGGTATATAAAGATTTTCAAGCTGCAACTGACATAGTGATCCAACAAATCAACCATGAAGACCAAGGAGCTTTCAAAAAAACACGTCAAGGATAATGTAGTAGAGAGGCACAGAGCAGGAGAAGGCTATAAAAACCCCCGTTATTGCCATCATAAATATTTTGCAGACTTTTTTTTTTTTTTTTTTTTTTAAGTGTGGACATGTCAATTATAGTTGTCAAGTGTACTTTTGACAGAAACTAATGTTTTTTCTGGTACCCGATTTCAAAGGAACCGGTTCGCATGTCTGTATTGCTCTCCACAGCAGTGCGTACCATGAAATGTTCCTGTCAGGACAGCTGAGGAAGTCAGCACCTCTGGTCAACACTTCTTTTTAAGTAACAAAAAAAGGCTTATTCACTTTCAAACATGAACTAATTTAGATGTGTAATGGCTGCAGTATAGGATACTGACCTTAAAGTTAGGGTTTTGGTGTGGGGAGAGGATTATTCATTGTTTTACTGACAATAATAGTGTGGCAAAGTTGCCCCACCCCTGTGTGTATCTCGGTGTTGTATGTTGCGTGTAGTGTGTTAATGTTGGTGTATAGTCATTGGTACACAGGATGTAATATGGGTTATGTACATTATGTACAATATGTTTAAAATGTACATTTGTATTTAGACAAAAGGATTGCACAGCACTTCACGTGCATGTAAAATGTAACAATATGTGAGCACGGGGAATTGCACTTTATTAATTCACGTGCAGTTGTACCGAGACTCCAACTGAATGACTGATTAGCAATCAAGTCTCGGTACAGCTGCAAAAAAGCAGCAAGTTTTCACTCACTCGGGGGTTGTGTGTTTAGGAGTGGAGAACGGGAGAGAGAGAGAGAGGAGAAACATAAAGTAAACAATAATATCAATTGCTACGAGTGCTGGAAGGACCAGCACCGTACTTGTTTTGTGTAGCGTTCGTCCACCGTTTTGTTAGTGTCTACTCATTTTGTTTGTCTATTTATTTTGGCTGCAAGTGCCGTGTCCTGTTTTGGGGTCAGTGTTTTGTTACAACCTTTTTATTTGCTGTCTGTTTACCTATTAAATGCTGAGCGCAACCAAGCAAATCAAACAAATCAAACAAGAGTTTTCCAATCAAAACTGAAGTTTTATTGATTTGAACAGAAAAGACAAGCCCATTATTCAGGCATATTCAAACTTGCAATGAAAAATTCAAACACGATTAAAAAAAAAAGCAAAAAAAAAAAACAATGTAAACCGACTGGAACAATAACCATGACCAGCTGATGTAAGAGTGCTTTTGGCCGGCAATGCATGAATCCCGGTTGGAACTCCACGCCGGGTGTTTGTTTACAAGTCCCGTGGTCCACACCCCAAGTCCTACTCGGATCTTAATCCTGGATCCGAATAGGCAGGTCCCCACAGCCCCTGCAGCAAACAGGGATTTGCAGACACAAGCAAACTGACAGCTTTTCACAAGAGGTATGCTTAATTCTAAGGCTCCTGTTTCTGGCATAAATAAACACAGCTTAGTCGAAAAGAGACACCCGATTAGCTGTACAGGCTCTCTACTACCAGTCCCTCATCAGTCAGGAATTTGGCTAATACAGGCTACAGGTGTGGGCCAATTAAGGCTAACGATATTATACTATGTTTAAACCATACTTGCCTACCTAAGTGCACCTGCAGCCTGTTCACCGGTTAATTCCTTCACATCATGGCAGGCACGTACTCTGGCCATAGGTCCTTCTGATCTTTATGGACGCCCGTGCTGGGGTCGAACGATACTTACGGTGTACCTTCGGGACAACCACTTGAACCCTCGCCCTGATATATTATATATATATATATATATATATATATATATATATATATACACACACACACACACACACACACACACACAGTGCCTATAGAAAGTCTACACCCCCTTGAACTTTTTTCACATTTTGTTGTCAGTGCCTAAGACTTTCATGCATTTAAATGAGGATTTTTTCCACTTATCTAAACACCATACTCCACACTGTTAAGGGGAAAAACGTTTTTATTGAGAAAAAAATTATATATTAAAAAATACAAAACTGAAAGATCATAATTGGATAACCCCTGAGTTAATACTTGGTGAAAGCACCTTTGGCAGCAATCACAGCTGTGAGTCTGTTGGGATAAGTCTCTACTAACTTTGCACACCTAGATTTGGCAATATTTGACCATTCTTCTTAACAAAACTGTTCAAGCTCTGTTAACTTCCTTGGGGAGTGTTGATGGACAGCAATTTTCAAGTCATGCCACAAATTTTCGATTGGATTTAGGTCGGGGCTGACTGGGCCATTCAAGGACATTTACCTTTTTGTTCCTTAGCCACTCCAGTGTAGCTTTGGCTGTGTGCTTTGGGTCGTTGTCATGCTGAAAGGTGAACTTCCGTCCCAGTTTCAGCTTACTTGCAGAGGGCAGCAGGTTTTCCTCAAGGACTTATCTGTACTTTGCTCCATTCATTTTCCCTTCTATCCTGACAAGTGCCCCAGTCCCTGCCAATGAAAAACATCCCCATAACATGATGCTGCCACCACCATGCTTCACAGTAGGGATGGTGCTCTTTGGGTGATGCGCTGTGTTGAGTTTGCGCCAAACATAACGCTTTACATTTAGGCCAGAAAGTTCCATTTTAGTTTCGTCAGACCACAGAACCTTTTGCCACATAGCTACAGAATCTCCTGAATGTTTTTTTGCATACTTCAAAAACGGGATTCAAGGTGGGCTTTCTTGAGTAATGGCTTCCTTCTTGTCACCTTACCATACAGGCCAGATTTGTGGTGTGCTTGGGATATTGCTGTGACATGCACACTTTGACCAGTCTTGGCCATAAAAGCCTGTAGCTCTTGCAAAGTAGGTTTTTCTTCTTGGTAGCCTCTCTGATCAGTCTCCTACTTGCTTGGTCATCCAGTTTGGAGCGACAGCATAATCTAGGCAGCGTCTTGGTGGTGCCATACTGTGACAGGGTGGCTTTTTAATTTATTTTGGTATCAAGGTATTTTTGTTGACTCCAAGAACCTTTCCTACTTCCTTTCATGTATGAATGTGTGTGTGCCTGTGATATGCATGAGGAATGACCATATACATACCATTTCCCCCCCATTCTCCCAAATCACTGCAGTGTATCCCCATTCTTGGAGAACAACATAAGCAAAGAGAAAATATAATTAAAAAAAACCAAAGCTTGTATTATTCATACCTGTGTGCAAAAAGCCTTGCTGCTGATAGTAGTAGCTGGTCAGCATTGTATAAAAGATGGCCACCAGTGATACCTCAGCATATAAAGATGGCTGATAGTGCCACATCAGCAGAAACAAAATGGTTGCTGATGTTGGAGGTTAAAGGTCATAGCTAATATTTAAAAGTGCACTTTATGTTGTTGTATTGTATATGTGTATGGTTAACCTTATGTGTGTGAGTCTGGCCAAAATATTTTTTGATGATGTTAATGAAGCATGTTTGTATCTGTATTTATTTTTATTTTTTTTTTAAAAATGAGAGCTGTATCTTTAAATGACAGTTGCCTTATGAGAAATGTATGCTATATATAAAGTCCTGAGAATGCTCAGATGGGTGGTGGAGCTCTAACCTTGAAGGTGGAAGATGGAGAGACACATGGAATAAGTTTTTCTCTAGTTGTTCTTTTGTTTCCTATAAATAAATTGTTTTTTTTATGCAATTTAATTCTGGTGTATTTATCATGCATGCATTTAATGCATTTTAATTCCAGGTTATAAGGCAACACAAGGTGGAAAGTGGGGCATAAACTTTCTTTCTTTGAAAGGAGGTGTAGACTTTCTATAGGCACTGTGTGTGTGTGTGTGTGTGTATATATATATATATATATATATATATATATATATATATATATAGTAAAATACATGCATTACAAAACCTTGTATAGCTCTGCAACTATACAAGCAATTTCAATTCTGATTTCTGATTTGAAATCCTTGTAAAAATGGGCAGCATATAGAATATATTAAAACAATAACAAGTGATCTGGTCCTTGTTATGGTGAAGCTGAACCGGAAGGAAAGACGTGTATTATTATCGTGAATGTTTTGTCGTTATTAAATATATTGTTTGTTGCTATTTAGACAGCTAACATGATTTGAGCTGTCGCCAGAGGCCAGCACAAACCCGGACTACACTGCACTTTGTTTCATGAATAAGTGTATTTGCACCACAAGCATTTTAGCACTCACTGTGCACATTTGTGTTTTGTGTTGCATATGGGTGTATAAGACAGAGACTATTATTTCGGTGCCAACCCGTGGATTAAAACAGTGCAATACACACCACTGTATTGCCTGTTTCTCATTGTTATTGTTTACTGCCATTTTGTCATCAGAGTTTGGATTATAAAAATAAATAACACTGGACCTGGGTTATTTAAAAACATGGTTTAGTTTGTAAAAACTATTTTGTTATTGTTATTTTGCAGCATGTTAAGCTTAACATGGGGGGTTAAAATTCCCCATCCATGCTAAACTTGTGTAGAATGTGACCGTCTCCAGATTAATTTGTTTATTGCTAATTTGGAGACAGTCACATGTATAAAAACACGCAGCTGTGGCTGAGCGAGATTAGTGTATTCAGAGGCGGAACGAGAGACATGAGTCGTGAGATAAAGAAACTAATATCTATAAACAATTGCTACCTCCACTGGTTTTACACCAGCACAATACATGTTTGGTTTTGTCTCTGTTTGTTTTGGCCACTGTGCTGTTTTGTTTGTGTTTTGTTCAAGTGTCTGTGTTTTGTTCAAACCTTTTGTTGAGTTTATTTATTATTAAAATCTGCGCACCAGCGCTTTCACTCACCATTCTGTGTCCTGCATTTCCTGGCCCGACATCACTACAAGAGCCATTGTGTCATACAGCCCTTATACAGTACAGTATACAGTTTTGTGAGTAGAGCTCGATAGTAATACAAACAAAAAAATCTGTTTGGTTTATTCCTTTTTATTCATATTATCTTGGATCCAAAAACAGCGTGTTACACCGCAGCAAGAGCGGAGCTGTACGTGTTAGTTAATGTGATCCAGAAGTACTTATTCTATCATCATTCTCATTTTCCTTTGCAAAGAGGCCATTTGTTTATCTCTTTAATACAGGAAGTTAATTGACTGTGGTTGTGGGGAGCAGCATGGGATCTTTTTGGTTAAACAGTTATAAAAGGGTGTGGTGGAATAGCTTTCTATTCTATTCAAGCCACACAAGTATGCAAATAACCCTCATGCTGAGTTAGTAATGACACTGTGTGTGTGATTGCATGTTGATAAGTCTTCCTTTGGAACAGCTACTTATTGTCTTATAGGAATGGAAACAATGCTACAGTATAGCTGACAGTAACCTATGCCAAACCCCTTTATTAGCTGATCATTGATTAAAATGGTTGCATTATTTTATAAATCTTACCTGGCATGCACTTCCACTCACTATACAGGTTTCAAATATACAGCTTTGAAAGATACAAGTTACAGAAAATGTTAGTTTATTATCATAACCCTGGTTCACTGAAATATAAATATTAACCATTACAAAATAGTGTTCCCCTTTAAGACACCCCGACCGCTTGTAACTATACTGGGAACGAGTACAGGATGCATTTTGCAGGGTGTCGATCACCCTGTTTGATAACCTCAGATGGCTCAAATGCAGCTGTTCAGGGGCCAGACCCAGAGCTGCAGGCTTGATGGGTTGGGGTGCCACAGGGTACCCTGTGTCTGACTGAGCAGGTCGTGGTACATCGGCAGTTCCCACAGCTGGCCACTCAGGAGCTGCATTAGGAGTGAAGAACCAAACTCTCCTAGGCCAGTATGGGACTATTAAGAGAACCCTGGCCCGGTCCTGTCTGACCTTCTCCAAGCACAGTGGTTGCAATGCAAGAGGTGGATACGCATAGTAAACGTGCTGGCCACAGGTGTACAAGTGCGTCTATCCCTAGAGGTCCCCCTTCTCCTATTATGGAGAACCACAGGTTCACTTGTGCCCACAGTATAACTTTGTGGGTCACACGGTGGATGCTGGGCAACCGCACACCATCCTGGTGGTTTATGTAGGACACCACAGACACACTGTTTGTACGGACGAGCAATTTTGTCTTCCCAGGAAGGACAGTTACACCGCCTGAAGTTCTAAAATATTAATGTGGTGACCCTCCCCGTGGTGATGACATTTTTCCTGGTGATGCCGCCCAGCGCTACGCCTAGGCGCTGATGGGCCAGCTGTCTCCAGCAAGAGAATGCCTGTACAGTGACCCAGTGGGAGGGTGTTAGATGCTGCTGCCATCAAGCCAAGAAGCCTCTGAAAGACAACTACTGGTAGTGTCTACCAATGTAGATGGTTGATGACGATCTCTGTATTTGTGCACCCTTGCAGGAGACTCGGCGCAAATGAGCTATCTGTCATCCAGATAGTTGAGGACTCTGATGTCTCAGGGTCTCACGGGGCTGGTATAGCCTTCATGCATTTTGTAAAAAGAGCCCCGGGCTTGTGGCAGCAATATCCTAGGCCTGCTGCTTTGCCTGAGGCGCCGCCTGCACCTGTTGCCTAGGCACAGGGAGCTTGAAAGGACGCTTCCCTCCATAGAACATGGTTGCGGGCTGCCTCCTGGCCGCACCACCTGAGGTGGGAGCATCCTGTTGTACTGGTTTCCTTTGGAACTGGGGCTTAGAATGCCACTGAGCTGCAGTCTTATGTGGTGGAGGGGGTCTCTTAGGTAGAAGGCACACCAATTCCTGCACGATGAGATTGCTGTACCATCTCATCTACCACCAGGCCAAATGTGTGGCCTGGAGTGACCGGAGCGTCGAACACCCGTGCTTTGGAGAGCCCGAGCTGCCTGTGCGCAGCCACCAATGCTGCCAGGTTTCTGCCTATCGCTTGTCCACTAAGCTTGGACAGTCATAGCAGGTTCCTGGAAATTAGGCACAGCTCGTCCAGTTGCTGAGATGAGGGCCTATGTTTCTCAGAGAGGGACCCAATAAGTTGTGCCTGGTAAGCTACAAGTATGCTACTGTAGATTGCCAGACGTATGGTAAACGCACTAGCTGCATATGCTTTCTTTAAAATGGCTTCCGTCACTCTTCACTGCTTATTTGGGCTAGCAAAGATAGGTTAATAGTCTGAACAAGTAGAGCAATGGGGGCCTCTACTGGCAGAAAGTTGGCAAGACCCAGCTTGTCTACTTCAAACACTCTGTACAGTGAGCCTACAGAACGGGGAACAGCCACAGCCGTAGCTGGGTGAGCCCAAGTGGACTGTAGCTTGAACAGAAAAATCTGGATGAACCGGAGGGGCAGCACAGTTGATAAAGGGATGCTCGTTATAAATCCCGTTATAAATGGCCTTTCATCCCATGTTTCAGTCCAAGGATCAGGAACGCCGCTGTAGCTCGTTGCACTAGAGGCATAATCTCTGATGACAGAGGGACCTGCGTAATTGGAATGTCCAATTCAGCATCAACTGAAGGGAGTACGAAGACGACAAGTAACTAGTATTCTGGGCTCTACTCTTCTTAGCGCTGCTTCTCCTCCCCCTTGGCAAACAGCCTCAGGAGGAGGGTCCAGCCTCACTCACTGATGACGCTGAATGCCGCGTACGTGGAGGAACACTCTTTTGAGTGATGTGCTACCCGGTTCTCCGGCGTTCGCTTGTGGAAACAAATCACAAAAAGTGATGTCAGTCAAGTCCCTTTGCACATGCGCGTGTCCATCACTTGCAGGCAGTTTAGCCTCGCAAGATACACACATATGGAACCCAGACATGGAAATAGTGCTGTGTTCACAACAAACAGTGTAGACCACACAGTGGAGTATTGACACTTTATGTGCTCAGAACAGCACAATGAGCAGCTTAGTACCGAGACAGAGCTCGGAACTGACACTCGATACCAACCCGGTTGCACTCGGTACCGAAGCAGTAACCTCGAACTCACAAGCGAGAATGAGGGCGATAAATGCAGTTCCTGCTAGTGGCACATTAGCAAGGATGCCTGCCTGCAAGTCAGAGGCACCAAGTCACCCTCCTGTGATGAGTGTCTTTGGTACAGTTTTCAGGGTTGGGTGTCTTAAAGGGGAACACCCATTTTGTAATGATTAGTATTCCCTACTTGAAAGGAAACATGTACTACACTCTTAAAGAAAGCTCAAAGTTTGTTTGTCTTACCTTCCAGGAAGTCTGTTACTTCCTTGGTCATTTCACCCTGCAGTGTCTTTGTGGGTTAAAGCATCTTACTGGCTGCAAAGCATGTCAGTCATTAAGGGGCAGCTGGTTGGTTACTGACAGGAATGGAGGGCCTGAAGGGATGAGAAATGACCCAGACTGTGCAAGACAATCTAAAAGCATTTGTCTCTTTCAAAACTGCACATTTGTAAACTAAATTATGCATTGATGTGCATAGCAGAGCAAAACTATTTTAGTAAGTTACAATTACTTTAAATCTGTAGTTTCTGCTTCAAAAACAACTATCAATTTAAAAATGTGATAACCACCAACCGTAAAATAATCAACTGATAGAATGTTTTAAGTGGCAGCACGATTTGTAAAAACATGCACGTGCAGTTGAATGCTAAATAAGCGACGTCATACTTTATATAAACTGCCCTACTAAACAATGATCACAAGCAAACACAATTGTCAGTAAATGCAACACATAAACTCGAAAATATCAGCAAGAACAAGGCACTATACATGTTCAAGATTTTAAATAAACTAAGGATTTAACATTGTCCAACCACACTTTCCATCCTTTCAGTGCCTTCCTATTAATTACCAAGCCAAAAAAATACCATATCACACTCACGCAGTATTATCAAAGAGAAACGCAGGAAGCACACACCAATGCACTTATCAAAAAGTCCACGTACTCCTAGAACATAACTTTTCTGCATTTGTATAATTTATTTTAAATGGTGTTGTAAAGATGTTGCCATCTCTTTGAGTTTAAGATAGTGAGATCACTTGTGTTGTAGGGATTTATGTTTCTATGTACAAAAAAATGTACAATTTATTCCCTTTTTTTTTTTTTTTAATAAAAAAAATACAGCTTAACTTTGCAACGGTGTCATACCCGCCTACATTTTCTTCTTTCCTTTGTGTTCATTACTGTAACTTAACATGCAGTCCAAATGAAGAGGATTGTGCCCTGACTACGCAAAGCTGACTATCTTCCACAGGGAGCATTGGAGATTTTAATTTGGGGAGAAAAAAAAGTGTAAAATAACGTGTTAAAAATTTTGACGAAATGGGGGCTCCCGAGTCTCGCCTCCGTCTCTGCGAGGAGTGCGGGATGCACCCTATAGCCTGGAGGTTGCCGGTTTGAGTCCAGGCTATTCCACTGCTGACCATGGATGGGAGTTCCCAGGGGGCGGGCTTGCCTGTAAGCTGTTCAGAACTGCGTTGTCCTCCAACGCGGTAGCTCTGGGTTGGCTGCATGGCGGGCCTGCAGGGTGAAAAAAAAAGCGTTCGGCTGACGGCACACGCTTCAGCAGATAGCGCATGTTCGTCTTCGCCACTCCTGAGTCAGCGCAGGGGTGGTAGCGGTGAGCTGAGCTTAAAATATAATTAGATAAATTGGGAGAAAAGCCGGGTAAATTTAAAAAAATGAGGTTTCCAAAGCTGGGTATGTTACCCCGAGTGGGGCTTGATGGGCAATAAATGTTTCACCCAGTCATTTGTCCTAGAAAATGGATTTGGGTTGCCACTTCGTTCTAGACCAATGAAATATGACAGGTGTGAGTAGTGTAGGAGACCATGGGGAAGAGAATGGCATTAATGAATCCTTGCGATATCATAGGAGGTATTGTCTGTGGCCTCATTGCACTCTTACTAAAGCATAAACCATCCTTTTACATGTTTTTTATTCCATGCCAAATTGTTCTGCTCTATGGCACGTTTTGCCTCAGCATATCTGTAGCTTGGTCAGTTCAGGTAACTTTTAAAACTGTTTTTGTTTGATTTTAAAGCTTATCTACTTTTATAGATTCAATATTTAAGCCATTTGGGTAAACATTGAAAAAGTAGACTCGATTTACTAGTCACCTTAGATTTAGTACGTGTTTCAAATGTCACTTGAACTTTTTAATTACAGTGGTTTGCGATGCAGGTAATAGTGACCGAAGATGTTCTTTCACATAAGTATTTATTGCCTACATACCATAATGTGCTTCATAATATCAGCCCGAGGACCTTATTTAACCTGCAGATTCATTAATCTAAATCAAAGTTGATATTTGTTTCAGAGTTTGCTGTCTGTATATGTTAATTATTTATGTTGATTACATCGTTATGGAATTTTGAGTTTAAACTCAGGGGACCTGTGTGATTTTATTTACAGTACCAAAAGCATCTGTACACAGAAATACAAGTCCTCTCGTGAATGAAATGCAGCACTCTGACTGGCTCCAGTTGACCAATGATGACAATGTGGATTCTAGTTAAGCATTAATGTAGCAAGTAATTGCCTCATTTGAGTTAATAATGCTATTATAAACTAAACAAATGTTTGTGTGCATAAGACTATTATATTATATAACATATACTAATCTCAGGGCCTAAAGAACTGAGCTCCAAAGACAGGCTAAAAGAACTAAATCTATTTAGCCTGCAACAACAAAGAATTAGGAGGGCTTGATTAAAGTCTTTGTAACCTTAAAAGGTGTCAACATAGTTAAGCCAAACCAATACTTAAAGCATAGTACAGAAACTAGGACCAGAGGGCACAGTTGTAAATTAGTGGAAATACTCAGGACAGAGGGAAGGAGACACTTCTTTACATAGAAAGTGATGAGGGCATGGAATGGACTACCTTGGCAGAATTGCTTGGATCCTTTAAAACTGAACTTGAAAAAGTTGTTAGATCAATCAGCTAATAGGAAACGGACAAGCTCAGATGAGCCGAGTGGCCTCCATTTGTTCATAAATGTTCTCGTTTTCTGATGTTCTCAAATATTTTGGACTGGATCAATGTTTAAAGTGACTTTTACATTTCTTATGCCCCATTATTTTTTAGAGGGCATCTACTGTAGTCTGATGTGACTGAATTTAGATACAAAGTGGACCTTCAGCTACAGGTAGACTCTTCTATGAATTCCAGTCAGTTAGAAATACTCAGGGTAGAGCTGTGAAAATACCCAGTGATCTCCAAACCCAACCCTAATGCCAGCATATCCTTGGATCTCTCTAAAATAAAACCTTTGCTTTTGGAAAGAAACACTTTGGGGTGATTACACAAAGGACAGTTGATGCAATCCCTATTATGTGTATTTTATGTGATTACTGCTTACGGTTGAAGCAAAGCTGATGCTGAATGTGTGGGTTACACCTCTCTATTGTGGGTGCTGTGCAATACCCTCAGCTAATGTAAGCCAGAAAGTTAATTCACAATTTTTACAAGCACCTATAAAAAAAACTGCTCCCAGTACATCCCTGCATGAGCAAACATGGTTATCAGGTGACTCCCAAAAAACAGTATGCGACAGATGAGAGGGAATAAAGAGTAAGTGTGTATCTTAATACAGGGCTTCGACACTGAATTAGGAACTCATTACTACCCTTTGTATATGATGTAGTTTTTTTTTTTTTTTTTTAAAGTAGTGAGTAGTTGTTTCTTGATGAAAGAAATGCACAGTCCTTTTCTTCAGATATAAGTTTGGTTTATTCAATACATACAGGTTTAATTCCGGAAACAAAAAGAACGCTCAAAGCAAAACAGTACAGATCACACTTTCATATGCAAACTGTACGGTGCAAAACTTCAAAACAAAACAGAACAGAACAAAATAATACAATGCAATACTGTAGGTTTGATCCTCCAGGACTTTCTCGATCGATAATTCTCCAATACTAGTCTTAATGAAAGAGAGAAGTGAGCTGAGCTGAGTGTACCTTGATTAAGTAGCCACTGACCTCAGCCTCACCCTCCTTTCTTCTTTTTGTGGGTTCAATCACCCTGGGCAACCCCCTGTGGAGAGTCTCATGTACGTGTCGTAAAGAAAACTGATTCTGGCTCACACTGCCTAAGATGGTGTTATCTTGGTGTGGCCCTTTGTTCCTTTATGCTGCTTAAGATGGTGTTATATTGGTGTGGCTCTTTGTTCCTTTATGCTTAACCTATGTCTTGAATGCATCGGTTCCTCCAGCAATGTGCTATTGTGTTTATTCCAGCAGTCAGTCGGTTGTCGTCAGTGTAATGAAATGCAATCTTGCAATCTCGCATTTACCAGTTATTATACCTCCTCTGATAATCTCCTTTTAAAACCAACAGTGTACAAACCTGCAAACACTTATATCTTATATTACATTCAAACTTCTTTCATGTTATCCAACATACGCCACTTTTAGAAATAAAGTTGGGGGGGGGGGGTCCTACCGTGACAGAGTCGCCCACGAGGTACCCGAGCCACCTGCTGTCCTCTTCGCTGGGTATAAACTCTGTATACGCCCAAGTCTAAACTATCATGCTATGATCGTTACAATGTGTGTGAGTATTTGTCATGTGTGGTAGTTATGTGTCTCTTGTGTTTCACCCTACAAAAATAATCTTAAAAGAGCATGTTTCTCCAACAGTATAACCTTGCATTGCATTCTGGTCGATGCAGATTGTGCACTACTTGCAATCTGGAAAAGGTGACAGGGAGCATAGTTTAACTTTCACTACTGGTGGAAAGCCTGGTTTCCATTGAGGCTGCTGCAAAGACCACTCTGCAGCATTTTTATGTTTAATCAACTGGCAGGGATCCACAGTTGTCCTAGGCTGCCAGACAGAGGGAAGTAGACAATTTGATCGACCAGCAGCTGGATGTCTTGTGTTATTTAATGTAAATGAAGTGCCTGTTTGGGAACAATTGATTAGAAACAGCCACAAATTGGTGCAAATTGTTATCCTATAAAACGGAATTAGGCCATCCTTAAAAATGTTTGCTGCTTACCAAAAACCTTACGTAGATGTTTTCTGTTTCTGTTCTGGATCATTTTCAGATTTCTTTGAACATGTAGTAGGGTGTGGTACAGCAATTCAATATTTTGTATTATAATAACCTTGTCCCGCTATCCTTGCGTTAGGAAAGTGGGTCATTGCAAATAATTAGATCATTCTTTAATCACTATTCAGCCTATGGCACTGGGTGTCAACCATGACCTTTAAGGAGGTGGAGCATTGTTGTAATTACCTCAAAGCTATAAACAGATCAGCAGCCAGTTGTACAGCAAGTGCTGTATTTAGATATTAAAGAACAAATAGCTTCACATTTCACTTTCCTTTCCTTTTTATATTTATATTAGTTTTAAATAGTTCCAGTTTTTGAGTTGTATTGATTTTTTTTGTTGTTTTTTTTTTACATGGGAACTAGGAAAGTGCTTTGAAAATCAGTAAATTAAAAGTTCTGGAAACTGATAAGTTTCTGAGCTTTGCCAAACAAAAGCAATGTCCCAGGTTATTAAAAAAAAAACTCAAGATTCAAGCAAAGGAATTACTTAGAACGACTACAAATATATAAAAATGATAATAGAATGTAAAAATTAAACTGTTTAAATGTCATTTGAGGTAATGACAGAACAACTACTAATTAGAAAGTCAAATATTTTATTTGGTCGACTGTATTTGATGCTTGTTCCTCTATTTGTGTCAACACCCCCTTTTATCCCCAGCATCTGATGTTTTTAGTTGGATAAGCAATTACCTGGGTATATGAAAAAATGTGCAGTGCGACATCTGCCTCCACTACATCCTCTCCACAGGGGATTTCATTAAATAAAAAGTTCCTCTTGTTAATTACAATTTTGAGAATGGCTTTTTAAGTACTCCTTACAAACACAAGCCCATTCATACAAACAAAAAAGTTGGCAGTTATTGCTGATTCATCATGAATTATTCAAATAGTACAATTTCAGAGTTATTCAAAAAAAGGGTGAGTCATTTAACATTATAAATTATTCATATGGTGTCTGACAAACTAAACTTGTAATATTAATACCAAAGGTTTTAAAACTCAGTTAACTTTTGAACAAATTTCCCAAGTCCTAGTTTTCCAGATTATATTTTAATGCTTACAGTACGACTATATCATTCTGTAACCTGACTAAAACTATACTGCCTCTTCAGTAGAGTAACCTGTATACCCCAGTGTCCTTTAAGCACAGTAATTGAGAGTGAGGGAGGCCGAGACAGGACCCTTTTACCTGTAGCACATGGACTTAATTTGAAGAAACATTTCAAACTTACGTCTTCACATTTTTAAGTCTATACATTTTATTTTTATTTAAACCTTTTAAATGGTATATCACACATACTTTCAATAAAAAAGTTGATTTAGGCTAGTATTATCAGTGATATTTATACCATAGTTCAAAACGCTACAGAATGGACACAGAAGATACACACTTTCTTCCAATAACTGAGGTTACAGTAAGCATAACATTAGGGTAACAGGATATGTGTTTTGGTATTCAGGTTTTAACATTTATATTGGCAGTATGCCAATGTTTGTTTGTTTGTTTTGTTCTTCATTGTTTGTTTTCATCATTGTGCCTTGAGGGACTGTCTTAATTGCCAGGAAACCACTGTAAACAAATACAGTAAAATTGGCACTTACTTTGCTAAACGTTTACTTATATGGTACAGAATTGTGAATCGCCAGGAATTAGTTTTGTGTTTTCAAATCCATTTCTTCCTCTTTAGAAGTAGCAGTATTTAACCTTGTGGCTCTGAGTGTCTTTATATTATCTATTTAGATTAACTGTTTACCAAGCAAGCAAAAAAAAAAAAAAAAAAAATAATAATAATAATAATAATAATAAATAATAATAATAATAATAATAATAATAAAAACCAAAGAGCAGACCAGTGAACAAATGAATTTGAAACCCGTATTACCACTGCTGAAGTTCATGCCATGCAAATATGCGACCCACACAGCCAACTGAAAAATGTTGAATTCTTAAATTGGAAGTTTTGCACCTCCCATGCTACGTGAATAACCAATATGATTTTAAATATGTCCGTATAAGATTGACGCCCGTGGAGAACCTATTTTAACCAAACCTGAGGTGTACTTTTATTTTTACATCATCGTGGTTTGGAAGCTAATCAAAAGATTACAGTAATGTAACACGATTGTATGAGCAACGTTATTTGACCGAGTATCAAACGAATGTACAATTTCCAAACACCCAACATTAATGCTTAACATATCATATTCCTCGCTAACAGAAACACACGTGCAATGTATGCAGTGCAGATAGTATTTAAAATACAGTGTGCGTGAGAATCGTATTGTGAGAAATGCCATAACGATGTTCATCTATTAAGCCAGTCCTAAATTAACTGAAATACAAACATGTTCACCTCACATTCATAAGTTTTTGTTTTGTTTTGTTTTTTTGTGGAGGGGGGGTGGTGAACACAAAAAAAAACAGAATTGTACAACTGTTCAGCCCATTACAATCCACGCTCATTCACAAAAAATAAATAAATAAATAAAAACATTGATAAACATTTTAAACACACCCACTCAAAACACTACCCATGCCATTGGACAGCGACAAGACCAAATGCGAGCCCGCCCCTCCAGACCGCTCAGGCCATCAAATCATAGGACTGAACGACTATCAATCACATCGCACTTCAATCAGTCCCGACTGTTTATTGGCCAGCGTCGAAGCAGACCGTTAAACTCCAGCCCACTTTGTCTGAACATTCTAGTTTAGTGGAGCAGGACCGATAAAAAAAAAAAAAAAAAAAAAGAAAAAAAAGAAAAAAATGCAGCGCGTCAGCTGAAGTTAAACACAGTATAAAACACACCTCTTTACACTATGCTATACTGCAAACCCATATAGGCTTACAGTATCTTTGTGTGTTTTTAAACACATTTACAATTTAAATTAGGATCAATAAGAAAATAACGCAACATTATTTTCAATCAAAGCTCACCTACCTGTTTTGCAAGGCGGTTGCTTCAAGCTGAAAAATGCAAGGTATTTTAATTCCCGTTGCAGAGTGCGCCAACGTACAATTCACTCACTGACAGATTCCGCCATACTGGATTTTGGCATAATAATCACGTGTCGCGCTCCTGCATTTGTATCAAGGGCGGTGCTACTTGTCTGGCTGTCTGCGACTACTATCTGTTACAGAAATGTAGCATGAGTGTGTGTCGTACTTTCCTAGCTAAAGCTCAGCTGTAATTATTTGATTAATTATTTAGTTTTTTTTTTTTTTTAAGTATTCTGTTATTATTCTCTAATATTTTACCACAGCCAGCACCAGAACATCTAATAGCAGCCAACTACACTGTACTAGTCCGGACACACAGTGCTAGTCCTTTCAGATACTAGAAGTAGTATTTCATGTCAAATACATGGATTTAAAGGTGCACAAAGTACAACATAAATACAGAAGTGCACCTTTACCATTGTTTTAAAGTTCTTATTTATTTATTTATTTCATTATGGTGTGCATTGCATACAAACTTAAAAAAAAAAAAAAAAAAAAAAAAAAAACACTTAACATTTAGAAAAAACAAAAACAAAACAAAATGCATTAAGTCAGTAAGCAAATGTTTCAGCTGGTGCAGGAATAGAGAGCAAATGAAACACATAAATAATGATGTTAAACATGAAATTAAATGTTAATTTAATTCACAAATAAGATACATTCACATTGATATCTATCTCTGCTTTGCAAATGCTGTAAATACAGAATGAAAGACTGGGAATGGAGCCTTAGCCAGCTTGACCGTAATATATGGGTATCACAATACTATTGGAATGTGATTGACCCCCGTGTAAGTGGTCTTAATACTGTGGAAGTACATTATACTGTTAATTAGCCAGTTGCTTTAATGAAATATATAATAGAAGAGTTTTGTTCAATGGAATTGCCTCTGAGAAAAAAACAAAAAAAACAAGTGGTTGTTAGGGGTTTGGGTATTATTGCATTCAGCATTCAGCTGGGTATGTAAGATTTCCCTCAGCGCCTCAGAGCTACTTTCCTTCTGAGTCAATCAGTGGAGACTAGAGTGGGCATCTTAAGTTATAAACACAGACCCTCATGCATGCCTCTCACGCCATGATCCAGCTGCAATGATGATGAGACTGTACCAGGCTCTAGAAAAAGCACATTTAACTGCTGAATCATACCCCTCTTACCTGTGCTTAATATCTATTGTAAAAATAAATCTTAAATGGAGCTCAATACTTGTGGTTGATATGTTCTGTCATCATTTTGGAAAATACTAAAATGAGATGTTCTTTCACATATAAGTATGTGTTTAATGGTAATTACCAGTAAAGGAGACTGTAGAAAAGGCTTAATAGATGCAGATCATCCTACATGTGTGCTCAATCCTTAGACCATATCCTTTTTAATCTGTGTGCTGGCACTACTATAAACAGATTTGCACAAGTATTTAAAAGGTATTGCATAGGTCCAATTTAAAAGTGATCATTGCATGCTCCTTATGCTGAGGTGAGATGCAAAGCTTCACTGTGGAAATCTGGACAGCATACTTGGGACAATACCTTTTGATAAACTGAGTAAGTGCCATGTTAAATGCAACCACTACAAATCAAGACACCCCCCTCCCCCCTCCAAGACATTTTGTGCATATGTATTTATTGCTTGCATACTACTGTGTAATGTACTTTGTAACATCTGTCTCCAAGGACCTTATTTAACCTGCAAAGTCGTTAATCTCAATCAAAGTTCATATCTGTTTCGGAGCTTGCGGTCTGTGTGTATGTGAATTATTTATGTTGATTACGTTGTTATAGAAATTTTAGTTTAAAAGCATCTGCGCACAGCCACATAACTCATCTCGTGAATGAAATACAGCACACTGATTGACTCAGATTGATCAATGATGACCACGTGGATTCTAACTAAGCATTAATATAGCAGGTAATGACCTCTGCTGAGCTTAATAATGCTATTATGAACCAAACAAATGTTTTTGTGTATAAGAACATATACTAATACCAGGGCTTAAAGAACTGAGCTCCAAAGATCGGCTGAAAGAACTGAATCTATTTAGCCTGGAACAAAGAAGAATTAGGGGGAACATGATTGACATCTATAATCTAAAAAGGCTTTGACATAGTTCAGACGAACCAATACTTTACAGTACAGAAACCAAGACCACAGGACAGTTGGAAATTAATGGGCTACCTAGTCATGTTGTTGAGGCAGAATCGCTTGGATCCACCACCTTGACAAAGCTTTGAGATCAACCAGCTGCTGGGAACCAGATGAGCTTAGATGAGTCAAAAGGCCTCCTCCTACGGTCTTATGTTCTTTTATATTTTGTACTGGATCGATGTTTATGTAAGTTTTACATTTCTTATGCCCCATTATCTTATAGAGGACATCTACTATAGGACAGCTCTACTCAGAAACTGATGTGACTGAGATGATCTGTGAGATTTATAATTTAGATAGAAATTGGAACTTCAGTTACAGGTACACTCTTTTAATAATTCCAGTCAGTTAGAAATACTCAGGGTGGAGCTTTTTAAAATAACCAATGATTTCCAAACCCAACCCAAATGCCTTAGATCTCTCTAAAAAATGTTGCTTTTGGGAAGACATGTCTTGGGGTGATTACACAAAGGACAGTTGATGTAGTCCCTTGTAATGTATATATTTTTATGCGATTGCTGCTTAGAATTGAAGAAAAGCCTAAGTCAGATTCTGAATGGGTGGCCGGGGGTTACACCTCTCTATTGTGAATGCTGTACAATGGTTTTACCTAATGTAAACCAGAAGGTTTATACTCAACTCTTACTAGCACCTATAAAAACTGGTCCTAGTTCATGTTTTAAAATGAAAATCCATGTTTGCTAAAAGCAAGTGTTTTTTTTTTTTTTTTTCAAAGATGCACATTTGAGACTTATATAATGAATGGCTGTGCACTGAGAACTAGAACGTTTATGGAACTGTTTTGTTAGCTACGCAATTTAAAAATAATGATTTAGTATGAGCAACACTAGGAAGAGGATATGTTCCTTTGCTGATGTCAGCACTTTATCAATCGTAAGCGACATAATTATTCAGCAATTTGTACATTATAATAAATGCATTTTCATAAAACTAACTGATGTCATTCTCCACAGATTACAAACTAGGCCTCTATTCAAGAGCTATATGGCACCCATTATGTCATACCCACTGATAAAGTGCAAAGCACAAAAATACCAGTGGCCAGTTGTAATACTCTCATGAACACAAAGTTATCTCCCAGATGTTGATATTCTACATAATCTGTATTCCCAGTGAGTTTGGTGTGAAGGGTGAGTCATACAGTCAGGGGAGCGCAGGTTTGCGACCTGGCTGTATAAAGTCTCTGGTATTTGGTGAGGATTCTAGAAAGAGGGTCGGACTGGTACTGATATATGCGGAAAAAACAGTAAGGACTGTTTCTCCTATTACAAATCACAGAGCACCTGAACTAAAACTGTGTACGTTAGCATTTTTATATCCAACCCCAACTGATAAAAATACCAACATACACAGTTCTTAATTATTTGACTGAAGAAAGCACAGTTTGAAACGTTCGTCTACGACAGTGGTTCTCAATCCAGGTCCTGGGGGACTACTACCCTGCTGGTTTTTGTTTCAACCAAGTGCTCAGTTACATAATTGAACCCTTAATTGAACTAATGATTTGCCTAATCTGAGCTTTTTAATTTTTTTAAACAGATGGAGATTTCAATTTAGGTATACAATTGTATAAGGAACTTACATTCACCAACTTTTAATAAGCTACACTATTAAAAGTCAAATTAAGCTAATTATTAGTTCAATTAAGGGTTCAATTAAGTAATGAAGTACATCTTTTCTTAAATGTTAACCAGAAATGTATAATATTTATTATGTACTATACATTTAAAGTTGACCATATGTACTGTAAAACCAAATACCATATACTCCACTGAATACTTCAATATGCACTTGATGCTGTGATGCACCAGTCTGTAGCATTCCCATTCTTCTTGATCAAAGCATGTTGCTGTCTGAAAGGATGTCAGTCAATAGGGGAAGCAGTTGATTGGTCATTATTAGGGAAGAAGTCAGTAAAACTGGTGGGGGTACCTTTTTAAAAAAATAAAAAATAAATAGAACAGTTTGTATGAATAAGACTAAAGCAGCTGTTTTCAGCGGGAAGCTGCAACCTTGTCATAAAGCCTGAAGCAATCACTGCATGCCTATTGTCTGCACTGAAGCTTGTTTACTGGGATGTGGGAGGAATCCACAGAGGTTATCATTAAAATATCACTTTTTGGAGTTTATAGATGTCAACAAACTATAGACTCAGAACAGTAAGATGTAAGTTACATGAATAGGGGCGTAAAGTGATGTAGCTAACAAAAGAATTCCTGCACTTCCATTAGTTACTGGCTGAAAGAATATCAATTGGAGAAGAGACTAGCAAGTTAAACTACAGCCTCCAGGTGAAATAATTAAGAAAGTGCAACACAATTTGAAAAGCATGGCTTGCAAATAGAGATTTTTTTAACCAACTACATTATCATACACAATGTTTTAAAATTAAACTGTTAATACTGCACATTTGAGACCTGAACAAACCATAGGGAGGATTTGTTAAATTATTCTGTTAGCTACAATCACTTGAAAAACTACCACCACTGATACCCCTTTCTTCTGTTGAAGCTCTTTGGTTCCCTTTCAATGGAATGACAACATTTACCGAATGGGAAGAGCCCTCTCTGACCGTCAATCACTGAGCATATATAAAAAAACTGCCCTATCAGGGCCCTGCTGTGAGGTGGAATTCCCTGAAGAGGGTCGTCCTCACAGTAGCATATCACCATTTTCTCTTTCACTTCACTGAGATAGGTCACGGATTGCCTTGTGCTTTCTTTGTCCGAATTTGGCTGATCTGTTGGTTTTTTAAACCTTCAGATTGCTTTGATACATGATAAATTTTGCTTTCAAGTGTTTATCAGGCAGGTCTCTAGCGGCTCTGGTAGCTGCCCAAAGACACCTGTGGCTAACTCAGGCCAAGGTGGCGTTATGGGATACCCACACTACAATGGGGCAACCATTTGGGGCGACCATTGGTGTGAGCCTTGAGAGGTCCCACAAGGCCATGGAAGTCGCTTCCAAATTTTCGCGCCTTCCTTCTTACCGCCAATGCCCAAGGTGGCCATTACAACCTGCAGGGGCAACTGGGCCTGAACGTCACCCATCACCCCAGAACAAACAAGCAGGCAGAGGAAGAGCCCCGGCAGCAAAGGACCATCGCCGGCCAGGGGTAACCGGTTCTCCGACTGGAGACCAAGGCCAGGGCCTAAGAAAGACCTGCCCCCTCCCAAGCCCAGGGGAGATCGCCCCACAACTGGACTGACCAAAGGATCTGACCCATGGCAAGGCTGCACCCAGGACTCCTGGGTGCTATCGACAACGAGACTCGGATACGCTGTACAATTCCATTTAGGTCAGCCACCCTTCAAGGGTGTGCTCCTTACCACGGTTGGACCAGCAAGCACAATACTCCCTCAACAGGAGATCGCCAGTCTTCAACAGAAGAGCACTGTGCACTTGGTAAACCCAAGTGATGTCCTCAGCGGCTTCTACTCCATGTACTTCCTGGTGCCCAAGAGGAACTGTGGTTTCAGACCTATTTTGGACCTCAGGGTCCTCAACATCTTCCTAAAACAAAGTTCAACATATTGACAGCACAGCGTATCCTCCAGTCAATCCAGCCGGGCAACTGGTTCACATCGATCGACCTGCAAGACACCTACTTCCATGTTCTGATCCGTCCCGTGCACAGAAAGTATCTGGACTTCTCCTTTCAAGGCAATGCATATGAATTCTGCATGCTGCCGTTTGGCCTCTCGCTGGCGCCCCATACTTTTTCAAGGTTCATGGATGCAGCACTGTCTCCACTCAGGCTGTGGGGTATTCGGATGCTGAACTATCTGGATGATTGGCTAGTTTGCGAGCGTTCTAAAGCAAATGCTGAAGCGCACACAAAACAGGTCATAGATCATATGACGAAACTATGGCTCTCCATACATCACGGAAGAGCAACTTCGTACTGTCTCAGTCCACAGTGTTCCTGGGGATCAAACTGAACTCTGTGAGCATGCTTGCCTCACTATCAGAAGACAGGATTAGGTCTTTGGAAGTCACACTTTCCCTATTCAGAGAGGATGCTCTTCTACAGGTCAGAATATATCAAAAGTTGTTGGGGATGATGGCAGCCACCTCGAGAATCCTTCCACTATAGTTGATGAGAATGCGCCCAGGTAAATATGCTAAAGGTGCATCCAGTCCACGATCAGTACCGGCTAGTGCGAGTGTTCAGACAATGCCAGAAGACACTGGAGTGGTGGCTCCGTCCCGGCAATCTGTGCCTCAGATCTCCCCTCGGCTCCCCTCACAGAAGGAAAGTTGACATTATAGATGCCTCCAGCCTAACGTTATCTCATTTTCGCCAGCAGTTAGTGCACAAACATGTGCTAGTCCTGACGGACAAGACTACTGTGGTAGCCTTCATAAACCACCAGGGTGACCTATGTTCGCCAGGTCTTCACCACGCAGCTCACAGACTTCTGTCCTGGACGCACAGACACTTGCATTCCATCAGGGCGGTTCACCTCTCTGGTGTGGACAACAAGGCAGCAGACCTCCTGTCCAGAAGAGCTCCAGACAGCTTGGAATGGAGACTGCATCCTCAAGTGGTGAAACAGATTTGGGAGAGGTTTAGTACTGCACGAGTCGACCTCTTTGCCACAGCCGAGTCCCCTCATTGCCCCCTATGGTTCTCCATGGAGAGAGACGGGGGCCCCCTGGGAGTAGACGTGCTAGCTCACTCCAGGCCACAGGGGCTCTTTTATGCATTACCTCTGCTACCATTATTACCCCTGACACTAAACACGATCAGGGTGGAGAGAGCACAGGTTCTGCTGGTTGCACCCAGATGGCCGGGGCGCCCCTGGTTTGCTCTCCTCTCCGACATGTTGTTGGCTCTATTGTGGCAGCTCCCACTACACAAGGACCTCCTGAGCCAAGCAGAAGAGCTAAATGGCATCCGAATCTAGCCCAGCTCCAACTCTGGGTCTGGCCGTTGAATGGAGCCATCTATTCAGACGAGGTTTGCCAGATGCAGTAGTAGAGACACCACAGTCTGCTAGGGCGCCGAGCTCTAGAACCCAGTATTCATATAAATGGAAAGTTTTCCAAGACTGATGCATTGCCGAAGGTCACTATCCAGTGACCTGCCTGTTGAGACGATATTAACCTTCTTACAACACCTGTTTGATGCGGGGAAATCCATGTCCACTTTGAAGGTATACCTGGCAGCAATATGAGTGTGCCACAACAAAATTGACTCTGTGTCACCTGGGGCAAACTTCCTGGCAGTGCAATTTCTTAAAGGGGCTCAGAGGCTTTGTCCTCCCATGAAAAGTATGGTCCCCAAATGGGATCTGGAACTGGTACTGTGGGTCCTTATGGGTCCCCCATTTGAGCCCATGGCATCAGTAGAACTACGCCCTGTTTCCTTGAAGGTGTTCCAGTCCAATCAGCTGTTTGTCTGCTATGGGTCCTGCTCTAGAGGTCAGGCCCTATCGAAGCAACATCTAGCACACTGGGTGGCCGATGCTATATGCTTGGCGTATGAACAGACGGACTCCCTCATGCCAAGGGACATTACGGCCCATTCTACCAGGGGCCAATCAATTTATGGGCTTTCCTTCATGGCGCCTCCTTGGATGAGCTTTGCAATGCTGCAACATGGAGAGGTAGTCAGACATTTGCACGTTTTTACCGCCTTGATGTTGCAAACCAAGCGAGGCCCTCTCTGGGCTCTAGAGTGTTGCAGGCACCATGCCGTTAGGCGTCATATGGGCTCTGAGGCTATCTCCGCGAGGCTGTACTGTCAGTAATCTGGAACCACAACAGCTTTAGTACAGCTTCCCATTCGGTAATGGTTGTCATTCCATTGAAAGGGAACGTTAGGTTATTACCATAACCCTGGTTCCCTGAAAAAGAATGACAACCATTATCCTTCGAGGTCGTGTCCCCAGCTGACCTCTGATTTTGAAAGAAAATAGCGATATGCTACTGTGAGGATGACCCTCTTCAGAAGGAGGTGGGAGAGAATTCCTCCTCACAGCAGGGTCCTGATAGGGCAGCTTTTTTATATATGCTCAGTAATTAATGGTCAGAGAGGGCTCTTCCCTTTGGGTAATGGTTGTCATTCTTTTTCAGGGAACCATTATTTGCTATGGGAACATAGAATATTTGAAAGAAGTTGCTGGTACTCTAACAACTGGTTTAATTGACTCCAATTAGCACTAATCATGGAAAACTTTAAGGTTAGGTACATTACCTAAATTATGGTTAATCAAGATCTGTTAATATCTGCCACAAGTCCTGTAGTTCACACTCACACCAATGGTTTAGCTGCAATTTGGAAAAGGTACCAGGATGCAGCAGTAGTTTATCTAGTTGAAACATTTACAGGACATCCTGCATGTTTACAAATAATGCATATAGTTTCCTTAACTGTATCACCGTGATGTATGTTTAAACCCATTCCAGATTGCTTTCATATCTTGTCATGAAATCAGATGAAAATACATTTTTGTTGCCAGTAACTCTAAATGAAGGACTTCAAGTTACTTAAAGCCTTTTTTTAAATAAATAAAATACAGTTCAATAAAATGTTATTTTCATTATTAAATATGTTATTATAAATTCAAGTTAAATATGTTATTATAAATTTATCTGGGGTGATATACACAACTCTTTTAATGTAACGAACAGGACAGTGAAGCACACAGTATGGACACATTTGCAAAAGTTGCAGGCAGTATTTCAATTCCAAACCATTTAAGGTTTGTTTACATTCCAAAATGTGTTTGTCATAATTTAAAAATCACCTGAGACACAGCGTATGAGATTAGGAAGAGCAAATGTACTCAAAACATTCTGTACATTATATTGAAATATATCTTTTGCATTCAAAAGGAAATATTATTTTTACCTGGTATTATAGCAGATATCAGTTAAACAAAAGAAAATTCATGTTTGCTATAATGTACTTGTGAGACCTACTTATGTACCATTGGTGAGGCTGGGCATGAACTGCCGACCACTCATAGTAAATAGTCAATTATTTTTTATTATTTTCTCCCACTTTGGCAGATCTAATTATTTTTAGGCTCAGCTCACTTCTACCACCCCCACGCTGATAATCGGGAGTGGCAAAGACGAACACACTCTGTCCTCCGAAGTGTGTGCCGTAAGCCAACAGCTTTTTTTCAACACTGCAGACTCACAGTGCAGCCACCTCAGAGCTACAGCGCCGGAGGACAATGCAGCTCTGGGCAGCTTACAGGCAAGCAGTGACTACAGGGGTCACTGTGTGCGGTGAGCTGAGGACACCCTGGCCGACCTAACCCCTCACCCCCCTCGCCCCCCAGTGGCGCTTTGCCAATTGTGCGCTGCCCCCTGGGAGCTCCCATCTACAGTCGGCAATAGAAAAGTCTGGACTCGAATCGGCTACCACCAGGCTATAGGGCGCATCCTGCATTCCACTCAGACTGTCTTTATCAGATGCGCTACTTGGGAGCCCCAGTGGGGGTTTTAAGGGCTTACTATAGTTTCGTTTGTTATTGTGTGGCAGCACAGGCGGGGTTAAAAGCATGCAAGAGTGTAGCGCTGGCTGTCTGGAAGAGATCAACCAGTTCAGGGGAAAATCGTGGTAAAGGACAACAGTAAAAAGTATTCTTTTCACACTGTGTGTGTGTGTGTGTTATCACTGAAAAAAGAATATTCCAAAAGGACCAACAGACAACTTGAGGAATTGTCAGCAACTTACTGTTACTACAATGGATTTCCATTGTGTTTTGAACTATTTTTATTCCTGCTAGGTCTCTGTCATTGCCATTGAAGCTGAGGAGGAGCTTGAGCGTAATAAAGTGACAGCGATGAAAGTGACTCAGGATTAATAAATAATAGAAGACATAATTTAAGGTAGGACTACATGTAATGCATATTAGTTTAATGTGGTATTACATTATTAAACGTTTTTAAGCATGCTAAAAGTAGGTCAGATACAAACCTATTGGTGTATTTTAACATGCATTGTTGTATTAACAATGTGCAAGTGTGATATTAAACAATAACTTAGTTCTGCTTGATCATTTTCCAATGTTTTGCATACTATATCCTTGTTAACAAGTGCATATAAAAAGACTGTATATTTTTGCTTTATACTTCAGGGTTTACAATACAATGGAATTTTGTTACTTAGTTCCTAATGACATACAACTTTTTAACAAAGTTGCTGTAATGTTTAAATTAAGATGTTGCTTCAAGGTTGTGTGTTAGCGACTATTCAATGACAGCATGAAACCTGTGAAGGTAGCAATCCAATATAATCACCAGTCTGGGTCTGCTGGCAAGTATTGTAAATAAATTTTGGAGGCATTTAATTGAAGTTTTACGCTATCCAGTCAACCCAAGAGTGTATAGCTGCAGAACCAAGTCTCGCACCACATAACTCTTGCAAGGAGCGCACATAGGGTAGTGCTGCATGCGCAACTCGTAACTTATGTTGTGCTTCATTCACCCTCAACACCCCTACCATGTGACCATAAACAGGGTGTGGGAGGGGGAGAACTCTGAACAAAGAGAATACCCTGTGATCCACAGCCAATACCCCACGAACCTTAGGTTTAGTGTTAGGTTATTGTTATGAAATAAACTTAGTTTAAGTACCTAAATTCATCACCCTTATCATGTGATCGGGCTGTAGCATATAATGATGTCTATTACGAGTTGCGCATGCAGCACTTCCCTATGTGAGCTAGCCTGCGAGAGCTATGCTGTGCGAGTCTGCATTCTGCAGCAATACCCCGCTGTCAACCTGAAAGAAAAGAAACATGATTAAAGAAAAAACAAAGACCTTGGAATACAAAAAGTATACTTACCTGAAAATTACAAGGGGAAATCTGGAGAATATTTCTCAAATTAACTTTTGTGTTTTCAGCTCTTGTTTAGCGTGTTGTTTTAGTTTGTTTGTTTACAGACTAGACAGGGAAAGAAGTCCAAGTTTAGTTAATACCCTGATGAGTGTTAGGATTTTATTTTCCTTTTTATTAGTTTCAGAATTGCTTCATTTGAATAAAATGACCTATTGTTTCCATTGAAGTCCTGTTTCCTGGTCTCATATGTGCAGAGATTAGTCAGAATACCTAAATACTTGAACATACAGTTCACAGCGTCTTAACCACTATGCAAAAGAGCCAGGTATGTCTGCAGGCTATAGAGCTTTTAACATCTCTCTGGTTCAAAATCCATACCGGCAGTGTGTGGTATAACATCATTACTCATACATAGCCAATGGAAATGCATGACAAGAAAAATACATGGATTTATGTCATTAGTTTTACATCTTGAAGCCTGTATTTAATGGAGTCTGTCATAATTCAATGTTTACATTCACAATATATGGGCTCACAATCTGATATTAAAACCACCTCTATTTCCCCCCCATTCTGAATAGTAAAAAAAGCCCTTGCAGCCAGCTCATGCAGATACTCTCCTCTGAGAAAAGTGACAGCAGCTGTGACACCCAGACACTCAGCAGACAACAGAGTGCATGAGTTAACACATTCAGAAATAATGTGTCAGCCTCAGCAGGGACTGGATAATTCTTAGTTAAAAGAATGACATGTGTGAGATTTATTTCTTCCAATAGGCTTGGGGTTTACACAAATTAGTGGAATATCTTTTCAGAGCTTTCTAAAAACAGTGCTCTCTGGGAACCATGTGTATTGCCCAGTTTATTTTTAAGAGTACATTTTTCACAGATTAAATATTCTGGGCTCTATAAGTAAACAAGTTCAAAATGCAAGATTTCTGAGAGAAATAAAAGGTACTTAGAAACTTACTGGGTACTTTAGTGCTCACCTGGTAAAGAAACATACATTCAGGTGAGTGCATGTTAGAGTTCTGCCTGTGCAGTGTTGTTGTTAGCATTGGCTCTGGTGCTCCCATAGGTTAGGGAGGCAAAAGCACCATGAGCCCTGTGTGACTAAACACGTAGAAATATGAGCTGCTTGCACTCATTAGCTGGTTTGTTTGTATGTGGCTCTCCAATATCCTTCAGCTTTAACAGGATTTCAGTTCCTTACAGTTCATGCAGGCACCTATTTGTTTTATCTCACTCTCACTTATTGTGCATGTAGTCAAAGTAGCAGTGATTCCCTAATTGCACACCACATTAGGTTCTTCTGCCTTTTGGGGGCAACTAAAATCAGGTTATTGTATGAAACCAAATGATGTTACAGCTCAAATAAAGTTCAGTCTGTACACTTACTTTACCCCTGTGTTGGAGAGCATCAAAAGTGGTTGGTCAAAACTCTTTTTTGTAAATAGAAGTAATGTATTGCCAGGGAAAATAAAGGTTTCAGGATATATAATTCTGAACAGCTGGTGCCTACCAAATATCATGGCATTCCTTAATAAATAATCACCTCCTCTTCAAATATTAACGAAATCATTTTGGTAAATTAGACATTCTGTAGCAGTTGCACCATTAATATTCTTCATTTTACTACAGGAATTACTGGTAATTGCAAAGACTACTATCACATTGAATTTCAGAACAATTTTGTATATAGCCAATACAGGAAAAACAATGTACTAGTCAAGCTATATGTACAAGTGTATATTCTCTAATGAACAATACAGGCAACACAATGAACACTAGCTATAAATCTTTGAAACCACATTTTGTATCACCAGATCAGCAGATTAGAGTAAAGGGTTAGGTCACACACACAGTATACAACAGAAATAATAAAATTAAGTCAAAGTAACCACATATTCAGAACTTATGGAAAATGTAGTAACTCCCCATTCTGCATACAGCTTCCTTGCTACCTACAATCCGCGTTGGGGTTATTAACGGTGTTGCAGTCCTCGGCCACAATTATCTTCACCCGTCACTCTCCAGTTACTTCCATTTGTATACCGATCAGTAAAGATAGTAATTCTAAAATCTGTCTCTACCTTGCTTTGAGCTTGTATATGTCACCGGCGAGGGTGTTAAAATAACTTCCTCTCGTTCTCTTTTGTTTGTTCTGCTCGACAACAGCTTCCCGCACCTCACTCTCAACCATGTTCAGCTTCCGATGGCAACCCGAATCGCTCCTTTCTCCAGTTGTATGCCGCATCCTGCAGCGTCCCGATCTCAAACTCCTTGTGACTCTCATCCCGGACTTTATAGCGAGTGGCTAATTAAACATTGTTTGCACCTGTAATTGAAGTCAAGAAGTTGTTCGCTTCTTACAATTAATTTAAAATGACAGTGGACTGAGGAACGATCAAGTTAGTGAATTACAATTTAAAAAAAAAAACACAATACATAAATTGTGATCAAAATAACAAATCAATTTTGAACAGACAAATTGTGAAAAGAAAAGACAATTAAGTAAAAAACCCAACTCATCATAAAATTAATTCAAAAAAAATAATCAATCTACAGCGAAGTTTCTGTGTCAACCGTGACACACTAACCAACGACAGGAGTCGTTTGGAGCAACCTATAAAGTACCTTCTGTATATATATATATATATATATATATATATATATATATATATATATATATATATATATATTTCTCTCCCAGAAATACTAAGGAGTTCCTCCTCAAGGACCTCCTTTTGTTTTTTTGTTTTTTGC
Source organism: Polyodon spathula (assembly GCF_017654505.1). NCBI lineage: Eukaryota > Metazoa > Chordata > Actinopteri > Acipenseriformes > Polyodontidae > Polyodon > Polyodon spathula. The sequence goes on from NC_054543.1 coordinate 27,862,778, forward strand.
TTTTTTTTTTGTTTTTTTTTTCACTTCACAAGCACCTTGTGGGAACAAATAACCCCACACTGGCTACAATGCTTCTTCCCTCAGGGGTATTATCTGGGGCGGTCTATCAAACACCTCCAGGAGATACAAAATACAGGGCCTCAACAAGTTTCTATACAAAATCCTGATAGTGCCATCTTTTCCTTCTGGCTTTACTTTATAGACAGTGGCTTGTGGGTTAGTCTGGCTTACTACTACATAGAGTCCACTCTCCCACCAAACAGCCAATTTCCCTCTACCCTTCCTCCATTTATTAGATACCAGCACCCTTTCCCTGGGCAACAATGGGGCATCTCTAGTGGTAAGATCATAGCAGCCCTTAGACCGGTCAGCAGCCTGTCCTGACTGCCTCCCTGCTTGTTGATCAGCACGGACAATTTTACAGGGTTCTGTGCAACCCACTCATTTAAGGTTCCCTCCCTCTCTACTTCTGGGTTACCAAACACATCTGTAGGAAGACCAGCATGTCTTCCAAACCTTAGGAAAAAGGGCGTGTACCCAGTAGTCCAATGCACTGTAATATTATATGCGTGGACTAATTCAGGCAAGTATTGCAGCCACCTATTATGTTTCTCTATCTAAGGTGCCAAGAAAATTTAACAGAGTTTGATTAAATCGTTCACAAAGCCAATTGCCCTGAGGATGATACAGGGTTGTCCTACTCTTTCGGGCACCATAATACTGACACAAGCTCTTAATCAGTTCCGATTCAAAGTTTTTACCTTGGTCTGAATGGAACCTACTGGGGCACCCAAATGGCTGAATTATATGCTACCATAATGCACAAACTGTCATGATGGTGGTCTGATCCCAGGAGGGAAAGCCCAAGTAAACCTTGTGAACATGTCTGGTTGAGCTTTCCGCAGGTTACAGCAGTTGTAAGTTGCATGCCAGTGCTGCATGTCCTTCTCCATCTTAGGCCAGAAGAAACATCATCTCAGCATGGACAAAGTTTTGTCAACTCCTAAATGGCCAGTATTGGTATTGCTAGTCTACCAGATCCACTTTCTGTTTTGCTCGGGGGCAAGAACTTGTAACTGTGCTTCATGGGTATTGGGGTTCAACGTCCTCCTGCACATGACTCCGTCTCGCATCTCTAGTTGTTTCTATTGTTGCAGCCAGGTCACTGCTAAGGGGATCTCATCTCTATTCCTCTCTGGTCAGTGGGTCCTGTCCCTGCTCTTGCTGCCACTTACTTGGGTCCCAACCCTAACTCTACTCATCTTCCACCTGATTATCTGCCTGGGAACACAACTACAAAACCTCAACTCCCTCACCTGGCTCCACATAACCTGCAGCAGGAAGTCGAGACTTTTTCGGGTCGATACTTCACCTCAAGTTGGAGATTGAAAGTTGTACCACGGCTCCAAGTCTTGCTGTATGGAGATGGACTAAAGGGTTATTATCTGTGTATATTACTACTTTGGTTCCGATCAAATATTCTTAAAAATGTTTTGCTACCGCCAACTTTAGTACCAAGAGCTACAACTTGAAAGAACTGTAGTTCACATCATTCCTCTCCGCTGGATGCAAGCTTCTGCTTGCATAGGCCATGACACGCAACTGCCCATCTTGGAATTGAGACAACACGGCTCCGAGTCCACGTTGGCTTGCATCTGTATAAACAGTGAAAGATAAGGAAAAGTCAGCAAAAGCAAGCACTGAAGCCTGAGTCAACTCCCCTTTAAGATGATTGAAAGCAGCTTCACATTCTGGAATCCATTGTACTTTCCTGTTCTTCTGCTTCCCTTCTTGTGCAGAAACTACGTACTTGCTTGACGGTCCTCGGCCTTGGCTAGTCTTGTACCACTTCTATCTTGCCCAGGTCCCGGGAGACACCTATCCGATTTACTAAATGGCCCAAAAATTTCACCTGCTTTTGGAACAAGTTACACTTATCCAGTCAAAGTTTAAGTCCATGTCTCCACAGCTTTTCAAAGATGGAATCAAGTTGCTTCAAATCAGCTGCAAAATTAGCACAGTATACAATTACATCACCCAAATAGATGCAATCTATTTTGCTTTCTTCAGGCTAGTTAGTGCCTCTTCTATCTGAGGTAGGGGGCAAGATTCCTTGCGTGTTACTGCATTACACTTACGGTAATCGTCACAAAATCGCCAAGCACCATCTTTTCTCACTAACACTTTCCAACATACCTCCTAGCAGTGACTTGATTTCCTTGTACAACCTTTGCAGAATAGGACGCTACCTCTCTTGGTTTGGGCAGCATCTCCAGTGGGGATATGATTGTGTACAGATCCAGTCCAGCCATAGTCTTCCTCATATTCCGCAAAGACCTTCTTCGGCTTGAGAAATAATGCATTCAGCTGATCCTGTTGTTGAGGTGTCAACCCATCACCCTAAAAATGGAGGAGGCTGCGAATGACCCTGACTCACCCTATTCAGGTTTAACTACCTTCATTTATATGACACCCAGCTCTGGTTCAGTCAGCTGTAGGTCAGTCTTGAATTCAAAAGTCAGAACTTAAGTTAAGACAAAATTGTGAAAAAAAAAAAAAAAAAAAAAAAAAAAGCAATAAAAAAAAAAAAAAAAAAAACAAAAAAAAAAAAAAAAAAAAAAAAAAAAAAAAAAGCAATTATTTCCCCAAATTGTGAAAAAAAAAGCAATTAAGTAAAACTGAAAAAAATCATCATAAGAATCTACACGCACTTATTACATATGACACATGCAGAATCCTGAGTGCTGGGACTCAACAGCCTTATTCCAAACCATCATAGAACGTGACCTTTTAATTCTACCCACCAACTTGACATATATTTAGATGGGGCAGGCAGAGTTGGAATGTTACATTGTCACATGTGTTCAATGGAATGAAGAAAGCCGTTTGTAACAGCTCTTAAGAGTCTACATGCAAACCAGGGCTGGTGCTAGGATTTACTGGGCCCTGGTGTAAGAGTGTGAAGTAGCCCCCCCAGCAAAAAAAAAAAAAAAAAAAAAAACCAAAAACCCCTAACCTAAAATAAATCTAATTGAAGTTTTGTTCCAAAAATTAGTACAAAACTGCTGAGTTTATGTTTGAGGATTTCAGCTCTCTCTGTGGTACAAAAGTCAAGACAAGTAGCTGGATTGTAAAGCTGACATAAAGGTGACTGGGTACCGGGTTTACAATAGATTATTCAGTACCTTGTATTTGCTGTTGATGTACATTTCCAAAATCCTATGTCTCCAATTCACATCTCTCCTCTAGCTCAGCTGTTTATTTTTCTTGCGAGGAGGTTGGCAGTTCCACTGCCGCACTATACTTCCATCTGCTGTTGTTGGCCCACTTTTAAACAATTTACTGTTCACATTTTTTAGCTTTTTCTGCTTTTTGGGAAATTTCTAGCTGTGTTTTCTGCTGTTTTCGCTTTGAACAACCCGACTTGTGTTTAGATAGCATATTGTATATATTATCTATATAAATGTAGAAATTTTGGAATTTATTTTTATTTATTTTTTTTTTTTACCAGGCAAGTCTATTATGGAAAATTGGGGTGTGATATAGGAGTTTGCACAGAGAATTAAAGTTGGCTGATATGCCTGTGTTTATTTTATTCAGAAGTATTTATGATTTTATACCTTGTTAGTAGACTGTTTGTTATAACCTTTACAAACAGCAGCTGTGAACGAAATGCAATCCCCCCCGTTAACAGTCTGTTATTTTTTAATTGACGCTGACCTATTATAGAGTTTCACAGTCCTACCTATAGAGTCCTGCCTATGTGGCTCTAATTTGATAATGTGTGTTTTGACTGACAGTACAACTTTGCCATGGTTTATTTTTTAATCTTTTGAAAAAGAGATTGGTATGGGCAAAGATATTCTAGACTATCTGCAGTCGTATCCCTCGTGTCCCCCTTGAGACCAGCCCAGATGCAAACTCAAAACCAGGTAAAGGCAAATTTAAAAGCCACAAAATAAGGGAAATATAAAAAAGCAATAATAATAAACACAGACATTCTTTATACAACAGGTACGATTCAAAGTGTGGATGATCCTGGTAAATTTATGACCAAATGAATTGACAATCCCCTGAATAATAACAGCCAACTGAACTCTATCTTGTCACCATGTGGCATGTCAAGTGCTTCATGTCTTTTGCATAACATTGCCTATTTAAATGAACTTAGAAGGAGAGTCATGAGCAGCCAAGTTTAAATGTGCTGTTTTTATTGAGAACTGAACACCTTTTTGAACAAGGTTCTGTACTTTTCTTGTGGTTTATTATATGAACGAACCATTGTGCCAAAGTGCCCCGCCCCTGGGCTATTTATTTGTGTTGCATGTTATGTGTAGTGTGTTAATGTTGGTGTATAGTCATTGTTGCACAGGATATAAATGGGTCTGTGTAACAGAAGTGTTTAAAATGTATACTTGTATTTAAGCACGGGGAATTGCACTTTTATTAATTAACATGCAGTTGTACCGAGACTCCAACTGAATGACTGATTAGCAGTCAAGTCTCGGTACAGCTGCATAAAAGCAGCATGTTTTTACTCACTCGGGGTTGTGTGTTCGGTGAGTGGAGAACGGGACAGAGAGAGAAGAGAATTAATAATAGCATCTCACCGTGTTTGTCTGTTCGTCCGCTGTTTGTCAGTGACTGTTTCGTGTAGTGTTAATCTGTTTTGTTGCATCTCTTTGCATTGGCTACCAGTGCCATGTCCTGTGTTTTGTTTGTCTTGCAACCTTTTATTTTCTGTTTGTTCATTTATTAAATGCTGAGCGCATCCAATCGCTCAGCTTCACTAAATTCCACCTCTCTGTTGTTTATTTGTTGGCTCCTGGTTCTGGTCTGACGTCACCTACTACATCTGTCTTTGTGACAACCATGAATTGATTATTACTTCACAGGAATTGAAAGTTATACTGAAGTTAAAGGTGGAGTTCTGTTTCTCACCCAACCTTTTTCCATTCTATCAGTATGAATGTTTTATTTGAACAAGCAGATTAATTATAAATATAGTTTTGCATGTGGGACGAAGGTTTGATGCTCTCCACATACCTATTGATTTTCCTTATGATATAATCCTTGAGAACAGGAAACCCAAGAAAGGGGTAGGTATTGCATTTGCTCACAATCAAGATTTCTAACAGTCACTCTAGGTCAGGGGTCTCCACCCTGGTCCTGGAGTGCTACTGGGGCTTCTGGTTTTCATTTCAATCAATCTCACTTACTTAATTGAACCAATTATTGGCTTAATTAGTCAAGATTAACAGGTGTTTTAGATCTTTAGCCTCTGATGATGTAAAGACACCTATAAAAACCTTCTGAATAGGGGCTCTCCAGTTACAGGGTTGGAGACCCCTGCTCTGGGTAAATAAACAATTACAATTTCAATTGGATTTCTAGTTAAAATCACAAATGTTTTCAGAAAAAATAGAAAACATTTATACTGGTTCTACAAAACCAGGGAATGTTAAGTAAATTCAAATACAATAGTTAGGTCGGTCTATTCTTTTACTGAAATGTAAGTTGTATATATGGAGACAATGATCTCCCAAAATATATAATACGTTCAAATAAATAAATTAATACATTCATAAATCAGGCTGAATATTAAAAGTAAATACCATTTCTAGACTTGAATTTCAATTGTTTTCCCAGCATTTGATCTATTTCAAAAAAACTTTTGACTAACTTTTGACCATCTACAAAGGAACCCCCAATTACTTCTTGTGACAACACCTCTTAAGAGCTATACATTAGAACTTAAGTACTTATTATGGGATAAGGATAATACTTTGCATGTGGATAGCATTCCTTTAGTCAAAACTACGGTTTCCTCATTACTGTAAACCAAAGCATTTGTACAAAACAGGATCTGAGCCATATAAAGATGTAATAACTACAACAATGGCCAAGTTATAAAAGAGTCAATTTTAATAAATTGGCAACTCAGCCCACTGAACTGAATGGAAAGGAAAGTTTATTATTGTTTCATTTATTACAGTTAGGCTTTCCAACTGGCCCCATAATCCCAGGTTACTTTAATACAGGTGTAGTGCCCCAGAGCCTGTCAAATCACGAGTCAGACATAAGATAGTTGACTATGCCACTAAAGATCACATACATGATTCAAATACAGAACTCCCAATAGCAGGCAAGTAACACTAGTAGCAGGCAAGTAACATGATTACAATTAACATCAATGAAATAAAAGACCAGATTTCAATACAGGTAAACTACAACTAACAGCAATGAGAATTAGAAATTGAATTCAGCGCAAGTAATTATTAGTATTAATGAAATTAATGTTTGAATTTCAATACAAGTGAGTTACAAGTAAAACAAGTAATTACTGATCTCCAAAACAATGAACTATCATACTACAAACAAGTAATTACTACACTCCAAACCATTAAATATTATACAATTACTACACTCCAAACCAAGTGAATCACACTATAAATGTACAAAATAATAAAAATACTACAGACTAAGAATCCAAACCAATTCAAATGTTTCACTAAAACTAAAAAAAAAGCCACAATACAGCAAATCACTCTCCAATAACCTTGTTACCTTGAAACACACAACTCACAACAACATGTATAGGCTTAATCCCATAGGCACTACCAAATATCACATTAGCTCAAACTTTTCACACAGCATGAACGGGCTGGTTACAACCACAGACTGTTACAGCCATGTACACTGCTTTAAGTGCAAGAAACAGTTTAGACCAAAAGAAAACTCAAAACAATGACACCTCCATCAACAGGGTATACTTGCAAAACAAATGTATGGATAGTCCCGCGGCCTTGCATATTCGTCACTCAGTCCTGCACCGATTCACTTCTCTTTATCTCTGCTCCGATTTTAAAACCCAATTACCGCACACGACCCCCTTCTTTACATTCTGCACCTTTGTATAACTCTGCTTACTACAGTAGGTGTCTACATTCACCCCCAGCTAATTAAAATGATTCCACACATTGGCAACAAGGGTAGGATAGAAAGGACACTCAGGGAGGGCTGTCCTAAAACAAATTAATCAGTTACAAAGAAATAAGCAAACTTAGTGGCGACTCGTCACACAGGTCAGGTTTTTTTAACTCCTCTAAATCAAACAAATAGATTTAAAATCAACATGTGGGTGTGATGTGTTATCAATTAAAGTGTTGAATTGTGGTGGAAAGTCTATTGAGAGAGCATCATAATGTATTAAAATACTTGAAATGTTATATGGTAAACAATAACTATCACAATAGTGCAATTCCTGATTTATGGAAACAGTCCTCGCAGGAAGTAATGCCTGTCCCTGGACAGGTGTGTGCTTTTGGCAACTAATCACCAAAACAATTAAATTCCTTTAGTGACAGTTCACACTCACTTTAACTGTTCAATAAAATCAATTTGCTGTTTAGCGATCCGTGTTGAAAAACTTTGCGTGTCTTAATGTCTAGCCTAAAAATGTTTAGGATTAGACCATGATTATTTAAACCTGGAGGATATTCCGCCCACAAAATAGAAAGAGCTTGGTATCAACACTGCAGGACATCTCTCACAATGACACACTATCCTTTGACAGCACAGTCACAATACAATATAGCAAACGAACTCTTTCAGTTCTTAGACAAGTCCTCAAATAAGACAAGTCCTCAAAATGACCACAATACAGCCTACATACATCCAATTGACATCCAAAATATGATAGCTGCATGCTAAGCCATAAAAAAAGACCATGAAACTGCAGGGCACAAATAAAGCATAAAAAACGGACAATATTAGCCTAACACTTTTTACATATAATATAGTACATACAATACAGTATCCCAAAGCTCTTTTACAATTAAACATGACTACCTGTCACAAAGACGGCGGAAGTGGGCGGCGTCAGAACGAGGAAATGAATACACAAAACAGGACGGATGAAATGAAATGATGATGGCGCTTGCTTGCGCCGGTTTATTGCAAAATAAAAGGGTTTAACAAACAAACAGAAACAGGACACGGCACTTTACGCCAAAATAAATAGACAAACAAAAACGGACTATACTTAACAAAACACGATACACGGACAGACACACTAACAAACACGGTGAGCAGATAAATACAAGTATCGTGCTGGTCCCACCACCATGAAATAGCAATTGATATTTTAACTCTCCTACTCTCTCTCCTGTTCTCCACTCACCGAACACCCAACCGTGAGTATGTGAAAACGTGCATCTATATATACTGTTGTGCTGGGATTCAATTACTAATTAATTATTCACTTGAATCTCAGCACGTGAATTAATTATGTGCAGCCTCGTGCTCACATTTTAACTACTTTAAATATACGTGAAGTGATGTACAATCCTGCGCCTAAATACAAATATACATTTGAAACACTCGTGTTACAGACCCGTTTATATCCCGTGTACTATACACCAACATTTAACAAACCACACGCAACATAACAGATAATATACACAGGGGCGGGCACTTTGTCACACCACCATACAGACATCATGGATCACAGAAATCAGAAACAAGCAGTAAAATGTATACAATTAAAAAAGAAGGAAAAAGACATTAAAATCAGACAAAATAGCAGGTCACAGATTAAAAATTAACATGACAAAATGTATGCAAAAAAAAAGAAGAATGGAAGGCTTTATATTATAGCCTAGTAAAAACAGGTGTGTGTGGTGCATTTCTAAACACTGACATGATATTAAACAACTTTTGTATTATAAGCTTTCACAATTATTTTCAGCAAATAGAGAGATCTTGCACAGAACGCAGGGTCGATGAAGGAAGGTGTTGTATGCAGTTGTTTAGTTTGTCAGTTTGGAAGGAAAACAAAACAAGGTCAGCTATTGTACTAATTTTACTTAGTTTATTATGTCATAACTGAATGAACACATTATGTGATAACATTCTTTAAAAAAAAAGCCCTTTAAAAACCAGTTGCCATGTCAATTTCAGTAGGCTACTGTTTAGCCAGAGAGCACACGCAGACACAGTACAAAGAAAACATGCGTCGGGAACATTAAACATTAAAAGTATTGGTGAGAAATAAAAGAAGCTACTATCAAGACAAATAACAATGAAGATGGAGTGTGAGAAATGGCTTTTCACCCCTAAGTCTAACACTGGTTGTAATTCTTTTTTCTGGTATGTGGTTGAATTTTTCAAACAAGTGCAAAACAACTAATTGGCGTTACACTGCAGGCGTGCTACTCAGACCCCAACAGGTCGGCTGCTGACTTGAGGGGGTCGCCAATTGGCTGATGAATAATAAAGCACTTTCATTTCTTTCGTCATGTTATTTTGGTTTTGAATCGTTGTTGCACACATTTGTTTTACTTGTTATTCATCAGCCAATCGCCACCTCCCTCAGGTCAGCGCCCTGTGCGGCCGTACTGCTCGCACCCCCTTGGTACGGCCCTGAGTCCCCGGTACTGAGTACCGATGAGTACTGGCAGAATTTCACCCCTGATTTCAGGGATGGGTCTCGGATTAAATACATCGTAATAGTATTAACAATGAAGCGGTAAAATCCCTAAATAGTAATTTTCAACACACCAAATACTCTGGTATATCTTTACAACATTAACCACTGTACAAAAGAGCTTGGTTAAACAGCTACATATAGTACATCTTGTCTCATCTGTGGATGTCAGAATCGAATACTCTATTTTGGATTACCAGGGTTCAGCTGGCATTGCTTTGTTTATTGGCAGGTGTTAAATTACAGTTTCAGAATCCGGCTGGTAACAATTAAATCAATTAACATGGAAACGGGTGTCAGGAATGGAGAGGCATTAATGTAGCTTTAAAAGTTACAATTACTAAATTGCAAGATTTCTAACTCAAAGCCTTGCTGTGTTTAACACATCCCTTGTGGATCTCGCTGGTTATCACAGAGCCTTCATGTGATTCAATTTAGAGAGTCAAATGTTACTTTATTATTTATTTATTTATTTATTTATTTATTTTTACATTTCCCTGACTCTTTCTCATTCTCATTCAAAGCTGGGACTGAATGGCCTTCATCAATCTATTTAAAACACAATAATGCCTGGGAAGGCAGAGGCTCCTCCTCTGGCGACGGCAGAGGCTCCTTCTCCAGCCAGTGGGACATAGCTAGGCTCTTGGCTTGTTATTTATCTCAGACTCTTCCCATTTGAGGTCTGCATCCCACTCCAGTGTCTTGTTTGGGCAGTGCTCCGTATACAAAGCAAGAAGAGCACAACTTTGCACCTTCCAAGGCCAACCGGGACTGCTCTGCCTCCCAGCGGTCTAGCTGAAACTGGTTCACCACCTCTGCCATAGTATAGACAGCCACGATCAGCCCTCTTGACCTTGACCTTTTGGATCCAACCGCACAAAATCCTGGATGATCTCCAGGTGTATGGTCCCCAGCCACCAGGGGGCCCTGGGTTGCAAAATCCATCCCGAGATCTCCATGTCTCTTTCTCTGGCCTTTTTTTATCAGGACGCAACGGATCCCATCACTGCCACCAAGTGTAAAAAGAGAGCGGGAATCGATGTGAGAGAGAGAGAGACTGCAGTAGACACGCTGGCACAGACATCCAGGCTTTATTGTTTAATGACAACTAAAACATAGCAAGGTACAATACCATGCACCACCACTGAGCTACCAGCAATAGTATCACTTTAGGTGGTGGTGTTCCCTCAGCACTATAAAACAAAGCTAAACAAAATGTTGCCTACTAAATAGGGAGGTCCTACACCAAGAACTCCTACTAATCCCATCTTCAGAACAAAGAAACTGGCTTCCAACGTCTCTTTTATACCATGTAGCCAGGTCTAATTCACAATCAATACATCAATTAGCACCTGGCCACATTCTACACCTGTTTCAAAATTCTAACTATATGAAACTTTATTTACAAAAATTGAAGAGCCCTGAAAAACCCTGCAGTCCCTGACACAGTTACCTTTCAGCATGTATATAGGCAAAGAGTATGTGGGGCAGGCAGAGTTGAAAGGGCACATTGACACATTATTTAGAAGACATGAGGAAGCCTGTTCAGTCCCAGCACTTAGGATTCTGTTTAAGCTCAAAGCAGTATAAAGCCAGGTTAAAGGCAGATTTGACAGAAGAATGATAACTCAATACTGTCATTATTAACCCAGAACCACTCAAATGATAGCTGTGAGTTGCCATTCAAGCATCCCAAGAAGCTCAGTGAATCACCGTCAGTCACATCTGCCACTGGTGAGTTGAAAGCAGTATGAAATCAGTCCCATTTGTTTATATCAGCAGCCATCCACAATCAAACCTGTTTAAATTGAGATTCTATCACCCCTCTCCAATTCACTCTTTCCGCTGTACAGCTGAGCTGCGGCAGGGCCGTACTGAGTCTGGTTAAAGGGAACCTGGTTTGTTTTTCCACTGAAGAATCGAGCCGTGCTACTGACATCACACGCATTGTTATTAAGCAACTCAATTTGCCAAAAGAAGTGTGAACAAATGGTGTTCAAAAATTAATAGACCAATGGTACAGCTGTATCTTGTATCGCTATATTTTATAAATCTATTTAGGAATGTCTTTATAATCCACAAATTTTACTGATTATATTGACTTACTAAAGTTCAATTTGTTCTGTTGAAGGGGAAAAATGAAAGTTTTAAAAACATGATTTGCCAAGATAGCCTGTTTAAGGATAATTGTTGTTTTTCTAGTTGTTTTTTGTGTATGTGCTTGGGGGAAAAAGAAACAAAAAAACCTGCGCGAGTGCGACGAGAGCCGTAGTTGTATGTATGGTACAGCGGTACAGTATTTAGTTTGACTATATTGTAGTGATCACTATTAACACAGAAGGGCGCATCACACAGGGCGAGGCAATTCACACACGGAGGCAGGTCTGCCTCCACCCGCCTGTGTATGTGTCCTGGAGAGCGTGACTTCGTATCGCGGCTATGGTGACATGTAGCCCAAATACAGAAGTCTACACTAATGCAGTCGATGGTCGGAAAACGTAAACAAAACAACAATATAATTTATAATAAAGATCTTTTTTTTTTTTTTTTTTTTAATGTGAGTTAAGTACTGTGCCAGCGGTTTATGTCCATTTGCTTAAAATCTTCAGAAATTCATGTATAAACGTTCTCATTTCTGAGCACGACTCCAGATTTTCCTGAACACTTCAGTCTGCCCACAGAAAAACTAGAGTTGGCACTTCTTCAGTGACACAAGGCTGTACTTTTCTTCTCATCTGCATGCCATGTTTGTTGTTTTTCTTTCTGGAGTGTACTGACTGATGTAACACAACAACAAAAATCCTTAACTCCGCCCCTTGCTCGGCTTGGTTTGCAGCCGGATTCAGGTGTCCTGTGGGGCTGGAGTTTCATGGTTTGGTTCTCGCTCGGGTCAACAAATAGCCAGTGGAGAACCACCCATACCTGTACTGTACTGAGCCCTCACGGGTCGGATGTGCCAGTGGAGAAAGGGTATCTGATGGAGGAAGGTAAGCTATAGTAAGTAGTTTCACATTTCATTTTCTTCTTAATTCCTTGTCCCCTCACCTTTTGATGATGTTAGCAATCAGTGGTTCTCATTGATACATGTGTTGTATTTACTGGAGTTAAGGAGTTGTTCAGCCTGTCTTTATAGAAGTCAGAGCCAGCGAAATCTAGGGTGTTTCCTTTTGTTTTTCTGGCAATACACCAATGTGCACTAAATGGTGCTGGTGTTTACTAATATGGAGACACTTCAGCTACCCTCCATTACATTTGTCTATACCAGGCACCTAAAAGCTCATGAATTGCAAACTATCAATTCTTAGAGATGATACATCTAAAACATGAAAAATATACATTTCAAGCTTCTGTCTAAGGGATATTGCATTATTGCATATTAGATTAATGTCCACTACCCCAAAGCCTTGACGGTCAAGTTGCGTCTTCAGATGAAAATCTCTTTACAATGGTTTTAGCTGGTCAAAAAAAAAATAGATTGACCAATTGATACTCCAAAAGATTACTTCCGTAGAGATGGAAGTGAGTGGGTAGGAGTTGGCAACACCTGTGCTGTTAGGCACTTTAATTGGATAAAAGAAAAGGTAGATTAAAGAAATCTCAACCAGGACCCATACCTAATTTAGTTAATCAGCAATAGACGTGTCAGTGACTAACTCTTCCTGTTTATAAAGGTGTTAGTTCCAGGATTCAGTGTCCCCTTAAGAAAGATAACCAAAGAGATCACAGTGGATGGAATTCAAGCCCTCTGATGGACCACTATACATTCAATTTAAGGTTGGACTTGTGAACTGAGGGATTAGATCCTCAGTAAGCAAACTGTATGCACATGTTATTACTTTATTTTTTTACCTCTTATTAAGACAAGCAGTAGCATCCCTTTCTTGTGTTAAATATCTTATGGTTCTTTGTTTGTATGACTTTTATGCAGGTAATGAGGTAAAAACAATTGATTAAAATGTTTTCCCTTCTTGTTAACCACACATCCCCCAAAAAAACAAAATACTTTTTTTAAACACCAAAGAAGACAATGATAAAATTGGTGATGCTTTCAAGTGGATTTGCAACACTAACTGAAAGCATGGCCTGCAAAGAGAAATCTCTTTAAGTGAAATATCAAATATCATAACAAATAAACTTTCTTTCAAAAATGGACATGTGTGACCTATGTAACCAATGGAAGTGTACAACATGTAAGATTAATATAATCATTTTGTTAGCTACAGTCACTCAGAACACCTCTCAATCATTATAGAGATAATACAATGAAGAAATTGAAAAAAAAAGAAAGCCACCAAGAAAGATTGTCATGCATGAATAGGAGAAAAGGCGTCATGCTTTATAATCAATCTACACATTAAGAGCCCCCTCTATGCCCTGTAATAACGTGTAGGCAACAATTTAGTGTCAACTTCACAGTAATTACTATGCCACATCAATTCATTAGGCTGGTCATACACTTTACAGCAAGTCATTTCAGCTCTCATTGTAATTTATGACATCGACTGTATGCAATTACCATGTATGTCCTGTGTAATTACTGCACAATACCTGCTCACTGGTGCAGAGTACAGCTGGTGAGATTAGCTGTGCATTCCACAAGAATTCCTGTTCAATTTGTATTTTAGTATTATTTCTGAAATGATGGGGAATGGAAAGTAAAATAACATTTTTGCTCAGGCTTTTTATTTTTTTGTTCGTTTGCCAAACCCATAATTTTGCTTAGTGTGCAGATACACAGCCAGCACAGGATCCTGTTCTGGGATCTTACTGTATAAATCTAGATCTATTGTTTCATATTGTACTTATTCTTAAAAAAAAAAAAACAAAAAAAAAACAAACAAAAAAAAAAACAGTAGACCGGTGCATGCCAGACACCAGCCCTTAAAAAAACTGCACCAATACAAACAAACTAAGCAGACAAACAAACCTAATTTCTGGTCTTAATATTCAGTAAATTAACCTTGCAACCTTGCTTAAAAATAGACTGACCTGCTCACAGAAGCAATTAAAGTAGCTTACACTAGCTTGCACTAAGATTGCAGGCTGTACAATGTTCTTTTAAATCCAGGTCTTCTTTTATTTTTTGTGCATTACTTCTGTCAGTCTGTGTTTTTTGAAACTAACATGGCATCAGCTTGAAAACTAACACAAAACAAGCAGCACATAATAATCCTTCAGTACTCACTGTTAGATACGTCAGAATTGAAGAACTCAGTCTTCAACAGACAAGTACATTTTTGCAAATAAACTCTATGGTAGTTCCATTAAAGGTGAATCAACTTTCTTTTTTGGCCATCATTTGAAGGCAAATATCCTATCTTTGGACCCTTTTCCTTAAACTCCAAACCTAATATGAATTCATTATGAATAGGGCCAGTATTGTCTTAAACAGATGAAGGCCTGCTTAATGGAAAACATGTTGAAAGTCTACTATAAACTGAAATCTAGCTCATGTGAATTAAACATAAATTTAAGATAATGAACTTTACCTTGCTTCAAATGACATTTTAATGGCATTTTTATTTGAGTTTTTCTTAACTCTTATAATATTTGTAACTATTTGAATGCCATTGCTTAAATATTGGGGTTTGTTAATTTATTCGTTTGACCCATGTTAGTGCTTTGACCTGTTTTGGAAAAGCCGAGAAAGTTATTGAAATTGACAGAACTTCTAATTTCTTTTGCGCTTCACTATTCTGACCATTGAAATAATATCCTCCTACATTGGGAATTACCAGAGATTATGAACCACTTCATAATAACCAAACCAGTCACTAGTCTCTGGTGATTCTGTAGCAGGTATATTTGCTAAGCAGCTTCAATTGTAATTTGACTTGCTATTGTACATTTCCTGTACTTTGTCTTTACCTGAGTCATAAGAAAAGCAATGATTTGTTACTGAGAAATCGACTACCTCTTTGAGTTTTACTAGTTACAGTAGAAGTCCCACACTCTGGCTCTCCTTCTCAGAAACCAATCTTTGTGTTTCCAATGACTCACATGTTTTCAGACTCTTGTTATTGGAAAATATAGTTCTTTAGAATCTTAGAAAAATAACATACACATTTACATGTAGAAAAATGTGAAACCCAGAAATGAACAGTAATACATACAGGATTCACCAGAATTATTTTGTAAGCTCTTTGTGCTTAAACCTGAGGTCTCTTTAAAAACACATTGATGCATTGCCTGTTTTTATTTATTTATTACACACCAGCAGCATAAATCAAAGCAAGCATGAGAATATACCCTCAAGCATGCAGTTAAACTGCTAAACTTGTAATTATATCCCTGCAGAATTAGTGTAGCCCTGATGAAACTTCGGAATTGAATTAAACACAACTTATGTAATAAAATTCATTTAAAAAAAAGCTATCTCAGTTTGTTAATAAAGTTCCAGAGTAGGCTACAGTAGGCTACTAGACAAGCAGCCTCTTGTAAGGTAAGGAGTTGCTTTTGGTCGTTGTCATGCTGAAAGGTGACCTTCCATCCCAGTTTCAGCTTTCTTGCAGAGGGCAGCAGGTTTTCCTCAAGGACTTCTCTGTACTTTACTCCATTAATTTTCCCTTCTATCCTGACAAGTGCCCTAGTCCATGCCGATGAAAAACATCCCCCTAACATGATGTTGCCACTACCATGCTTCACAGTAGGGATGGTGTTCTTTGGGTGATGTGCTGTGTTGGGTTTGCGCCAAACATAACACTTTGCATTTAGGCCGTAAAGTTACATTTTAGTTTCATCAGACCACAAAAGTTTTTGCCACATGGCTACAAAATCTCCTGAATGTTTTTTACATACTTCAAAACGGTATTCAGGGTGGGCTTTCTTGAGTAATGGCTTCCTTCTTGCCACACTACCGCACAGGCCAGATTTGTGGAGTGCTTGAGATATTGTTGTCATATACACACTTTGACCAGTCTTGGCCATAAAAGCCTGTAGCTCTTGTAAAGTTGCCATTGGCCTCTTGGTAGCCTCTCTGATCAGTCTCCTTCTTGCTCGGTCATCCAGTTTGGAGGGACGGCCTGATCTAGGCAGGATCTTGGTGGTGCCATACACCTTCCACTTCTTAATAACTGTCTTGACCATGCTCCAAGGGATATTCAAGGCCTTTGGTATTTTTTTATACCCATTCCCTGATCTGTGCCTTTCAACAACTTTGTCCCGGAGTTCTTTTGAAAGCACCTTGGTGCTCATGGTTGATTCTTTGCTTTGAAATACACTACCCAGCAGAGGGAACCTACAGGAACTGCTGAATTTAAGACAGGTGGAGGCCACTTAACTTGGTGTGTGATTTTGAAGGCGATTGATTACACCTGAGCTAATTTAGGATTGCTATTACAAGGGGAGTGGACACTTATCCAGCCAAACTATATCAGTTTTTATTTTAATTTTCTACAAATTTCTAGAACATTTTTTTCATTTGTAAGTTGTGGGTTAGGAAATGTAGATAAATGAAAAAACGAATTGAATGCATTTTAATTAGTAGCTATAAGGCAACAAAGGTGAACATTTTGTAAGGGAGTGTGGACTTCCTATAGGCACTGTAGACTGCACACAGCAGCAGATGCTGAGTTGCTGCTTGGTCACCAAAAATGGCAGTACATGAAAAATTGTTGTCATTATATTGAGAATTTCTTTGTGTAATGTTTTTCTTTGCTTTTATATCTTTTTTAGAAATATAATTTGAAACAATCTTTCCATTTTCCAAATTTGCAGTTATTGTTCTTTTCCTGATAACATAAACATGTGTGTTACCATATGGTCACACAAGGTTTAGCATAAGTACTTTTTATTTTTATTTTCTAAGACCTTGATATACCTGAGTCTGAAAAGGAACATGCACAAGCATTCTATATACTGTATAACCACCTGAACTATTGAAGAAGAGACTTGATCCTCACTTCAAACCTGCGCAACAACTCGACTTTGACGAATGCATGTTGACCTGCTACGGTCACCATGGTTGCAAGCAGTTTCTTTACCTATCAGGTTTGGGTACAAAGTCTGGTGTATAAACACAAACCTGGGATATCTCGTTTCCAAGGCAAGAACCCACATGGGAGCACAGAATATAAGTTTGGGAAGGCTGTCTCGTCATTGGCCGTGATAATTGATGAAACCAGACTATGGGCATCATGCACTAAACGGTGGTAAATTATCTGAAATACTGCGTGGTAAGAGAAACCCATACTGTGCGCAAAAAGGAATGCGTGACCGTTCTAATCACCAATATAATAATATGCACAAATAAGGCAAGCTAAATGATTAATTTGCCAGTCATCATAGCACATGAAATACTGCACGCGTTACACACCCTTTAGTTTAGTATATGGACACTCCAGAGGACAGGTAGTCCAGCTCTCACTTTGTCAGAATGACAGCGACCAAGGAGGCAGCAGCCGGCACCAGCTACATCTTCAGTGGGTCTCCATAGAATGAGGGGAGGCGGCCCAGGAATGTCTTGTTTTGAGACAGTCAAAGCGGAGAAACAGAAAATAATTAATTAAAAACAAATATTTGTTTGTTCACCTTTATCCCCCTCTGGTTTATTTTGAAGGTACATTTATATTTAGCTTGTTATGTTGGCTAAATATAAATGTGTTTCTTTTAAAGGGACAGCAAGTGTGCAGTTTATTTCTTTTTTAAAGAAAACTTTAACCTTTCTCTACTTCCGAAGATTTCGACATGCTGCACAGGCTAGTCACAATTTGTGCAGTAGGCGACTCACTTGTTGTCTTTATCATGACAAAAATGCTAAAGTTGTCAGGGCCAAAATAATTCTGTGTATCATGTGTTAAAAGAGCACAACTGTCTCTTCGCCGTTTCAGCAGTACAACATCATAATGGAAAAAATACAGTACACCGTGGGATTTTACATAGCACTGTCTATTCCTACAATGCATCTTGCATTGAGAAAGCAACACATTTGGAATCAGAATAAAGGAAATGATTACGTAATACAGTTCCCATTCATCTTTTGGTAACTTGCTTTTTCAGAATCGTGTCATTATGTACAGTATTACAACACTGTATGTTAAAATATTGCCCTTAATCCACAAAACCAACTAAATACATCCTATGTAGCCTATGCCTATATTTGACATTTTATTTGTAGTGTTCTGTGGAACATGGGTAATCATTTACCCTGGAAAAAATTTAATGCACTAACTGAAAGCAGATATATATGCGTTTATCATGTTTCCCACACAGCACTGCTTGTGGTCTGCTCTATTTATATTGTGATGTAGACAGGTTTCAATAAACAGTAAACTTAGCACGCGCTGAGACACTTGGGAAAGTTAGCAACTTTAAGTAAATATGGTTTTTATATCAAGTCCCTCCCTCGCGGTATTAGGGGAGAAAATTTGAATACATTTCCATGGATTACCATTATTAATTGTATGTAAATGACTCACATGCGGTATCTTTTTCCAAGCTATTCATTTTGCGTGCAAAGTCATTTGCCGCTGGTTAGTGAATATAGCAGGTGTACAAAGCACACAGTAACGGGCTTACTGTGTGGTAAACTGGTTACTGCTGTTTAGTGCATGAGGCATTATGTTTTTAATTTTCACAATGTTTACCATTTATTAGTTCCAAAGCACAGGCTTTATCTTTCCAATCATTTTAAACCTAAGTTAGCCAAAAGTCACCTCCATTAAACTGGTACCAATACATTTTACTCTCATATGATATTTCCAATACATTTTCACAACCTCTGTCATTTTTAAAGTGCAGCTAGAAGAAACCGTACACTATAATAACCAATGGGAATGATTACACTTGGTCAGTGCTTTCGGCTCATTGTACTGTTTCTCTCATCATTCCACAGATATGCTATGTAATTAGTATTTGAGAGTTGTGTAACACGGTTCCTGGAACTGTAGATACAATACACAAAGGCTGCATAGCGACAGTAGTTACGTAAAAATGCAGTAGGCTAATGTTTTGGGTAATGCCTTCTTCAGTCTTTTGCAGTAAGATTTTTTTGGGGAAAAACACACTAAAAGTAGAAGTGGAGGTGAGCATCACCACAGAATGCTCTGACCATGCTGCTGAACTGAATGAGCTTTCCTCATTAACTATCTGCTGATAATGAATCCATGCTCGTTAACACGCACTTTTAACTTCAATGAGAAGTGTAATTAACAGAAAGCAGTGGGTTTCTGCTGATCTAGTGCTCACCTCAGCAGTTTCACAGCTTGCTTTCATTCAGAGCTCACCAAGGACAGCTTAAATGATTTTATTTACCTGCTGTTGTAGTGACATTGAGGAATGCATTTTCAATGATTTGATAAACATTGCTTTAGACTGTGTATCTTCAGGGTGTGTTCTAAATATTGCATAATCAAAGCAGTAAATCAATAGAATATAATTTTTGAGGATTCATTTTGGACAGAGGGTTGGACACATTTTTATTTTTATTTTTTACACAAAGCATACTGAGGGTATGGAATAGGTTATTAACATTATTAAGGCTGAATCATTGGAATCCTCTAAAACCTGACAAAGTTTTGGGATCAATGAGCTACTAGGAACAGAGAATGAATGGGCTGAATGTCCACCTTTTTTTGGTATATCTTCTTATGTTCATACTGAGCTGGCATGGAAATTGGGAGGAGGAATGAGCTGAGCAATTAAATCAGTCATTGACATTTAAGAAGAGTGCCTGTGCCAAAATTGTTTATAAGGTTCACAAAGCCTCTTCTCAAGTTTTTCTGACAGCTGGTGCTGATGCAGACACCCCAAGAGTGCGTAGAAAGAAGGAAGGCTCAAATGGCTGCAAGGAGACTTTGTGTGTGCGTTACAGATTCGTCTGTTGCTTATTAGAGTCCCTAGTGTTGAGTGTCTATGGCAGTAAGGTCTTCCATCATGAACTTTAAACACTGAATCATACATTCTGACAAAATGCAAGGAACTCACGTAGACAAATGAGTTGGCTCATGCCTCTGTCAGTGTTTAGTCTTACTATCCCCTGCATGGGATTATATTCCTGCTGCTTGGGTGCTGGAGGCGGTTGTATGTCTGTTTGTTTGACATACATCATTGAGAAAATTAGATTCTGGGGATTTATTGTGGTACCTGTACATTTGTTACACTTACATTTTTGCTTATTAAATTATGATGAAACTTGGTATACAGATTATTTAAATTATTAGGACTATCAGATTGTGGGGATATATGGAAGTCTCTTTTTGTCTGCACATCCATCCTTCTGTACTGTATGTCGCATTTGAGAAAACAAGCAGTTATTCCACATACAGCAAATCAATCATTTTAATATACATTATAGTAGCACCTCATTCGCTTACCTAATGATATCTCGATTTTTAATACCACTGATCCAATTGTCGTTAAATTGTTCATTGTCATTATTCTTTTATTCTATCTTATTCTATACAAACTGTTAAGATGCTTCATGGGCTGCATACTAAATTTACAGCCGTGGCATATATGTTACTCTCATACTGTACTTTTGTTTTTGCTTCTGTATTATATATTAATTTACCCAAAGTACAGAAAACATGTTCAAATGATGCAGCTTGATGAGTCGCTATAAACACTTAAGTAGGGAGGAGTTCTAGACTGTGAAACCTTCAAGAGCCACAATGGAACGTGTGTAAAAGAGAGGATATTTTAAAAGAATTGGTGGCTATTTATTGTCGATTGGCTGCAAAAGAATTCACTACAACCAGGTGTACCCATGTGGTGAAGCTTGCATTAATATAACTCAAGCTAACTTCTCACTAATGCTTTGCTATTATCCTTTTCTTGAATATCTTTTAAATTATTCAGGAGAAATTCAGAAGGGCTACCAGGCTGGAGAGGATGGGAATGGTTTAGTGTTCCAAATGAACTTGGCAGGTTGAAATCGGAGTGCCTCACAAACACCCATGTTTGTGTCTGAAGGTATGCTCTCAGAGACTCGGGAGATGAGAGAGTGTTGGGAGTATCTTTTACCAAGCCTGGGCATGACAACAAGCAAGGTCGGCCTCTGATCTGTCATGTAGTTCATGATTGGACTCTGCTGAGGCTTTTTTTGGCTCTTATCTCCTTAGAGGATGTCTGTGGGAATACTTTATTCACCAGTATCACAATTTGTCACAGTAAAGTCTTAATTGTGTTGTAACAGGGCTGGGAGTCCTTTGCAGGAGAAGGGAGCAGAGCCCTTCTCCTATAAAGTTTATTTGTTTTGTATTATTATTATATATTATATATTATTATTATTATTATTTAAATGACAGCGAAAGTTGTGCATTTATTATGTATTTGTTATTGTTTTGATGGCGTAGCCGTATGTTTTGTTTTTGCATTTGTTTTGCAGCATGGATGGGAAGCCCCATCCACATTAAAAACCTGTGCAGAATGTGACTGAGGGATTAATAGTCTATTAATTTCGGACATCAAGATCAATTAGGGAGCCAGTCATTATATTTTCGTACATCAAGCCCTGGTATTCGACAACACCCATAAAGAGAAGCCTGTGGGTGGCACTTTGCTCCTCCCCCCACTTGCTCCTCCTTTTGTTTTTCGCTTTCATTTGTTTTTGCTTTGAATTCCCTTAGGCACTTCCGATGACGGTCAGCCTAGTATTCCCAACAAAAGCAAGACACTCGTCTCTAAAAAACAAACTTTATATTATATTATATGTTATGAATATATATAAATATATATATTATATGATATATAAGCTATATATATATATAATATATATATATAGATATATATATCAACTAAGTAAAGCCTGTGTTCTTCTTCCTACTGCTGGCCTGACCTGGCATATCCTGTTACAGGCATGCTAACCAATTTTTTTTTTTTTTTAAATGTCTTTACAATATTGTCACTCATTGTGGAAGGGTGGGCAATTCACTGACACACTCGGGAGACAGAAGGTTTAATTGAAAACAGAGCACTGGTGCCCAGTTTTATTATTTTTATTTATTTTCTTTTAGCCCACAGAAGGCGCTGTTGTCTGTTACCTGAATATCGGCAATGGTAAACAGGACCACAGAAATACCAACAGTTCAATGCTGGCGCACTCACAGGTGTTCTGAAATAATAAATAACAGAAGGCGAATGAAAAAGGGAAAATAAAACACAGTAATAAAATTACAAAATAAAGTTGTTTCTTACGTAGTGCCCCCACTGCCGCTAAGCCTCTCAGCTTGGGTCTCCGTCCTATGGTGTTATGCACTATACACTGGGATGGCCAAAGTTCCCCTTCTACTTTTACACATTCCCTCGGATACGTAACAATTTATTTTCTATATGGTCTTCTTTCTCTAGACTTGCTGTTTTCCTCAGCTGTGCTTGCCTATTTTGGTCGTTCGCTCCAACCACTTGTGTTTCTGCCTGGTCTATGATTACACTGGCCTTCTCGGCCAGTGTCTCTGTGTATTCCCAGTCACGGCCATCCGAATGCATAACCAAACGCAGTACTTATGGGCCGAGCAATCCCCCAAGGCCCGCCTCTCACGCAGAGAGAGGAAAAGCCAACACACCCTCTTCCCCACCACTCTGTGTCATCGCCATGACAGGTGGATCTTACAAAGCTGCTGCCCTCTTCCTGCAGAACCACACATGCGCCAAACAGTCAGCACAGATGTCCCTCGTTACACTCATCCATGTTGTTCTGTTAAATATGTTTTGCTTTCTACTTCATAGTATAGACTACTGAAGATCTTTCAGCCAATCAGAGCGCATGTATTCCACAACACATCACAGAGAAACTCAATTCATGACATTATCCTTACCATATTGAGTTTTTACCGTATAGCTGAGTCAATTCAATATGACCTATCTCAGCCACTTAACGGTATTCTCTTCATCAACCTTTTCCATCATTTCAATATAAATGACAATGTTCTTCATAAATGGTGATCATGAACGTCAAACAAATATAGCTGTATTTTCTATACTATTACATTAATAATAAAAATACTCATAGCATATAAACAGACCTCGGATTTCAGCCTCTGCCTGTATACAGATGCTTGCTGTCCTATCACCCAATATTGTAATATGCAGATATTTCAAAGCTGGAGGGGTAAAAGTTGCAGATACTTCCTAGTTGTAAATCACTTCCCTCCAATGTTCTAGCTGTAGTCAAACCTTTCCACCAGGAAGAAAAAGACACTATGAAGAATCATTTTGATTTATAGCACTGTACTTTACTTGATTCTGAATTATGTTAGCATGATAGTGCTTATAAATAACCCATACAAATGAAGAGCTTTTCTTTGTTTGCTGTAAGATGCTTTTCTTTAAAAACTGAACGGTAGACCTCTGGAAGGCTGCTATGTAACCCCTTTAAAATATTTAGTTGAAGTGTAGCAGTTATGGAAGATACAGCTCCAAACATTTTGCATTCAGTAAAAATAAGTGTACTAAAACTTTACAAAGATACACCCAACTTAAATTAATTGCTTCATCCCTGTGATGACTAGCATTACTGCCAAATGGCTGTGGTTCTGAGTATCTCCATTACGTGCAACAGAGCAAAAATCTGGAGCTGCTTTCTATCAGTTCCAGACGGTCACAGAATTAGGACCTTTACAGATCAATTGCAGCCTTTGACACAAAGATGGCATTGCCATAGTTTAAACCTATCGAAAAAATGTCACTCCAGTCTAATTGTTGTATTATTTTATACTGTACCCAATACCACCATACAAATCTTAGTCAGCTGTCAAACACGCCCAACCGTTTTATGGCTTTAAATATTCTAAGCACCTTTTTCACACAACCCAGGGAACTCTCTGTTCCAGCAACTGTTCCATATCCTGTCCTCTGCATTTCCCTTTGATTACTGTGAGCTGCATTGACGTCACCCTGATAGGTACAGACATGCCAGGCAATGCTGTTTCACAACACACCTATCCCAAGGGGATCAAGTGAGCTATCTGAGCAATTCAACTAAGATATACATTAAATACAATTATAGATCAAGCTTACTGGCAAATGTAGTTTGTAGGCAAATGTGAGTCATTCTTCCATTAGTGAATAGTAAGCACTCAACCAGAGACACAGCCCAAAAACCATGACATTTAATAATTAGCATTTAAACTAGTGACTGCAGGTATAGTTTTTTTCTAAAAAAAACAACAACCCCCCCCCCCCCAAAAAAAAACAACAAAAAATGTTTAAATGGCCTTGTGGGAAGTATGAATAAAATGATATGAGATTGCAAACTCCATTACATCTTTGGAGGGACTTTCGGCACACAGTTCTTGAGAGCTCAGTAATATTTCTATATAAGGTTCCTCTAACAAGGTTTAAAAATAACTCACAATTTTCATGACTATCTAAATATTGTCCAGAGACATGAGATGAAAATGTTGGCCCTGGAAACAGCTTGAAAAACTAGTGTCAGGGGAAGTATTTTTTATAATAATCTTCTCTTCTATACCCCACAGGTTGTTTGGAACTCAGACTGACCACCAGACCACCCCAGGAGCACACAGGCAGGTAAGTAAAATGGTTGTTTTTTATTATGTCTAAAACAGTTTTTACACAAAGAAATGTCAACAAGAAGAACACATACCCCCTAAAATAACTCAGGGATGCTATAATTTATTGTAAAATGGCTTGACTAAATTAAGTGCTGTGATTGGCTGAACAAGATCACATGATCGTGCGGTAATAATTGTCTTACCGCACAGCTATGACATCTTACTTACCTGATCTATTAATATTACTACGCCTTAATAGTAACAATTATCTAAACAGTGTTTCTGTAGGTAAAAGTGTCAGCATACAACTGAAACAGCATTTAAACACTCAACAATCTGTTGTTTTTTCATCTATGTTACTAAGAATTACAGAAAAATTGGAAAATATACTGTGGTTTTTATTTATTCAGAGAACAGAACAAAGAAAACTCGAGTCAGGTCTCACTCGGCATGTAATATATATGTATATGTAGCAGTGGCATCTACTTATTAAACTAAATATCGCCTCATAAAACTGACTAGCGAGTATGCAACTTTTAAACTTGACACAACAGATACATCTCGCCACTACCCTCGAGTTTCAGGGAAGGACTGCAGCACTGCACAAACTGACACGGAAGTCATTTAGTACATATCATCTAATGCTGGTTTACAATTTAGGGAAATTATGCCGGTTGCCGGCCATTAGTGTGAAAACAGCCTCCGAAATTATTGGTCAGCTTCTCTTAAAGACCGCAAAGCCTGAGCAAAACAACACCAAATTTCCTACAAAACAACACCAAAAAAAAAAAAACACTCAGAAGCTATCAGTCTGCTTTCAATTCACAAATGCCATTTCATCATGAAAATTTTACGATAAATGTAATGTAATGTTTATGGCAAGTAAAAAAAAGTACAAAATATATGTTACAATCAAAGTCTTCAGGGACAATTTTTTCTCAGTGGAAGGATACATAATATAGTTTTTTTTCTTAAAAAGCTAGTTTGTGCAATTATTTAAAAAAAAACACTAGCCATTTTATAAGTGAAATAACCCACTCCAGGGCGTGCGGTAAGAATAAATCCCCCTCCCGACCTGTGAGGGCGCTATGTAAAGGGAACAGAGTTGCTCTGGGTAAGGGTGTCTGCTAAGAAATAAATAATAATAATAATAATAATAATAATAATAATAATAATAATAATAATAATAATAATAATAATAATAATAATAATCTCCATTTTGGACATCTTCCAAGCCCTGCAAGAGGATCAAGCTTCAGTGTCCATGCTGGAGAAATGCCTCTCTTACCTTGAATCTCATCCTGTACCTCTCAGTCCATCTGCATCAGCTGTCCTTGCCAATTCATCTCATTTCCCCGCTGCAACGCCCT
Organism: Polyodon spathula; assembly: GCF_017654505.1. Lineage (NCBI taxonomy): Eukaryota > Metazoa > Chordata > Actinopteri > Acipenseriformes > Polyodontidae > Polyodon > Polyodon spathula. Next base: position 27,889,087 of record NC_054543.1, read on the forward strand.
GTTCGAGCTCACTCACTACTGTCCCTTTTAATTTTTCTATAGCAGTAGCCAGCTCCGATACCCACAACCCGGCTTCCCTGCTGCCCAGACCAGCCTTAGTCTCCAACAAACTGCGTACTCAAATTCAGAAGGTAGAGACATAAATTTAGTTATTTTGCTTCTCTGTTCCCTCTAGGTGCATGATAACAGAGTGCTGGACTGTGGAGAAGTATCCATTGTTTTAAAATCAAAATCATTCATTGTTCAAAAAACTAACCTTGGTAAAATTTGTTATGTCATTCAGTCTGTACAGAGATGTTCTCTGTGATGCATTTCCCTCTGGCAGTTCCAAGCTGTAGTTCTTTCCAACCACAGTTTTCAGTTCATTTACCTCCCCAGTCATGGGTTCCTCATAATCCTTCACTGCTCATTTACCCAGCCCAATCTAACGACAAATGAGGGAGGCAGGTTCTTTTTTCTGCCGGTTAACACATTTGCATATTCTTCCTGTACTTTTCTCCACATCTGTCGTTTCTGCTGCGATAGCCATAGCAAATGCGTCTGTCCCTATAAATATAGTAGCTCTAGCTGTCGTCCTCATAGAGTATTTGTAAGTTATATTATTTCAGGTTTCAATGATCACTTCCCCACTGGAATCTTAACTGTTTCTGCTCTTTTCAGCTATTGTCAATGCGTCTGATGGCCGGCAACCAGGATCCCCTGTTTCTCACCTTAGAATGGATAGTCGTGTCCAGGAACTGATTCTGTGACTTCCTTCGTCGGTGTCTCCTTTGCGCTGGTCTTCCGCCCGACAACTGCTCCGGACATTCTTTTAGATCGGCACTGCAACTTCTGCTGCTTCCAGTAACATTGCTCCACATCTAATCAAGGCTGGGGAGATGGACTTCTGGTGCATGTGAACTCTACGTTCAAAAGAATATCTCTGACCTATTAGTGGCACAAAAATCGCTATCTGGCTAATTATGAACTATTGCGGTAATCATTTTAGAACCCAGAGGAAAGGTAACCCTTGCTCATGGATTCCCTAAGGTTTTTCCTTACCTAAGCACTGGGTGGTTTATATCTGCAGGGTTGGGGAGGCTTAGGTGCCATTGTTCTTTTGGGGGAAGAACGGGAGAGAATTTAAAATATAAAATATAATAATTGCTACTTGTGTGGGAGGACCAGCATCATACTTGCTTGGGGTCGTCCACTGTTTGTTTGTCTGTCTTTATCTTGGCCAACATGTTGTTTTGTTTAATCAGTGTTTTGTTTTCTGTTTAAACCTTTGTATTTTACAATAAACTGACGCAACAGTGCATTCACTCACCATTCTGTGTCCATATCCTTCCTGTTCTGACGTCACCACAAGCCAGTCGGATCACACTCCTGTATAAACTATCGCAGATGTAAACATCAATACAGTTTTGCATATGCAAACATATCAGTGCTATTACTACTACTAAAAAGAAAAGTATTGTCAATGCAGTATTGTCATTCACAATTATAGGAAATAGATAACCCGAATGTCATTCTCCTCCACTGTTTAGGGTGGCAGTGTTTGGGTCACTGACTGTTGTTGACTGTTATCAGCAGGTAAATCTTGACCCCTGCATCATCTCTTCAGTTTGCAGCCGCAGCTCGGCTCTCACAGCAAATTTTGAAAGCAGTGCAATCATCTTCAAGTGCTGGCAGCTGCTTGAGTTACTTTCTGATGTCATTCAGCTGACCATAACCAAGGCTCAGCTGCAAATATCTGCAAGAATCTGTGTGAATAGAACTAGAATGCTGCCTAAAACTCAAATAACTATACTTATTCTCACAACTTACTGTTCTTTTGTTGACTAGATGCTACCCCCCAGTGTGTGTATGCATTGTGTATATTTTAGACATGCTGATAAAACCAAACCGTTCATATTTCTCTTGTGTGTGTGTGTGTGCGATTGCGCACATTGTTGCTCTATTGTGAGCTAATAGTTGTTCCTTAAGCCAGATTTATTACAGACAAGTGGGAAAGGGAGAAACCAAAGAATAATCAAAAGAAAAGTTACACAGGGAAATCATTCTAATAAATAGCTTAATATAGACTATTTTAACTTGCCCCACGCTTTGCCTGAATGATATCTTGAACTCTAGTCATGGGAGAATTGCGCAACTCAAAGGAGACAGGAATCGGAATAGAATTCCAAATGCTCTTCCTAATTGAGGAGCCTCTTATGTTTTAGGCGCGTGATGTTTTGTTGTTGTTTATGGGGTTGAAGGAGGTAACAGCGCTGTGATATCTTCTTTCCAGTTCAGAGGAGGCTGGCGGTAATAGGAGAAGTTCTCCTGAGGACAGAATGGGCTTTGTGTCAATCTGATAAGTCACTAACAACAAAGACTTTCCAAAAACAAAACCGGGACAGCATGTTTTACCACATACTGTACTTAAAGCAGTAAAAGATAAAAGTAAAAGTTTTTATAGTTCTCTATAATTTTTTTTTATATAAACAGAAAACTCTGCACCTTTACTAATCAGAGTTCTTTTTTTAAAGTGTAGTTTTACATGACATTTTACAGTGAATATTGATAGATATGAAGATTTATTTCTGTTGCGCTTATCTTTGTTCTGCATGTTTCATCTTGTCTTGGATGTAAGGTTTAGTATGTTACTTGCCGTTTCAACATTAAAATCATTATATATCTCCCATGGATCCATATATCCCAGTTTTCTTTATTAAGTGTTGCAGTAAACTGCAGTTTTTTCCTCTAACTTAATTTCCTGGTGGACCAAAAAAGGTCCCTTGAAGGCTGTGTTTTTCTCAGAGCAGAACACATTCTGTCCAGACCAGAGTGACATGCGGAGCTCTGCAAGAACACATCCAGATTGACAAGAAATACAAGCACTGATATATCACTGTTGTAGAATAATTAGTTTCAAGTTGTATTTTAAATAGCACTTTGATATAGTCATACAGTTTTTATTATTATTATTATTATTATTATTATTATTATTATTATTATTATTATTATTATTATTATGTGGTATAGAACAATGGACTTTATATTTACTTTCATAAATTTGACACTTGTCTAAGAACTATGGTCCATTTTTACTTTAATGGGAGCTGACAGCTAGTTTCTAAATCTGACTGTTTAGAAGTACAAATTCAAATTTGACACATTGAAATTTGTCTTGGAATTTCAGTTTATTTTTCTATGTCTTTGCAGGACTGTTGAGTGTTTAATAGTGATGGCTGGCTGATTTTCCTTTGATCCAGTGTTATTACTGATTATTACCCAAGTATACAAAACACATAACAAGTACTAAACCAGGCTTTTTTTTGGTATGGGACAGTTTAGGTTCAGTAGACATAAATTCTAATCTGAACAAACTAGTTTGAATTTGGTGTGACATACAATATTAAAGTGGAGCAAGGGAAATTAATCTTTCAAACAAAACAAGTTAGGAAAATACATAAACACCTGCTGCTGTATTCAGGATAAAAATGTACTATTTGCAATTGCACTTAAATCACTGACATATATTATAGTAATTACAGTATGAATGTACCTCTTATCTAGTAAGTGCTGTCCCTTTCTGTGCTACAGTGTGTTAAAAGCTGTGGAGTGGATTTGTGTCTACAGCAGGGGCCCCTGGAGAATCATCTCTAACAGTCATAAGAAGGAGATGCCTTTCAATCACAACTGACCTTAGCTGTTATAAAACTGGTTTCCCACAGTGTAGATACTCCCAGTCACCATCTCGCTAGAGCACAGAGCCTGCTTCTGTCACTCAGCAGAAGGGAACAAACAGCTAACAAGCTGTCATTCTCTAGAGTCTGTAGGAAGTTCCTGCATGTTCCTCAGCGCGAAGGCTTGGGCTGGTGTAGACTGAACAGCTTGACACACCTTGTCATGCTGGAAAGATAATTAAATTGTTCCACGAAAGCCCCACACAGTACAGCTCTAACTGGAGCTGAGCAAGGTTTATAGCGAATTAAAAAAGGAGGATTTGAGATGCGGCAGTCTTTTTGTGTATTCAAGGATCAACTCAAATATTTTACCTGAAGGTAAGGAAGTGAATGTTTTGAAATGGAGGACTTTCCAACAAACCTCGTCTATATTTAGACATCAAAGCATGTATTACAAAGAAAAGTAATGGGATTAATGAAACCCATTTTGCTCTAAATGAAGTCCAGTGGTTAAAGAAAAGGAGGCCTGGTGGTCCAGTGATTAAAGACAAGGGTTTGATCCCTGGTTTTAATCCCCGCTCAGCCATTGAGCAAGTCACTTAAAGAGTATGTAGTGGGATTCAGAAAAATATAGCGTTACACCAAAAATATAGCATTACACATCTCTATGTGTTGCTTCGACTGTTTAAATATTGTACCCGTAATTTTTCTTTCCATTGTTAACATCTTGACAACTTTTATAACTTGGCTGCTCAGCAACGTTTAATCTTATAAACCTTGTTGCTAAAGAACTTTTTTTTTTTTGCCATAGTTTATAAACTGACAATGTTTTTTTTTGTCTCATTGATGAAAGAACAAGGCTTAAAGTAAGACCTGGTTCTCACTGGAGTGTTTGTAAAAAGTCTGGGAGATTCCCTGCAGACAATTGTGTTGTGATGAGCTGGTTTAGTTAAAATCTGTGCTAACAAGATTTAATCTGTGCCATTTTTATATTTAGGGAAAAGAAAAATGCCTCCATTGTACTATATTGTAATACTGAATCATAAAGAATGCTCCTATAACCAGTTGGTTTGTTTTAATATTCAATCTGTGTATAAATATTTCAATAACAAACACACACTAAATGCATCTATTTAACATCTACAATTAACATCTACAACATCTACAATCTACAATTTAAGGGATTTTAATTCAAACAAGTTGAGTTCAGGTCTTGGGCAGCGTGTAAAAAAGCCCTCTCACTTGGCTATGAAGTGACATTCTAACCTTGGAGAATTGCCAGGCTTGGAAGCGACAGAATGAGGAATCACTCCTTATGATAAAGAGAGAAAGAATCGATGTTGTAAATCTCCCTCCTGATCGGAAAGAGCACCGGGTAAGGTTGGCAGTAAACTTCCCCGTAGACTGGTCGACTCGACGGTGGGTGGAAACCGGAAGACGGACATCTTGGGGAAAGTGCCTAACTGCAAGTACTCTAAACAACTCCATTGCAATCAGATACGGGTCAGGCAGCAATTGGATAAACTATGGCAACAGGTTGATTACAGGGAGGAGTTTGGTGGTACAAAGGCAATGTAGTTATGCGAGTAAACATACGGCTGGAGCTTTGCTTGTTTGTTTAGTTATGTACTTGTTTTGTGTATCACAGAGGAGGAGGACAGAGCCAGGGGGCAGCCCAACCTACTGACCACTATCCTCACCTCACAACACCAGCACTCACCACCACCCTACTGATTGAAGAACACATTTTCATGCACAGGACTGTGGATTGGGGATTACCTGCAGTTGTTGTTATTGTTTTTGTTTGTGGCCTGCAAGTCAGCCATGTTCTACTCGATACCATCGCTGGTAGAGGGACGGTCCTTTTTTGTCTCGTTTAATAAAACAGACATTTTTGAGAATACAATACTGTCTGGACATTCACTTTGTTCACCACACCACTGGCACTGTCACAGTTGGTGATAAGAAATCGGAGAAGATGGACCCCACTGCAATTGCAGTGATGTTGGAGGTGCAGGAGCAGAGACATCAGGAAGGGATGGTGGCTATGATGGAGATGATGCATGCCATGTTCCTTGATGCCAATCAGAGAAGGGAACCGACGGCAGAACCAACAGTGTCCCTACCCAAGATGTTAGTAGTAAAAATGTTGCTGGAGGATGATCCTGTGGCCTACCTGGTGGCTTTTGAAAGGCAAGCAATGGCAGCCCAGTAAGCAGCCTCAGGAATGGTGGGTACCCATTTGGGCCCCAATCAGATTGGGAAGGCCCAAGCAGCCTATCAAGCCTGGACACATCAGGAAACCTTGAGTTATGATCAGGTGAAGCAGGCCACTCTCCAGCGGCTTGACATCACGGACGAGACGCAACGTCGCCGGTTCCGGGAATACCAATGACCCTCAGGACTGAGACCCTGCATAGTAGTGCAACAGCTGGTAGACCATGTGACCCAGTGGCTCTTCCCCAGCACCAATAATGCAGAAAAGGTGGCTGAGATGGCTGCTGGGGGCGGACAGTCAGAGCTGGGTCACCCAACATCTTCCCACCACGCTGGATCCAGCAGTCTGATTGGCCAAAGGGTATGAGGACGTGCTGCCTCCTACCCCACCACACCTGCTCCTCCCTCCAACTGACACAGACAGACGGGCCAGAGGATGGGACCCCTACTGTACTTCACCCCCTCCCCCCATGGATCGACACCTCATCGGTACCCCATGGGCGGCCTTCCTCCACATGAATGGAAAGCCAGGTCGACTCCCAATGGGGCAAGAGTCTGTTGCCAAACCGGCAGCAGGGCATGCAGGCTCCGTGGGTGTCTTTTCACCCCAATTGTTACCGGTGCTATGAGGTTAGCCACCTGTCCTGGAATTGTCCAGCGGCGATGGAGTGTGGCGCGGCCTCCCACTACATCTTATCAACACCAGGAAAATTCAGGGTAATGATTGGGAGGGGCTTTGCACTGTTGATGTACAGGTTGGTGATGTGAGCACCCACATATTAGTGGACTCAAGATGTGGGCAGACTTTAATTGAACAAGCTCCGTTTACAGGGGTACCTTGGCGGTCATGTGGAGTTGTGGTCATTTCCAGTATCCATGGGGATAACAAGGATTACACCCTCACTAAATCAGACTTGACTGTTGGATGTCACTGTTGGATGACCGCGTAATCGTGGCCGTGTCTGCAAAGTTGCCATATCCAGTGATTTTAGGTTGAGACTGGCCGCATTTTGAAACATTGATTAATAAAATGGAAAAAGCCAGTCTCTAGTAAAACCATGGGAGCAGCGGGGGAAGCTATTGGGAAAATGTTCCCGCTGCATGCTGATTTGTTCCATTCCTGATTTCGCCTGAATAAAACTAAAAGAGAGCGAAGGGTTGGAACCAATATGTAGACCTAGCATTGGAACAAAAAAATGATCCTTCGCTGGCTCACATCTGGGGCAGTTTCGGTCTATTGAAGGGAAAGAAGTAGAGGATAACCGGTCGGATAACCAGACATATTATTTGTTAAACATTTTTGACTGCATAAATATTTTCTACAAACCTATTATACATGTACATATTCATAAGAGATAAGCAATAAGGACAACACATTTACAGATAACTTGCTATTACGACAAACAGGTCTGCAGTTTCCATTTCCCACTTTTAATTTGACGTTTGCAAGTTACTAACACTAGGTGAACGCTCATTTTCAAAACCGACACGAATTCAAACATTGAATCAGGTCAAGCCCTGACTTTAGCAATAGTAGGGATTCCAAAAGAAATTCTAACTGATTATGGAACTAACTTTATGTCACAATGTTTAAAGGAATTGTAGAGGGACAGTCCTTTTTCTGTTTCATTTAATAAAACACAGACATTTTCGGGAGCACAATACTGTCTGGACATTCACTTTGTTCACCACACCACTTGTCACACTCCCTTAAATTAGCTGCTTGTCTTTTTACTGCTTAAAGCTCTGCATTACTAAGACGGGATTCCATTCTTGAGGGCCAAATCTATACCTGGGATTGAAATTAATAATTCAGACATGGCTTCACTAAGCCCTTTCCCTTTATTGAACTGATTTCAAATGTGTTGTCATATTTGTAGCTGAGGAGTATAAAAGTTATGGGACTCAGGATGTCACAAGAATGGTGAATGAACAAATTTAATTTCACCTATTCTTTGAAGCAAAATAAATATACATTTGAATATGAATATGTTTTGATGTCTATTACTAAAAAGTTTCAAAAACACAATTGAGATTTAAAGGGGTTACAGCCAAATAAAATGCAGAACGAAGGTCTCCACTTTAGGGGCGGGACGGTATAAAATGTGCACAGTATGATAAGAAATACAGTGGTAACCTTAATGTCACGGTTTACAGTACATCATGCAAGTTATAAAATAAAGGCTTAAATGAAGAAAGACTCCTATAAATCACTTAAATTACTGTAATGCACAAAAATAAAACCAACAATACACACTTCCTTTCATGGAATGATTTAAACATTTGGTATTTAGTATTTTACTATGCCAAATAACTTGGTACCTTTCTTTTTTATAAAGACAATCAGAATTTAAAAAAACAAAAAAACAAACAAAAAAAACTGAAGTTGTACACTCTCAATGTTATACTACAACAGTATTATGATCTATTATTTCCTCAAAATGACGTGGTGCTATAGTTAAAACATTTTAACATATTAAATTAAATTAAATAAATAAATACTTTGTTTAGCTGATGACAAATAGAATTGGGAAAAGATCGGTGTTATTGCTTAAAACACAAACATGTATCACAGGTTATTACTTAGGACCAGAAATGAATCTGTTATTTTTTTTTTTTTTTTTTTTTTTCAACCGTATAATTAAAATATACAATATAAAATATAAAATATAAAATATAGAGACAGCGTGTGAATCGCGGAGATGCGCTGTAGACAGCAAATAGCAGTGTCATTGTGATGTATAATTTTACAATAAAGTCAATGTTAATCAATTACATTAAACTGACTGTTGATAATTCAGACAAATGTAAACGTGGCATGCGGAAAATGTGTGCTTTGCTGCAAGGTTTGGATAAGGCGTTTCTCTAAAAAGCTGCGTGTGACATCAGAAAGACAGCAACCAAGAGCAGTGTCGTTAACAGTTTCCTTCAAAACCATTATCAACATACAGTATCAGTGCACAAAAACATCATCCTCAGACAATTTGCTAAGGCTGCAAGTACCATCGCTTGATTTAGAAGAGTGTTTGCAGTTGAAAAATGGTATTAATACCGTAATGTACCTAAACCGCGGTAAACCAATAAACCGGTATATCGACCCATCCCTACTCCACATACACAATTTTGAAAAAACGCCTTTGTGATATCTGATACTACAAAAGGTAGAAAGTTTAGACTGCATGCCTTATTTTCAGGTAGTCAGGTATTTTTCCACTTCCCAGGTCATTTCAAAGTATGTCAGTCATTAGGGGAAGCGATTGGCTAATGACAGTTGAAATTGTTTATTATTTTTAACAACTAGCATATTTTTTTTTTCTCTTGCAGAAACACCAGTGAATGCCACATCCACATCTCCCTGTGTTATTACTGCCATCATGTGTATAGTACTGTATCTCAAATGTTTTTTTTTTACTTCTTTATCCTTTCAATGCCCTTCATGAGCAGCACAGATTATGTTTTGTATTTGTTATTGTTAGTATCAGTTTCTATTCAACTTAAGCAGATCTTTCAACGTCAGATGTAATTCTTCCATAACTCTACAAACACGCAGGTAAACGCAGACATTTTGACAATAAGCTCATTCATTATTATTATTATTATTATTATTATTATTATTATTATTATTATTATTATTATTATTATTATTATTGTGAAACCATATTCCGTTTTCTAAATATCTTATTGTGACAAAGTGGTTTGTAGTACACAGGTTTAGAGGTGATGCAGTGTTTAATAACAACAGTCAAAACAGTCAGTAACAAAACAAAGCTTTGTTTGTTGCTTTAAATAATAAGACTGACTATACACAGCGATCTGTAAAGTCAGTCAAAACCACAGGGTTCAGTCCTGAAATAATAATAGCACACACTACGCAGACACGGTGACGAATCCAAACAGTGAGTGCTCCTTGTGAACCAGTAGTGCAGTGCAGTCCAGGTTTAATGCTGGCTGAATAGTGACAGGAAACCTTTATCTCAACAAAAACTTTCTAGACACCAAGTCAAGTAGAGGAACTTTGCGGCTAGTACCTCCATCAATGTACCAACAGCTATCTTTAGGTAGTAAAGTGCACAGATGGATAATAACAGGTGATGTTTAGTAAACAGACATCAAAGGAATTCAGGAAATTAGTATCAGGTACAGGGAAGTTTTGTGAGTGGCCAGCTGTGTAGGACAATGCTATTATTATTTTGTTCACTGAGACTTTTTTTTTTTTTTCAAATTATTAAGTTGCTTCAAATGTATCCACCGTTTCAGTATGACTTTAAGGTCTCGAATGGCATCTACCCTGAGACAATCCGTAAATGTTTTATGGCACACTTAGGACACCGTAGATCACCAGCAAATGTTCCTTTGCTTTTATAAATGTTTTACCTTGAGTGCTAAAATTGCCCCTACTATAATAAACATGCACTGAATATTTGTTGTTCGTTTCTAGATGCTGCTTCATTGTCAGTCCATTATCACTTGAATTGTATTTCCTCTAGTACAGCTGAATAAAGAGGTTTCCCAGCCATGGATTCATGTGTGGCCTTTCAGCAGACCAGCTGCTAATCTGATGGTTGTATTTTAAATACCTGCATTGTCAGACTGGATGTCATTTCCTGGGGGACATGACAGTTAAGCCTCAACAAAACTGAAACTAATCAAACAACAGATAACTCTGTAACTATTTACTGTGAAGAAATGGAGAAAATGTACTTAAAGAGAATAGATTCCTGAATCATAGCTCCCTGTTGTATTCAATAACAGAGATAAGGATGGTGGTGACTTATCAAGCTTATGTGGGTTTTTTCTTTTGGTTCGAGGTTGATGTTGTGACCTTTCAGCTCTGATGATAAAGTATAAAAGCAGGTGCAGCCAAGTTGAATGTTCAGACATGTATCTTTTATAATGGCTAAAATGTGAAAGTGGGGAAAGCTGGCAGGATGTAAACACTGAGACAAAAAGTGACTTATCTTAGCTGGTACATCTCTTAGAAAAGTTTACCACGGTATAATTGCAGTCCTACTATGACCCCCCAGATTGACAGCAATCGTCTAGTTGAACTGCTCAACCATACCATCACTCTGTGGGTGGAGGGGGGTGGTGCAGGTCTTATGGATGCCCAGCCTCTTGCACAGCTCCCTGAAAACCTGCCACTTTAAGTTGTGGCCTTGGGAAAGGGGCTCAACACATCGATGGCCACCCATTCCAGTGACACGCCCACTTGATATCGCTGAAGGAGAGTGCGTGACTGTCCAGGGGGCTCCTTCTGGGCGGTGCAGGTATCACACCTCCAGACATATGTCTCTATGTCCCTCCGGCAGTGGCCTTAATAGCAGAAAGCCCTCAACCTCTGCAAGGTCTTGGCAACACCCACTCCCTCAGGGCTGTGGGAACCACCACAGGCCAGCGGTCCACAGATGATGGCGGGTGGTGCCACAGATGGCACAGTGTCCTGTCGTGCAGGCTCAATTTGTCCCATTGTCCCCCTTGGAGAGAGGTGTCACCTCATCCGATGTCAGCCGCTGTCCATTGAAAACTATAGCCCTTCTCAGTGGTCTGGCGAAGTGGCTGAGCGATGTCCACAAATTCTTTCACGAAATGCTGGTAGTATAAGGCAAGGCCTGAAAACCCACAAACCTGGAAATACCCAACGTGCACCAGCAGGTCATCCAGATAAACCACAGGGTCAGACAGCAGCACCCCTCCGTCAACCTCTCAAACATCGCAGGAGCGTTGCAGAGCCCGAATGGCATCACACGGAACTGCAAGAGGCCTTCTGTGGTAAAGGCAGTCTTTATGGACGGGCAGAGTAGCTGGCAGGCAAGTGAGCCATTGGACAGGTGATAGGTTGGAGTGGGGGATGTTCTGGGAGCTGGCAGTCTTGATTGCAGGTGGACAAGCAGCAGAGCTGATCGGCAAGCTGGCATGTGGCTGGTAGGCTTGTATGCTGGCGGGCCTGGCGGGCAGGCTTGCTGGCTGGCTGGGTAGTTTCCTTCCCCACAGCTCCCTTCCAGTCACAACCGAAGTGTGCAGGCCCCCTTCTTGGTCTGCAGCACGCCCTCCTCCAGGTCCAGGGTGACGCCCATGGCAGACAGAGCATCAGCACCCAGGATGCACTGCTCCCCTATTTCCATTAGCCACACAGTGTGCTGCACCTCCACAGGCCCCAGATTCACTGAGAGTATCTGTCCTCCTCTCATGTCTGGATACGGTCCTCAGGCTGGCATGGTTCGGTTGCCAGGCTTCCTTGCAGGCTGCTCTATGCAGTGGCAGCACCCCTGGCCATAAGAGAGTAGCAGTGGCTCCGGTGTCTACCAGAGCCAGACACTCCATCCCACTGATGGTGCAGGGCATCTACATGGCATGGCCGGCTCCTAATCGTCCCACGGTTATAATGCCAGGTTCACGTGGAGGGGGAGCAGGGACTGTAGCGGGGCAGCGTTCCCCTCTCTAGGCTGGCCTGGACTCTTTTGGGCCAAGGCCTTTGGCAGGACTTGCAAGTTGGCGCCTGCAGGTGCCCAGGTTGACTGCAGTGCCAGCACAACCAGCACCTGCAGGTGGTGCCAGCACAGGTTGTCTTCAGAATCTGCTCCAGCCGGCGGCCCTCGGCGATGGCGTCTTTAAGTGACCTGGGCTCCTTAAATAGCAGGTGCTAACTCACAGCTTCTATGAAAGCCTCCCTTGCGGAAAGTGGCCAGTCGGGGTATGCACATTTACACAGGGCTTTAATGTCATTCCCCAGCGCTCCCAGGGACTCTCTGGGCTGCCTGCGTCTCTCCCTCAGCTGGGTCGATGGCGCCGCCCAGTAGGGGGCCAGCCTACACTGTTGATCCAGGACAGCAGCCAGCATCACTGCATTGGTCCTCTCATGCTGGGGGAGGGTAAGCTGTGGGCCTCACCACTCAAGCTTGGCTCCTTTCACATGCCCCATCCACCCAGTAGAATGCCTCCCAGCTGCTCGTGACATCGAATTTCCCCACTTTCACACGGGTGGCCCATGGAGGCCTGCAGGCAGTGGTTGTTGTGCCCGAGGTCTTGGCCTGTGACTGCACCGCCGCTCTCTCTATGGCCAGAAGCTTCTTTGAGCCCTCGTTGGGGGATGGGCCGTTGTCAACACTCCATAGGTTGGCATCACCAGGTCAGTGCGTTCATTGCTGGGCTTAGAATGGCCTGTGGTAGTACCCACGGCTTGCGGCCTCCCCGGGCTCGTGCCAGGCCCATCGCTGTTGTTGTTTGCGATGCTTTTACCGTGGGTAACTTACACAGTATCACTGCCAACACTGTTTAGATTATTCAAATAGACCCCATTGATATATTAAGCTTGTTTAAAATATTGTCAATTATCACACCAGCCATTTTATTGTCTTACATTTTTCAAAACAGCAAAGCAAGAGGTGTGTAGTTTTGGATAGCGGTATGATATCACCACACACTAAATGAACAATTGTGCCAAGGCTGTCTGGTAGAACAGACCCAGAATTATTCAGCCTCTTGCAAACTGGCATTTTAAGAACCTGGAGAATCTGTAGCCCTCAGTCACTGGAATGAGTCACGGTCTGGTCCTGTTAGAGCAGGCCTCTATAAACACATTGGCACTAAGATCCGCTTACAAGAGCTCATTAAGTTTTATAGAATGTTACACTAACTAACCTTTTATTTAAAATGCAGGGGTTGGCATGGATACCAAACAAAATAATACCTAACAAATGTATTAATACATTTAATTTGTACCAGCTGCCTTCAACAGGTGTATCTTTTATGACTGCGTGAAACTATTTCAGTGTATTGTTTACATAAAATAAATGCACCGTGTCTGGAGTCTAACAAAACAAGCAAAGCACATTGCAACAAGCCAATATATTTTAATTAATGCTGACTTTTAGCGACTATTAGTCCCTTTTGTAATGCTTAGCCTATAGAGGAGCTATTCCATGAATGAGAATGGATGAATAACATCAGAAAAGGGAGAGAGTGGGATGTGTGCCATCATTCATAAACATTCACAGAATATTCTTTTTATGTAACAGGTGCAAAGTATGCAAAGTATGGAAAAGAAAGCACTGGACATTTAAACATAAATTAAACAGCTGGCCTCTCGTTTGTAAATGTTATGTTCTATTAGAGACATTATTTTACACAGTTTGAGCTTCATTTAATACATGTGTAGCAGGTTCGTAACACAGACAACACTTATAGATGAACTGCATGTGATTTTCACCACAGATCTTAACCACTGTACAGAGGAGCCAGGCTGGCTTGGCTGAGCAATTACTGAGAGGTATTTTCTCCTGGATTTCTGGGGTCTAGAACTTTGAGGACAGTCCCTAAAACAAATGCCTCTGTACCGCAGTGTACATGTGAAGGGTTGCTGTCACGTTATTGATTTTTCTCTCCGAAGCTCAGCTCAGATGCACGGTGCTGTTTCTCCCTGGGGAACAGCTGCAGTTGATGTTACATTATGTAAAGGCTGCCGAGCAATATGATATGTTTGCAAGCACTGGCCAAGGCTAATAATGCAGCGACAAATTGACTTACTCAGGCTCAGACTAGATTCTGGGGTCATGACCTCAACACAAAGGCTTGCAAAGGCACATTTGTGGAAAATTCTGTATCACATAATTGAAGATATCTGATTTATGGTTTTCTATTATTGGAGCTATAATTAGACAAATTGCTTAGTAGCTGCAACTGTCCAGGTGCCTGCATTGGTTTCCTGTTACCCTCACAGCAATGGTTCTGTACTGAGGGTCAATGGTAGCACAAGGGCAACTACAATGTTATGAGCCTTTGATATAATGGTACCAGAGTGGTAACATTTTCTACAGTTTAAAATGACATGTAGTTTCACTGTACTTATTATTGACTAATATGTATTGCTCTACATTCACTTAGCACATAATTCTGAGATTAACAACATGCATTTACCAAAGTTATTTTATTGAGTACATTATTGGATAATGTGACAAAAGTGTAAGTACAGTATAGCTACAGAGTAGTTAATGCAACTGTAATATGAAGTGCTTTCAATATGAACAAATCTATCAATATCTGTTAAGTATTGATAAAAATTGCAGTATATCGTATCCTCAGTACAGTTTAAAAATGACTTTGTATGTTTTATAGCTGTTCCCGAGTACAATCTTAATTTGTGATTTATGATAATAACTTAGCATGTTGTGTGTGTCAGTGTTTCTTATTATAAAATAAATCATTCACATAATTTGAGCAGACAGAGGTGTATAATAACAAGCACCCTATGCAAGATTTGTTAAATTATACGATAGTACATATTGGTAATCTGTTGTAGCACAACAGTATTCTACAATACCAGCACCAGTATTGGTGCAATATTTGTTCTAAATCCATTATGTTTTCATGGATAAAGACTTCTTGTCAAAACATGTGTCCATCACTTTTACCAGTCAGGGAGTAGAACTGCTAAGAATCTCCCCAAAAACCTTTTATATTCGCATGCCATTGTATTTTGCTGGTTTTTGGTTTTCTAGTTTTACTCGTTTCTTTTTCGTTTCTCTACATTTCTCAGTTATGAGAAAATTATGTAGTCTAGTGTACTGCACACTTACATTATTCAATTTTAATATTATTTCATTGAGAGATATTTAGAAAGAAAGTCACAACCATTTCCAGTCATTCTGCATTTTTGCATCCCCAGGCAAAGTAGTACCAGGACACTAGATTAATATTTGTATTTGTTTTTTCATTTCAGACTTATTGCTGAGACTGATTATTAAAGTGGCTTTCTGATAGAACCCTGTTACGCACAGTCAGCCAGCCTGCCTGTCCCTAAACAGTGGTGCTAATTATTCAAATAGCCTGTTTGGCTCACTGTTTCTGAATAAAGACATGTCTGCCCCAGTTTGTCTTTCTGTTGTTGTTTTAGTTTCTCAGTGAAGCTGGCACCTGGTCTAGGGATAGAGAAGAACAAGGAAGACTAACAAGATGACGAACTGTGCAGTACCGTTCCATTAACATATAAATGACATTTAGAAAAATCTAAGCAGTTTCAAATCTATAGTGCATGAATAGCAAAGTGTTACAGATCAGTACCTTTACAAATAGAACACTAGATATGAAATACATGATTTATTAACATTGTTACCTCAACTATTTGATGCTGTCAAATCAGTAATCATTCTACCCCTACTAGAGAATGGGCTACGTTCATATATGCTACTACTGCCAGGTTGTGCCAATTGAAGAGCTTGCTCAATATTTGACATGTTGATAGTAAGTTTTACAGGTACATTATTTTACTGTATAAGGGCTCTTCACTAATTCACTATTTTCAGCATTTCATATTTTTTGTTGCGTAAGTCAGATAATGAAAAAAGGAAACAACGCAAACATTGTATTCAAATGTTCTACATCCTTTGCTTTTATAATATCACAGTCTACTTAGTACTTTTTTGTTTGAATGCCTAATTATTTTGTTGACAAATATTTATTTTTGACAAGTTTCTCATGTCCAAGTTTTTCCCTGATTGAGAATGTCAAATCACACTTTTTCACCACAGCAATTCCCCACAACAGCCCGGGTGAAGGGAAGGTTCAGTGGCTGTCCTCTGATCTCACGAACAAGCCAATTGTCTCTTTACACCCTGGAACTTGAGAGTGGATGTCGGCAAGCTACCAGCCCCTGGAGATCAAAGGGTAGTCCTGCACGCTTCTACAGTAGTGTGGGGAGGGGACTCTGAGTCCCTGTCAACGTTGTCTCTCTAAATCGTGGGAGTACCAGAGCCAAAGCAACGTTTTCTGTGGAATCGCCAGCAAAGATCGACGACTTTGCTCAACCTGGGCACGCAACAGCGCTTCCCTGATTGTATGACTCTCTCTGCCCACCACCTGGTAGTGCCTTTACCAGGTGAGTCACTTGAAGACTGTTTACTTTCTCATAAGTTTTAAACAGTACTTCAGCTCTACAAACTACAGTATGTTGTTCTGATAGTGTAGTTTCTGCAGAATACCCACACTTTATTGGATGAAGACGCACATGGCCATGCGCCTACAATCACACGTTTAATTATAAATCAGAATTAAAAAAAAAAAAAAGATAATTATTAAAACAGAAAACTGAACCAAACAAGTATCGTGCTGGTGTAGAACCAGCATGTGTAGCAATTGTTATTGATCTTTCCCTTTCGATTATTTTGCTTTAGCTCCCAACTCTTGTTCTGCCTCTGAACACACCAAACAAATTCAGCCAAAGCTGCAGGTTTTTATATTGTGGCCGAGGTATTAACTGGCTATCAATTACCACATTCAGCATGGGTTTTATCATATGTGTGGTCAACAGTCGGTTTACCACTCATTCTCACGATTTTATGTGGATGGGGCATTTTATAATCCAGGCTGGCTGTAAACAATAAAACAACATGTTTTTACAAAATTAAACAATACGTTTTAATAATAATATAACAAATAGTATAACACCCACAGGGGCGGGGTGTACCCCATCACAATATCTTATGTGTGAACATCAATATATTGATTGTAGTTTGTTTTTCAGAGCAAGTGCTGTACACTATGTTATATCCTAATATAACGTAATAAATATGAGTACACCCTGGGAGCCTGAAAACCCCCTTAGGAGCTTAAACTTCTGTTTTAACTTAGTTTCCTTTGATGTAGCACACTTTATTTATTCAAGATAAATAATTAACATCCAATCTCATTTCTCACATCATTATGTTACAGGAGTGTTTCAACAAATAAGTTCTATGCTTTCAAACAATTCTTATTCATCCTTCTATTTTAAAGACTGTGATATATTTATTTCCCACGCTAGTGTGGCACAATGTAAAAAGGGTAGGTGCAAGACTGACCCCTGCAGTGTAAATTAGGTAATGCAAGCAAATGGAAATCTATCAGGTCTGCAATAACTCACAAGAGAGCCTGGTTCCTTTGTATAGTGGTTTTGAAATTACTTTGTTCCGATTTGAGTTTTCTCTGTTAAGCCTTTTATGCAAGCTGATGTGGACATTGCTGATTGTGGGGAGATTTGACTGTGAACCTGTATCTGAAGCTGAAGAGCATAAGGAATTCTGGCTTAGCTTCTGCCTGTGCTTTCAGTTGCTTCACCTTGCAATGATATTATCTCCTGTGCACTCATTTGATGTTGTTAAAGGGTATCTGTCTATCTAACCTCTGTATAATGGCACGAGAGATATTTAGAAGGCCCTTCCATCTGGTGTGCCCCACATCAGGCTCAGTTCTGCCTCGACTGTGTCACTGTGAAGAATGTTTGTATTGGTTCAGGTCTTCATTTTTATTCGTAAATGATGCAAATAACCACAAAGCAGGCGGTAAAGTAAAATAAGCAGTTCCTTGTTTATTCTGCGGCTGCATGCAGTAGCAATTTAACTTCACTCCAGTAATTGGTAGTACAAGTAACTCTGAATACACTCAGTAGTCAGATATAAAATAATTAATTATAGCATTGTCTGGTCAACATTCTGAAAGACATCTAGTAGTGGATAGAACGGTGAAAGCATCCAGAAATTTCTAGACCTATACGTTTAGATATAAGCAGAACTCCAAGCTGCAAACACATTTGCTCCCTTAAAGGGATGTTTCTGAAAGACACAAGATTCATTACACCATGTAATTCTAGGTTGTCCATGTTTTCTACAAAGTGCTCATAATTCATATGGTAGGTAAAATAAAAATAAATTCTTGTCAGTTCTGTGTCTTTTAAATACATTGTAAATACACTAGATATAACAGGCAGTGTTGTGTGATGCACTGTCGTTACGGATTCTCACCTGTCTGTGTGATGACATTAAAAGTTCTATAAGCACACTGCAGCCTGGCTACTTTGCAGAGTGGTTTGCGTGTGGCGTGCATGGTCTCTGCCCTTTTACATATGTATGGTAAACTGCTAAAATACCCCTATTATTTGGGTGATTTGTGTTTTAATAGCTGTGGCTAGAGGGACAAAACAGGAAGCTTCTTTTGTTTTCATTGTTCATATAGTTTGCTTTCCCAAAGTTGTTTTTCCAATTATTTTTGTAATTTTCTTTGGAATGGAATTTCTTATATTTCCTGACAAATGATGATTATTACACCCACATGCATTTTCTTAAAAAGACAAATTAGGCCCCGCTTAACGACTTTTTTTTTTTTTTGCTGTAAGGGAAATGGTAACATAAAGAGATGAAAGATTTATGAACGTGTTGGATGTGGGTGTTTTTGATGAGTCTGTTACTGAAGGAAATAGGCAGTTTGTTAAACAGTTCACAGGAAAATATTTCAATCTGTCCTATAGAGATGTTGGCTAAACTTCATTCGTCAAGATGTCTTTAATAGGGGAATGGAAGACGATACTGTACTTATTAAAACAAAATAAATATTTACCACATATTCTTCTTGATCATAATAAACTTTTACAAAAATATTATTGCTTTGGTTTATGAAGCTAAATTGAACAAGTTTATTTAATTTACATGTTGTTAGATTTCTATATTACTCCTCTGTGTTTATGCTTACTGAATTAATTCTGAATGATTCTTGTTGAATGTTGTGTTGTTGTACTTTGACTAGAAGTCCAGGAGCTGCTCTTCAGTTCTAGTCTCCTTCTATACATGTTTGATTACAGGTTATTTACTTCATGCTTATATTGGACTTGGCTTTGGCCAAGATAAAATGCCATAGTAGTTGTAGGGACCAAGTAAGACATAGCTTCAGTGTAACAGATGAGCCTCCAGTGCTTTTCCTCCACCAGGTAATGTGGATTTCCTATTAGTCCGTAGTTAATAGCCTATTCGTGGCCTCCCTGGCGCCTAAGATTAATCAGTGTTTCACCCAATGCATATGGGTTGTCAAGCACAGTACCAGCTATTATGTCCCTTTCACTTTTATATTTCCTTTGTATTTTATTTTATATATGAGTTTTAACAATTACAAAGAGGTTTTGCCCATATATAAAAACAATGTAGTAATGTCTACAGCCAACTAACTAAACCAGTCCTCTGAACATGAATACAATGAGCAGAAAAGAAATGATAACCTATGAACTGCTTCACCCAATGTGCAGTGGGGCGCCTTCATCATCTTTCCAATTCTCTAGATTTAATCCAGGTTTACAAGTTTCTAAGGTCCAACTCTCTGACTGCCAGTGCTGTTGCCACTCAAATTGAAGACAATAGTAACAAACAAATTAAAAAACTAAACGAGCAATAGGGCTACCTGCTGCTTAATTTACTCGATAATTACCAATTAATTCTAACCAACAAAATTCAGACTAAAAACATGTAATTTAATCTCACTACCAAACAGCAACATTGACCCCTCTTACTAAGCAATTTCAATTAAAAGAAATATAGCAAGTATACTGCATGATTCCATCAATAATTAATCTGCATTACTACATCTTATTATGTAGAAATTAATATTTCTGATATCATGGTTATCTATTTTTGGTAACTGCTTGCTTTTCCAACATCAATGTACACATTGTGACATTTGTTTATTGACACTGCACTGTGTGATGTCACCGCATTATAACATGAAAGTAAATAGTACTCTTATTGTTAGTTGTAGTGCATCCGGTCAATGATGGAGCAATACTTAAAGTTCCCACTGCAGTGATTTAGTGACAAGCAGATTTCAAGTATAGGGATGGCTTGTGTCCCTACAGTTTACACTTCCTTTGGGACTGTGGTCTGGGGTGAAGAGCCAACCTATACTATACTGTGCTGTTTTTAAGCATTTCAAACCTTCAATTAATTGGGATGAAAGGTCTTTCATTTCAAGATATGTGACCTTTCTTCATCCCTCTGCTCCTTATAAAGCTGGGAGGTCATGCTGACATCCCGTGCTGAGAGAGATTAAACCAGCAAGGGGACTTCCCCTTGAAAGGCTTGCAGTACTGCTGTCCACAGGGAGCTTGCATTCATCAAAGACTCATTAAAAGAAACTCAAAACTTAAAAAAAAAAAAAAAAATGGATCTTTTCAAAGGAAAAAAACAAAACAAACTGAAACCTACAAAGCCCACTGTAGCTGGTTCATAATGCCTCCCTAGGGCCCTGCTTCATATTTCATAGATTTAAAATGAAGCAGTGGTGCCTACTTGCCAATACTAGCAGGTTGGAGATTGTTTTGAAGCTGTTTGCCCCCCCCCCCCCCCCCCCCCCCCCCCCCCCCCCCCCCCCGCTTAATGTACTAAGCACGGTTTTGTTTTGGCTATTTAATTAAAACCATACCCCATTTAAAGTTGCAGTGTTCTGCATGGTCAAATAACATTTTCATACCGCATGGCACCAAGCATGTGAAAATACAGGTCTATACCAAGAATTTGGTAGCTACATTCTTGTAAATAATAAAGTACCAGTCTGTTTAAATGAACTTATATAAATGGATTGAAAACATAAAAGCATGCCTGACCATCTGTTAATAGTTGCCCAGAAAACTGGCAAATGTATTACACTCAGACCTGCTCACTAGTTGTTAATATCACCCTCTGCCTATTATCACCACATTGAAATGTCCCAGCCAGAACATAATGGGAGTCAATGGAGACAAGCATCTGGTAATTTCCCTTTGTTTATCACACTCCGGTTGATATCCTTCTTATTTAATAAATCCTTAACATTTGAAAGTTTACATGTAAGTTAAAGCACAGTATTGAAATGTTATGAATATAAAGTACAGTAGCATAATAAAGTGTACAGAACAGTGCAATGGATAAGCTAAGAGCTTTCTTATATTTATTACATTGGGTTGTACATGCAATATAATAGACTTTGTATTGAAACATTTTTACAATTTAAAACTTGGGGTTTTCAGTGGGCTTGGTTGTAGCTGGGAAAGTTTAAATAAAACACTGAACAGATCATACGTTAAGAAAGGAAAAGCTCGCTGCAAATGTTTTTAACAAAGTTGTGTGTAAAATGTATTAAAACAAGCGATTGTATGTTTCTGCTGTGTTGCAAATGTTATTTATTTACTTATTAATTACTCAAATATAAAAGGTTTGTGAGCAGGATGTCCATACACCGATTTAACTCCCAAAACAGCCTGTGTTTATTATATAACAAAAAGAAATTAAATCAAAATTAAAGCAAGTCACCCCTATACCATTGCTGGTATAGGGGTGACTTGCTCTAATTTCTTTTTGGGAGACTATTTTGGGAGTTAAATCGGTGTTTGGACATTGGATTATTAGCACAACAAGACGGGGTTGCAGTCCCAAACAATAACAAAAATAATAATACTCCTGTACCACAATCCTCGATCCACAAAACTGTGCTCTTGTGGCAATGTTCTTCTTCCCTGGGTGATGCTTGGCTGTACTGTTTGGTGCTGTGCAGTGAAACGACGAGTCGGGTTCATGCTGGTTCCGTGGCTGCAGCTCTGTTCTCTTCTTTACTCCTCTGCAACAACAAATCAAGGCCGCACATTCAATACTCACCTCAAGGGGCCGTACTTGCGTAGCTGCGTCCTCTTTGTATTACCCAACTCCTCCCTGCAATCAGCTCAGCGCCCCGGTGTAACCAATCAATGCTGCGTCTGACAAAATATATATGAATGTACAAACGATGAGTGATTCATACAAACGTAATGACCATCCCTTGTAAACAGAGTCCTTATGCATGCATAATGTCATTGTATTTAATGATGTGTATACCACGTTACATACTATGCCATTATTTTAGTATTTTGTGCTAAAAATAGCTCTGTAGATATGATTCTCGATTGCTTTGAAGCTAAAGCTGTTTGCATACTGTACCGATAGCGAGAGTACTTGTAGTAGTGTACTCTCCAGGCGTCATTCATATCTGCAGGTCTGTGCTCTGAAATCCATTCTCTAATGTAAATGGGAAAGTCACCATATTCATCCTTAATGAATTTCAAGCTTTTTCTAAACCCAAAAGGAGTGACATTCATCCACATGGAACCTAAGCTGAGCCAGCTGCGATCTTTGATTGTTCCTACCCCCCTGGGTGTAGGAATCACTCAAACAGTATTTCAGTATCAAGAGCAGTCACCAATAAATATTTCTGTTTTTATATAGCACCTTTCATAGTGGACCACCATCATAGTGGATGGCCATGACTTGCTCAGGGTCATACAATGAGCTGGGAACCAGGGACCTCCTAGTTAAAAGCCTATTTCTTTAACCACTGGACCACATAGTCAGTGTGGTCCAGTTAGTCATTGAAGTGCCAAAAAGAGATACATTCTCCTTCCACAAAACATATTTCAAGAAACAATACACTGTAATTCTAGGATATAAATAACCATAGAATTGATAACTATTTTTTAGGTGAACATTCTTAGACAGTATAAAAGGATTAGTTATAGGATGATTGCTGTCATTACCAGCAAGTCAATATGGGAAAAAATAAAGAGCTATCTGAATAAAATTATTTATTGGCATAAAGTTGGAAAAGGATACAAGATTTCCAACCAATTGAGTATCACAATTTCAACTATTGTTTATATTATCAATAAGTACAAGACTCATGGTACTGTCAGAGTGTTCCCTTGGTCTGGAAGAAAGAAGGTTCTGTCACCAAGAACAAGAAAAAGAATTGTGGGGAAGGTTAATAACAATCTGAGACTGACTGCCAAAGATATTCAAAGGGAATTGGTTGCAAGTGGGCCTGGGGTTTCCATTTCAACTATAGGGCGAGGATTGCATGGTGAAGGTCTCAATGGTCGCAGGAAAAGGAAAAAGCCACGTTTGGAGAAACTGAGTTTAAGAAGGCTGAACAATACTTGAAGATAATATCCTTTTGACCATTGTTCCATAGTCCAATTTCTGTGTTCTTGTGCATATTTTAAATGACCGCAAATTTACAGCTTGCAATCATACTTGTGAATCACTTGTCTGTAGTTATAGAAAAACAGTTGACTGCCACTAAAAAACAAGGCATGTTTCTAAAGCCAGTTCATTATAAATACCTGTCTGAATTTACCTCCATGTCAGGTAAAAGGTCACCAATTTCACAACCAAAGAGCTGCACTTTATCCATCTTAATGACTGCAGTTATGAAAGATGCAAGAAAAAGGTTTTTAAAACATAAAATGACCTTAACAAATTAGATCCATGGTTCAACTTTAATCTTTTATACTGTAAAAGCTAAATGTTCATATAACAGAACGACAGTGAAAGCAGAAGTAATATTACAGTGGTTTAACTAACTAACTAAATAAATAAATATCTTATTAACTGAGCTTGCACTCTCTGCAGTTTGTTGCCCCTTTAAGACAGGACCCAGGACCCAGAAATTGATTTTTCCAGTGCTGACACGCTATTTTTTAATAATACATACAAAATAAACACCTAGCTCCCACTGGAGCACTAACTAAACAGTAAGGATTGCCCTAACACACCGGACAGCTAAGCTGTTTACCGGTACACAAAACACAATTTAGCACACAGAGTACTAACCGTTGTGACTGCTCAGAAACAGAGAGAGAGAAAGAAAGCGAGAGAGAGAGAGAGAGAGAGAGAGAGAGAGAGAGAGAGAGAGAGAGAGAGAGAGAGAGAGAGATCATGTGGTGGTACTACTACACAAGGTAAAAGGAAGTTTCTTGTCTTGTTTTCCTAGAAATCTGTTCACCTGCACCCCCTATTTCACCTCAGCATTGCCTTTTGGGTCGAATCCTCTTATTGGCTGCAAAGCATGTCAGTCATTATAGAAAGCAGCTGTTTGTTTACAGACAGAAAGGATGTCCCTGAAAGGGGTGGGGACAATTTAATTTAACAGGTGAAATGACCAAGAAAAGGCAAGACTATCTGAAAGCAAGGACTGCAAACAGATATTGTTTAGCCTAGTATAGTACTGGATACCAGGTTTTAAAATGAAAAAATTATAAGATGTTCTTTTCATGACAAATGTATGGCATTATTTTGTTTGCTTCAACTACTTTAAGATGTCCCATGCAGTTATATACTTCAGAAAATAATTACCATGTAGATCAAAACTATGAGAATTGAACATGTTTCCTGTAAAATGTTAAGAAACTCAGTGGACATTACCATCTCCTTTAGAGGCTAAATAAAGTTTTATAATGGGTTTCATTTGGATTTAAAGCCCAGTTTGCACAAGGAAACCTTTGTTCCACTGATTAATGTAACTACATGTTAGCCTTACACATGTTTCTAGAAGCAATGCACTGTGTGCTGAATGTTTGTGTTTTACGTAAAAACGTATGCATCCTTACTCTTCAATAAGTTTCTTATGGACTGAAACTCTTTGGTGGTTGCAGCCGGAAGACTAAAACTGTCAAATTCCTGTTCCTGCTGCCCTGCAAAAACCAAGACCGACGCAGTAAGCCTGATATTACTGCACCTGTCACTGAGTGATACAGCACCAATGTGAGTTAGTTTAACAAGCAGCAGAGGCTTGATTATTGTTGTTCATTATCATTATTATAATTGTTGATGTTTTATTATTTATTGAACATTGATGTTATGTATCACTGTACAACTTGGGAACTAGCGCTTAATTAAATAACATTAATTAAATAAAGCAATCCCTATAAATGTGCTTATCCAAAAGCTTTAACTAATTTAAAGTATTTGAAAGTATTATTTTTATTAAAGAAATAATAAAACTGTTAAATGAAACTGTTATTTATTAACATTAAAAATGTGTAAATAATTTGTCATCATCATCATACTTCCAAATAAAACATAATAATGTTTTTGCTACTCGTATATTTACCAGTTCATTTTCTAAATGTATTTCTGGCTTGCACTGTCGCGAAGATACACAGCAAGGAAACCTTAAAAAAAAAAAAAAATCATATTGTTAACATTTACTTTCAAGAACAGTTACACTTGAAATTAGTGAGACCCATATTCAGCATTAAAGTCATATAAAACATAGACTGAAAAGGGTTTTATACCACATTACTATTTACTGGACACCATTATGTGAAATTAAACATCTGTTAATTTTATAAAACAAGCGACAAGTTATACTCATCTTTGAGCTGCTTTCTACTAGTTTTGTAACACTAACACCTTCATATAAACCTTTATGTACACATCACATCTTAGCGATTTAACTCCAAAAGAAATCTTTCCATCTGTAAATTAAAAAAAAAGATCATCATATTAATTGATTTGCTAAAGGAACTAAACCAAGTAACCAATGGTACAGCCATCTTTTTTTATCTTTACTGTTTCATTGTAATCAACTTCAGGCCTATCAAACTATGTACTGTAAGTATAAACATAATAGCACATACTGCCTGCTTTTAACATTTGATCAGTAACTGTACAAATTAAATATTGGAATAAACTGTTATCATCATTGACACTACTAAAGGTGAGTTGATGCTTATTAATGTAACCTTAAACTATCTTGTTACCATTTTATCAGATTACAGCCACCATAGAATGGTATATTTTATTTACTAAAAGATAAAGGCACCACAATAAGGTCTCAAGATGTTGCTTTTGCCCCAGCAGAGGGGTTACTAAAGATTAGTACCCTGGAGTTTAGCACAAGCATAAATGTTACTATTTTTCTTTTTTGCAATTCATATATATTTTCATATAATCATAGCAATTAAATGTCATCACCTTGACAAGTCCTGTATACTTTAAATAGAAGCATGATCACATTGCAGAAAATATATCATGTTGAAAAGTATACTCAAATATGTGAAAAAACATACAATTTCTACATTATGTTGTTTGCAGAGACTGGGTGGGTCACACACTCAAGATTGCTCAATTGTATCCTTAATTAATTTCAGACTTGATGTTGAAGAGAGTAAGAAGCAAGCGGCAATGTTTTATCTAAAAAACAATTATTTATATACATGATACATAGTAGGATAGGTGAGGCATCAAATTGGAAACCAAACTCAAGTTACCAGGCTATCATTCTATCAACCCTCACCCATGGCTGTGAAACCTGGACAGTGTACCAACGCCATGTCAGAAAACTAAACCACTACCACCTGAACTGTCTGAGAAAGCTTCTGAG
Organism: Polyodon spathula; assembly: GCF_017654505.1. Taxonomy (NCBI): domain Eukaryota; kingdom Metazoa; phylum Chordata; class Actinopteri; order Acipenseriformes; family Polyodontidae; genus Polyodon; species Polyodon spathula. Next base: position 27,915,915 of record NC_054543.1, read on the forward strand.
GATCCCGTGGCAGGACAAAATGCCTGACACAGTAGTCCTTAAACGTTCCGATATTCTGAGCAATCACTCATTACTTATGAAAGCACAACTCAGACGGGCTGGCCATGTGACCAGGATGCATGACTCTCGTCTCCTAAAGCAAATCTTCTTCAGTGAACAATGGGAATTGATCGCAAGGTGGGCAAAAGAAACACTTCAAGGACACCCTGAAGACATCCCTCAAGAGCTTCAAGATAGAGCTGAAGTCTTAGGAAGGTCTCACTCTAGAGCGTCTCACCTGGTGTAGGTGTAACTATCGCAGAAGGCAAAAAGGTCAGCAATGTCATGTTGAAGAGACAGCAGCGCAAGGCAACACTTCCTCTGGGAGCATTCCTAAAAACATATCCTGTCTAGCATGCCACAGAGTGTTTCGGGCTCAGACTGGCCTCATCAACCATCTGCACACTTAATGTTGGTGTTTATGTATAAAATACACAGGATATAAATATGGATTACAAGCACAAGTGTTTAAAATGTATATTTGTATTTAGGCATGAGGATTGCACAACACTTCACGTGCAGGTAAAATGTAATATGTGAGCAAGGGGAATTACACTTATTCACGTGCAGTTGTACCGAGACTCCAATTGAATGATTGATTAACAATTGAGTCTCAGTACAGCTGCATAAAAACAGCATGTTTTCACTCACTCGGGGTTGTGTGTTCGGTGAGTGGAGAATGGGTGTGGAGAGGAGAATTAAAAACAAAGAGAAGGAAAATTGATTTCACTCACTGTTTGTCTGCTCGTCCACTGTTTGTTTACTGTTTTGTTGTTTTATTTGTCTATTTTATTTGGTGTCAAATGCCGTGTGCTGTTTTGTTTAAACCATTTGTTTATTATTATTTAATAAAACACTGGATGCCGTAGTGTCATAGGTTCACCGCCATTACCTGTTTTGGTTTCTGCATCCTTCTGGGTCTGATATCATCCTGACCATCCTGGTCACATATGATAATAGAGGAGTGGGATAAACCCAGCCTTCAAATCAGACCAGGGAAAGACAGCGTTTTTTTTTTGTGTGTTTTTAAAAAAAAAAAAAAATCAAAGAAATAGGGAAAAGCGGCCGGAGGAAGCAGCAGCAACAGCATCAGCAGCAACCAGCGTATTAGCAGCAGCGCAGGGCCGGTCGCAGGTCCTGCGCTGTCTCTACCACGCTGGACGTCTGCCTCACCTGCCTGAAAGGTAAGGAATGGTGCGTTGCTGCTGTTGGCGAGGTTGGGCACATAGCACCCAACCAACCCCCTCCATTGTCAGAGACGGAGGAGACCGAATGCCCTATGCCTGAGTGGGAGGAGCCTGTGCATCCAGCACCCAGAAGGGGGGAGCCTGTGCATCCAAAGCACAGAGAGGGAGCTGTTCCCACCTCCACCAGCAGAGGGAAAATGCCTGCTGGTTTCACCTCCACCACCATCCTCTGAGGGAGAGGAGCAGGAGCTGCCTCTGCGTCCTCCGAGGCAGACTGGTCCACTCTCCTCTGAGGAGATTTGGGACTGGCTGACGGAGCCTTAGAGGGATATCGAGGAGGCCCTCCCTGCTGTGATCAACCTCCTGTGTGCCCGAGATAGGGAGCGCTGGGAGGCCTGGGAACAGCAACACCACCCAGCATCCCTCCCAGACATTGCAGCCATGGTGCTCAACTACCTGACTGCAGATATGGGAGGGACCCCGCTACTCTTTAAAGCACCAGAGGGAGAGGAGCCATCGCTGCCATCTCCAGTGCAAGAGAGAGAAGCCCTGCTATCTCCAATGCAAAAGGGAGAAGCCCCGCTATCTCCAGTGCAAGAGAGAGAAGCCCCGATATCTCCAGGGCAAGAGGGAGAAGCCCCGCTAACTCCAGTGCAAGAGGGAGAAGCCCCGCTATCTCCAGTGCAAGAGGGATTAGCCCCACTATCTCCAGTGCAAGAGGGGGAAGCCCTGTTATCTCCAGCACCAGAGGGAGAGGAGCCATTGCTGCCATCTCCAGTGCAAGAGGGAGAAGCCTCGCTATCTCCAGTGCAAGAGGGAGAAGCCCCGCTATCTCCAGTGCAAGAAGGAGAAGCCCAGATATCTCCAGGGCAAGAGGGGGAAGCCCTGTTATCTCCATCACCAAAGGGAGAGGAGCCATCGCTGCCATCTCCAGCATCAGAAGGAGAGGAGCCATTGCTGCTGTCTCCACCAGCAGAGGGAGAATACCTGCTGGTTGCACCACCACCCTCACGAGGAAAGGAGCAGGAGCTGCCTCTGCCTCCATCCCTATCACGCGGGGAAGAGAACCAGGAGCTGCCGCCACATAGCCAGCACTACCCCCTGAGCACTATCTTTCCTGCACAACACAGCACAGACACAAGCACCACGTTCCTGGGATTAAAGAGAGAGCCACACCAGTCCCCTGCAAGGGAGGGAGAGCCTCACCAGTCCCCTGCAAGTGAGGGAGAGCCGCACCAGTCCCCTGCAACAGGGGGAGACTACACTCTGCTCCCACCTCCGTCGCCAGGAGACTACACGCCGCTCCCACCTCCGTCGCCAGGAGACTACACACTGCCTCTGCCTCTGCAACCTCCACTGCCAGGAGCAGAGCAGCAGGAGCTGCCTCTGATTCCGCCACCACCATGGGAGGACGGCTTGCAGCTCCCACCTCCACCAGCAGAGGAATTCCTGCTGGTTCTGCATCCACCATCGTGGGAGGACTGCTTGCAGCTCCCACCTCCACCAGCAGAGGATGAATTCCTGCTGGTTCTGCATCCACCATCATGGGAGGACTGCTTGCAGCTCCCACCTCCACCAGCAGAGGGTGACTTCCTGCTGGTTCCGCCTCCACTGCCCAAGGATGCCCACCTCGCTCCACCCAAGGATGCCTGCCTCGCTCTGCCCAAGGATGCCGTTGCCTCCCGAGGGTCCTCTGCTGCTGCCGTCTCACTTTGGTACTAAACCTTTAAAGCAGATTTATGCTTCATAGCATCATTATACACTTTATAGCATCTGTTGATAAATTTGTTGCGTGATTGATGCAGTGGAAAATGATAACTGTTTGTTATATAATTTGCTCACTGTTATTAGTCATGATTACATGAGAAATTGTTAACTTGTAAATGATTTGTAGCCCACGGCTATCATTAAATGTGGGGGCTGCTTTAAAAATGATATTGAACACTGTAACACTGCGGTCCCCTGGAGACTGCAGGATGGCTTCAGTGAAATGCAGTACAATTCTGTCCCTAACACTTGATTAAACAATGAATTGAACAGTTGAGGTAAAAATAGGTTGACTAGTCAGTACTTTAAAAATAAAAAAAAAATATATATATATATATATATATATATATATATATATATATATATATATATATATATATATATATATATATATATATATTATTTGATAATGTTTGGTGCTCTATTTGTGAACGTGCTATTTGTGCACTATTTCAAAACTGCTTAGATTTTTGACGAAGCACGTTTTCTCTTTGTGACTTTGTCAATGTTCCCGGGATCTGTAACCTGTAAACAGCATTCTTATTTATTATTTTTCTCCGTCTCTGAGGATTAGCCGTATGCAGACAAAAAAAAAAAAAAAAAACACATCAGGTCTAGAAACAAGTCTGCAATTTCAAACCATTGGTCTTTGTATGTCCATCGATAAATAACTGATTGCCAAATAAAACCACTACTGTACATAAAACAGGCCTTCAAGGATTACTTTTGCACAGTAATAATAGCCGTTTTTGTTGTCTTTTAGTTATCAATAATAATAATAATTACATGTTAAACGCAATAACCACATTGCACGGTGGCATGTTAGAAGTGGTGTACTATCAGCGTGATATATCTTTATATAGGCTTGCCTATTGTTTTGTAGTTTGTGCATTTTATCCCCCCGCCCCACTGACAAACCGCACCCTTTAAAAGTTTCTGTAATCATTCTAAAATCTTATTAAGTCGTTGTAAATATTCTGTTTAATGCAATGCGCGACTAATTATTGGTATGTTATTATGATGCGTGCTACATGAAATATTAGCATAACCACTTAATTTCATAACTTACACTTATACATTATCTATTACTAACAGAAAATACACTTCAATAAGAATTAGTGCTCCGGGTTGCTTTGAAATGGCTCTTTAAATTTGGGACTACACCTTCCTTGTGCGTTCTTTTGGTGAACTACGCTACATACCAGCGCATAACTTTTCATCTGCTCAACCAAACCTTTGACGGCTCCTGCTGAGAATCCCAGCTCATCTGCGTACTGATTGGGCCATGTTTTTCTAGCGAGTATTTGGTTGGGTGAACAGCGTGTCACCCTACACAGCCTTGCGCATTTTTGAGAATGTACCACTGCGAATAGCACATGAGCGGCTGCATGGGAAGAGACAGAGGGATTTATTTTGTTAAAAACTAGTACAGGCGTAAAAGCAGCATGTATTTATTTGTCGAAAAGAAAACTGACACTGACAAGAAGTATAGATAAATGAATAAATTATAGCTTATTTCAGTCATACCGGTAGCTACAATTTTTTCCTTTATTTCAACATAATTGACGGATAAGATTTGTAAACAGTTTATAAATTAGCCGTTAAATCGGTTAATAGAATGGAAAATTCTGAAGTAAATTCGGTGGATTTGTATGGAGATGAAGAGATTGTTGAAGTCATTGAGCTGAATGAAACAGAACCGACCCCAGGTAAACATTTGGACATGGTAGCACACATATTACAATTATTGCAGGATTCACAAAACAAGCGCCTTTTAAAAGTTAGTTTTAGTATACTACTGCAATTCAAAGCCCTTATTTAATTCTCACAAGTTTGACAACGGGTTAAGTAAAAAACAAACAAAAAATGTCCAGACCTGTGATTGTATAAGTTTTGTTAGGACTGACAATAGATATATTTTATCGTCCAGTTTTGAGTTCTTGATTACAACGTTGTTTTGTTTCCCCTGATATTTTCTGATTAATTAATTGGACACTGTTAAACTTCACATTACCTTAACTATCAATTTAATAAACTTGAATGCTTTTTTTGTTTGTTTGTTATTTCAAGGTGTCTCCTGGTACATCGACGGCAAAATGCACAGTATTCAATTTTTCCTATAGGTAGTCAGGTGGGACGCGGAGATCAGGTGACGTGGGTGGCTGGGTTGGTAAGAGTGACAGCTGAAAGCAAAATCCACTAGAAACTGCCCTCGGCATCAGATGATTCCAAGGCATTTGCCAAGCACTGACAAATTTCACTTCCAGAGCTCATCACCTCTCCGTCATGAACCCACCCTGAACCTAAACCAACCCCAAACCTAACCTTAAGCAACCCCAGCCCTAAAACCTAACCCTAACCAAATACCAAACCATTAAGAATCATCTAATGCCCTGAGCCTGAGGACAGTTTGTAGTGGTTGTTGAGCTGCGTCCTGGCTTTCGGTAGTTATCCACTTACACCAGAGTGGGCAAACGTAATTTCAGATTTTATCTATCAAAATATCAAGTCGACGTAAACAGTTTTCGTTTAACTTAAACATATATGAAGTAAAAAAAAAAAAAAAAAAAAAAAAATATATATATATATAATAATATCTATATATATATATATATATATATATATAATATATTATATAATATATATATATATATTTTATATGATTTTTAAAAAAAATACTTTTTTTACGCACCAAACCTTCCTTTAACTTTCATCAAGCAGCTGTCTGATTTTATTTTTATGTCTCTGCCGACTTTGAGCTTTCGTAATTAAAATTGAAAACATATTTATAGATGAATTATTGAAGGGACCAGCAGGACCACAACCTACTCCGGGGATGCCAAAGATTCCACAGCTGCCTGGCATCGGGTTATTAAAATAAGTACAAGTTACAGAATATGCTTGTTTAAATGTCTTTATTAAAATGTGTTATCAGATGGATTTTCAGTGTAAGACCTGTAGCCATAGTATGGCACATCATTCTTCTCATATGTTCAGCAGCCTTATGCATGTTATTGTTCCAGCTGCTGTAGCTGTATTAATAAAATGCCTCCTATTCTTCCAGGAGAATAATGACGTAATTTCGAGTCACATTGACAGAAAAATAAAATTATTCTAATATGTACAGCAGCCCTATGCGTAGCAACTAACTTTTTTTTTATTTTTCAAGTTAAGAATCTAACTAGGGACCATGCTTACTCATAATGTTTCAGGCAGCCTAAACCTCACACACATACATTCTCAGATGTCTTCAGTGTGAATGTAAACTTCTCCTGAATATCAACAAAGACATGGGAACCAGCCAAAGAAGTACTACTGCATACCTTCTTTTCTCCTTTCGGGGGGGGGGGGGGGGGTACTATAAGTAGAAGGGTACTATCTTAGTGTTGAAGGTGATTTCACTGTATTTGTGTTTCTCTCAGATGACCTTGCTGAGGATATTGAAGATATGGATTTCACTGAAGGAGATGAAGGTCGGGAAACAGATGATGAAGGAGGAGAGGAGGTGGAAGAAGCTGACAAGGATGACAGTGATCTCACCTTCGCCAAACATACTGGTAACCAGCTGGCTGCCTAAATCAAGGATCAAAGTTAACATACATTTGATAGACTTTACTGCCCAAAACTAATTTGCTACTATTTTTTTTTTTTTATGCAGTACCATTTTTCTGATACCTTAAGCTGCAGTTTATATGACCGACCCTGAGTGAACACATACACAATTACCGGTATTAGTTTTCTAAACACATACATTATCTTCCATAAAGCGGGAAAATAGATCTTCCTGATTTGTAGGTGATAGGTTTGTACCACCCCATGTCGATGTGCAACGCCCAGTACAAACGCGATTTTTTGCTTGTTTCACCATCAGATTTGTGTAAGATGTTAATGTTACTTTATGTATTTATTTTATTGTTGTCAAACCTTATGCCCCGCACCCCACAGAAACCTCAGAAATAAAAACTGATTTGTTTTTATATACAGTAGTTGTAATCCGGTCACCTGAAAGACCTGGGGCACATCTGTATACTGTACAATGTTGATAGATGATAGATAACTGATCGAAAGACCTATCATATTTGAAGTTATGATCTCGCAATATAGAAACGAGCCCCTGGTTGTTGTCTGAGCAAAAAAATTCTCATTGAGCTCAAATGAGTTGGGGGGACGGGGGACGACTAGTGGTATACAGACTTGGTTCCCGTTGTAGGAAGTCTGTTGCTTCACTATGCAGTTGTGGAATTGACAGTCCTTTTAACAGTTTCTTATATAAATGTAGCGGTACCATGCTGGAATTTTTTAGCTTTCATTTTCAAAACAGCTTGGTTGTGGTTGCAGGGCCATGGGATGCAAAACATAGCTAGGTAGTATTGGCAGACTGTCAGTCAAAACACACATTTTTAAGTTACGGCTGACAGGTTGTTTATCTCAGGCTGGACGCAGAGGTAGTGTTAAGGATTGCTCTGCTGGGAGATGCGATACTAAGGCATAATTTCGAGAGCCCTAACAGAACTGATTTGACAAAACCGTTCCACCTTCCTGATGTGGAATGTGTTCTGCTTGTTTGATCGAACAGCCCAGTCTGCTCAGAGTACCAGTTAAGGACCACCTCACGAACTTCCGCCTTGAGGGTCATACAATAAGGTCATACAATGCAGGATTCAACGAGAACGTGGCACACATTCCTTTTTTTTTTTTTTTTTTTTTTTTTTTAAATCACTTTATAGGTGTGTATGATTTGTTAGTTACCAAAATCTGAGTCAACAACTGAAGACAGATAAGACGATAATTTCATACCACTTAATTTGCACCGATGAAACATAACTTGGTTAACCATACTGATGGCATATCAAATGCTTAGATGACAGATATGATTGCATTCTTGTAGAACATGATAAAACAAGATACATTTCGACAAGGAATTGCATTAGTTCCATTGCTTAGTTGCGCACAAGGTGGTTTCAGTAAATACTTTGTGATTTAAATATAGGCCTATGTGATAGTTTGGAATATTCAGTATATTTAAAACAGTAGGTAAGTGTTAATTTTGTAAATAATTTATATATAATTATTAATCGACTAACCGCTACCGAATAAGACCATTTTGCTATCTACTTTCCAGGCAGGTACCAAATCCTCACTATTAAAGTTAACTTCCATTCACTTTCTCTGAAGTATACTGTCAGAAAGCTCGAGTTTATTTCTCACTAGGGTGTTATTGGACCTCTTGATAATGCATGCTTGAATGAAAAAAATCAATATTAATTTCTTCTAAAACTAAGCTTCAATGAGGCCTTTTGTTTTGGACTGGGGTTTGAATGAAAATTCTGAAACTCTGTTTTGTCTGGTAGTTGACAATATGCCCTTTGTGTTGCTTGTCTACAATTCTTTAATATTACATTGTACTTTACACTTTTGTCAACCAGGTAGGAAAGCCCTGCTGTTTAATCGTATTGTTTGTTTAATTTTAGAACAGGGTCTCCCCCTCTGCTTCTGTCGTATTTGTTTATTATGATTTATTTATGTATATTTTTGTAAATATATATATATATATATATATATATATATACGATGGCGTAGCCATGCATTTATTTTGTTGTTGTTTTTGTATTGTTTTGCAGCATGGCTAGGAAGCCCCATCCACATTAACTCGTGCTGAAGATGGCCCTCTCCCGAATTAAGTGATTAATTTATTGCTAATCGGGAGATGGTCACCTGCATAAATACCTGCAGCTCTCGGCACTCTGGGTGGGGTGTTCAGAAGTGGAGAACGGGAGAGCGTGAGGAGAGAGAAAAAACTAAAACTAAAAGTAGATCAGTGAAGGCTATTGCCCAGCCTGATCATATTATTGTGTACGAGATTTGTTTTGTTTGATTATTTATTTTTATGCTATGCGAGCAAGTTCTTTATTTTTGTTTAAACATTTGATTTATTTTTCTTTAATAAACGGCGCACGCCATGCCTGTAAACGGCAGATACCTTTGTTGTTCTTCGTCCTTCTTCTGGTCTGACGTCACCGCTCAGCCGTTTCCTGCCACACGGGCTTTAACTCTGAGCTACAAAAAACCCACACTGGCAACGTATTACCATTTTCTATGAAGTGCATATTTATTAATTATAAAATGACTTACAATTTCCAGACAATACAAATTTCAAGCCAGCTATGGGCCAGTGTCCATAGTGACTGTCATCCTTTACTGCTGGTGGTGTTAAATCTGATTCAGTTAATTCCATCAGCCACTCCTAGAGGTGTGTTATAAAATACCAAAAGGGCTTCACTGGAAATTCCATAGAGAGCAAGGGCTCTGGTGCTCCCTACGGGTTAGGGAGGCAGAATCAGCAGGGACTGTTTCTCCTTAGTGCTGCAGCGGACCCTACTGGCCAGGGGAACATTCTAAATTGGGGAGAAAAATGCTAAAATGAAGTTTAGAGCAGAACCAGCAGAACACTGGTTCTCATGATTACGTATTTAATTAGTTGTGTGTGAATGGAATGACCGTGGCTGCTACGCGCATCTACTTATTTGTTTCCAGGTTCTGTGTTCTGTGTGAATCTGGACCCCAGTACTAACAGTCTGGCAGTCACGGGGGGTGAGGACGACAGATCCTTTGTCTGGAGGGTGAGTGATGGAGAGGTGCTGTTTGAGTGTACAGGTAAGTCCAGTGAGCGTAATACTGTGAATGAGACTGACAGGCAGAATATACTGAGAGAGAGAGAGAGAAGTTTAAAAATTACAGCAGAGGTTCGCATCCTGGCGCTGCGAAGTAGGCCGGCCTTCTCTGGGGACTCCGAAGGGAGTGTCACGTTGGCTCAAGCGTTCCTGTGGGTTAGGGATCTAAAACCGGCAGGGACTGTTTCTCCTCATCGCTCTACAGCAGCAGTTTTCAAACTGGGGTACACATACCCCTGGGGGTTCTCAAGTGCTCCTCAGGGGGTATGCAAGAGAAATCCTGTAATGGCAGACAACAGATTTTTATTTGTATTTATTTATTTATTTATTTTTACCACAATGTAGTACTTTGTGACTTAGCAATCGAATTAACAATGCTGAATAGCCTTTCAAATAAAACAGCAACCGTACTGGTGTACATTTCTGTTGGGTGACGTTAATTATAATTAATAATTAATTATAAACGTTAATTATAAACACCCAACCCAATAAGGTTTAAATGTTTTTAGTTTAGTTCAGTGTTTGTAGTTTAGTTTAATCAGTTCAGTGTGTTTTATGTAAGTTTATATTTTTAAATAACAGTATTATTGAGTGTAGCAGGCAGCTGTGCCGCCCTACTTAGAAAATCCCTGTGCTGGAGCTGGAGCGTACATGACTGTTATCTTTATGTGTTTTTTGACTAATTCGTTGAATAACTCCTTTGTCAAGTAATTGCATTAGCCTACGCATGTACGCCGCTAATTATTAGGCTAATGAAAGCAAAAGCACGGTATTATTATTATTATTACAAAAATGGAATCACGGATTTAAAAAAAAAAAAAAAAAAATTATAATAATATTCAATCCCTAACTCCTGGATTGGGAATTTTTGGATTCCCTACTCCAGACCTATTGAGTGTGTTCATATCATATAGCGAGTGCCCATCAACAAACTGTCTGGCAGCTGATTAACATGAACAGACAACTGCACTAAACACTAACATGTAAGCGTTTTGCTAAAAGTCATTTTTGACTGCATAATATAAATGTCACCTTTCTACATTAATCAGATTTAGTTTTTGGAAATATTCACTTCAAAACAATGTGCTTTTACTGGCTGGATTCGATACTGCACAAGACATTTATAGCATTTTAAATATCCAGCTCAAGTGTTAAACCATAACATTCAAGTTAAATAAATACAATTTAAAAAATAAAACACACATTTTAATGTGCTATTCAAAATTCACATAGTTCTGCATACTACCAGATTTTTTTAAAAGATGCCTGTATTTGTACATTTTAAATAGTTTTTATGCAAAATGCCCCATCTGTTTTCTCTCTACACTTCTGTACATTTTGGAAGAAGTGCACGACTTTTGTTGAATTGCTTGAAACTGTTTAGTAATTTTTTGAGATATTGAGAGAAACAAGATCTGGGAATGCAAGAAGATGCCCATCAGTTTCTCTTTACTTATGTATGTGTGTCGCACTTCACACATACATATGGTGGGTCGTGGTGATTCTAGTTTTTTGTGATGCTCCTGGCTGAAATTTGGCACTTCCATCACTGAGGAACAATGTATGTTACTAACATGCTTGCTGCTTTTGTTATAGGATGTTTTATAAAAAGTGTAACACTGAAAATTCTTCTGTTAATTTAAATTATTAGCTGCTGCTACTATTTCACGTATTGTTGCGATCATGTATTGTGCACTTTCCACTCTATTGTACTATTTCATGTATTATTCACTTTCCACTGTATTTCATGTATTACTTCATGTATTGTGCTACTGTCATGTATTATTTACTTTCCACTGTATCATATTATGCACTTCTCTGTATTTGAAGTATTATGGATTTTGTTGTATTTACTACATTTTGTAAAGTGCTTTGTGATGGTGTTCTACTATGAAAGGCGCTATATAAAATAAAGATTGATTGATTGATTAATTGATAAATAACCAAACATTCATAGATTATCGATGAATTTGTGTAAAAATAAACAAATGCATTCTTTTTGGATCATGAAGAAAAAAGCTGTCTGAAATGTAGTAAGATTTAGCACTTCTTTGTAACCTCTGGCACATCAGTTGTTGGTGTTATTATCGTGCAATGCAGGCCATCCAAAAGTTAACTGCATTCTCGTTGGCTAACAGGACACAAGGACTCTGTAACCTCTGCCTCCTTCAGTCATGACTCTGCACTGGTTGCCACGGGAGACATGAGTGGCCTCATCAAGGTGTGGAAGGTGGAAACCAAGGAGGAGGTGTGGTCCTTTGAGGTTGGAGATCTGGAGGTGAGGGTCTTAGTCTTGAACAGCAACTTTTTTTTTTTTTTTTTTTTTTAATCAAGTACCAAAGTGAAAGTTAATGTGTGTTGACTTTGCAAATAAAATGGTAATCACACGTTCAGGAACTTAGGTTTTACGCCTCTTGAAGGGCAGCATCTCTTAAAAGTAAATCAACCAAATCTGGTAAATCATACCTGGTTGTTTCAGAATTTTTAATAAGAAAGAACCATGCTTAAAGGAATATGGGGTCTGTTTGATTGATCTGAACAGTGGCAGTTATATGCCTTTGTAAGAAGACAAAGAAGGATCTTAAACAAGTGTAAACCAAGGTTTTAAAATTAAAAGTACTAGCAGTGTTGTTACTGGTGCCGCCTTTTTATTTTGGTACTTGTATGTTACACTTCAGTTTGGAGTAAGTAGATATTGTGTGTTTTAGTTTAAAATCCCTCCAATAGACCAACTGCAACCAGCTGTAACTTCAAGGAAATATACCAGGATGTAGCATGTTTATCATGTATAACTATTAAGAACCAAATACTGCTCACTTAAACACAAAAAACAAAATAAATAAATAAATAAAACACAAAAAAAAATACAAATGTTTTGCTAGAAGTCTTTTTCAGTGTCTTCAAAATATATCAATAAATAAATGATACAATTGTATTTGAAATATATGGATATCCCAGAATTAACATTACAAAAACAAGTGAAGAATCAACAGATTTCAGCACAATGAAACATGGACTATATACATGTAGTTAATGAATGTAATCGTTTTCATTAAAGGGATGTAATCACTTTAATGCATTAGATAGCACTCCTATTAAAAGGGGACGTTTTTCCGACCCAGACTAATGATTCGGCTCAGCCCCAGCCAGCAGGTATCAGCGTGGTTGTGTGTCTCTGTTTCAGTGGATGGAGTGGCACCCCTGTGCTCATGTCCTGCTGGCTGGCACAGCTGACGGGAACGTGTGGATGTGGAAGATCCCTAGTGGGGAGTGCAAAACCTTTCAGGGGCCCGGCTGCCAGGCCACCACTGGCAAGATCCTGCCTGATGGTAAGATAGCATTAGAAGGAACATGGGAAATTTGCAGGTTACCATTGAAATACAGTGCATACAGGAATTCTTATTTGTGTTTTTAGATATGAATAAATAATCACATGTAAATGTATAGTATATTGTTTGAAAATAGATGTTAGTTGTTTTTTTATATAACATTTTAATTTCTGTATTCTCAAAGATTCCGCTCAAATATTTTGAAACGTGTGTTGAGCTTTATCTCAGCAATTAATAGTTCTGTGTTGTGGATCGTAGGAAAGAGAGCTGTTGTTGGCTATGAAGATGGAATCATCAGACTTTGGGATCTCAAACAAGGAAATACTTCTCATGTTCTCAAAGGTGAGAAGAAAGGTAGTCAAGTAAAAATGGTGTGTGTACTGTAGTACCCATGCTACCTTTATTAACAAATGCATTGAGTATTTGTTACCATCACAAGAAGTATTCCTTGGAGAAATTAAACATAAGCACCACCTAGAAATAACACTGGACAGGGCACAACTGTATTTGAACATGCCTCTCCCAGCAGATTGAATCTATTGTAGTGTAATGTGCTGTGAACTGTGAGCTTGCCAGACAATAACAGATTCTTCTTTGTTTTTCAACCTTTAGGACCAGATGGGCACCAGGGCCCCGTCACCTGTGTGGCATGCAGTAAAGATGGAGGTCTCATACTGACAGGCTCCGTTGACTGTAGAGCCAAGCTCATCAGCACTGCCACTGGAAAGGTGAGTCCTGGAGGGAGCATAAGGGGTTAATGATAGGGCCACTACTGGTTTATAAGGGGTATTTAAATGATCGAGGGTCTGCTCTACACCATGGATTCAATTAAATAGTCACAGACAAGGGTAAAAAGTACTTGGAATTGACTGGGAGAGCCACAAGTAAACAGTAGTAAACAGAGTCTGCAGTACAAGGATTATTATCACTGGCTGTGTAATACTACAAGGAAGGTGACATACAATATTTCCTGTTTCCTGCAGTATGGAGATACATGTAGGAATGATGTCTTTTGTCCAGCAGGTGGTGGTGTGTGACAACACAGTAGGTATTCAGAAGGGATCCGCAACCCAAACTCTAGAGGATGAAATATTGAATAAAAAAATTGCATTTAGGAATGCAAACATTTTGCATATAGAATGGCAATTGTGTGTACGTGTGCACAATATATCGTAACTCAACTTTGAGTTTCTCATTTTAGATCATGATTAGGAATCAGAGATTTGGTTTGACAAATGTTGCTTGTAGCATTGTACTTCAAACTTGGCAAAATAGCCTTGCTGTAACTTTGTTCTGTGGGAGGGGGGTAGTAAAACTAACAGGACAAGATGATAACCATGTAGGATAACCATGTAGGATATCTTAAAAATATATATGCCGTGCTTTGGCTATACTTAGTGTTCTATTAAAGTTAGTGTGGTCAGGTGTAAATGTATACAGCTGTCTGCTGATAACAAGGATTGATTAAATTCTTCATAATCATAACCTATACAAAACATGCTCTAAAACGAGGCCACAAACACAGTTCTGCTCATCTGTGACTTTTCCAAAGTGTTGTCTTAAAGTGTATTTTTTATTCTTTTGTATTTTTTTTTAATTATTCTCTGAAAGCTGTTAGACTGGCTGCTTTTCTAACTGAAGGTTGATCTCGTTTGTATGTGTAGGTAGTGGGAGTGTTCTCAACAGAGGGGTGCAAACCCAAAGTTTTAATGGAAGAGGAATCTGAGACCAACTCTATTGAGTCGGTGGGATTCTGTAATATGTAAGTAAGGCACCACTCTTTCTCCACCTAGCTGTACATTATAACTAGAGCTTGAACTTTTCAGGTTTTATTTTCCAAATATCTACCACTCTTTAAATGTTAATGAGTAGTTGTTAAGCTGTCTCTGCATCCTAATAAAGAGAAAACTACTAATTAAAGACTGGGTTTAAGAATTTTTTTCTTTGTACAAATCAGGATTTTAAATGATGGCTTTGCTATCAGTGTATGATCCGTACTGGGTATTTAAGATGAAAAGAAAATCTGTCAAGACAGCTCCTGTTACAAGTGAAAATAAAAGCGCAATGATAAATTGGGTGATCGATGAGCAATTAACGTAGTTTGTCACGTCTGTTTGAAGTAAAAATTAAGCGAAAAAGAATTAGGCTTAGTCAGGATATGAAGGTAAAAACAAGTGACATTATTTTGTAATTAACAGCTTTTTCTGAGTTTAATTAGGAAACAATCGTCTCAAAATAACTTTAAAGGGACGTTCAAAAATAAAACCCAAAAAACTTCAAGCCCTAAGTTTAACACACTGCCCAGTGGCCAGTTGGACACAAGGATGCAATATATACAAGGTTGCCTGTAGCAAAAAACCACTAAGCACCTGATCATCTCCTGCAGTATGTTGCTTTAGCATAGTCAATATTTAACTTGCATACTTGTTGTGTTACAGGTTGCCATTGATTGCTGTTGCTTACCTTGATGGGACTCTAGCCATTTACGATCTTTCTACGCAGAGCTTGCGACTTAAGTGTCCACATGAGGTAGTGAGCATCACTTTGTACGTAACCAAACGTGGGAGGAAAGTTGAAGTGTCAACTGTCTTATTTTCCAAACACATTTCTGAAGAGGGGTGGGAGTGCACAGAATGATGGATTATAACAGAGGAAATGCATCCTTTCTCAACAACCTGTTTCACAAAGGCATCAGTCATACACCACCTGTGAAAAGTTCTGTGGTTAATTTAGGTAGGGCATCTGATTTTCGGGTGAAATTAATTTCCAAATTTGGGTGAATGCTTTTTTAAAAATCGGGTAGAATTATTTAATGAAAAAATCAGGTGAAATTGGGTGGATTTTTAAAATATATAATTAACAAAGAATAATTCGGGTAGAAATCAAATTTTAATTAGAAAGAAGTAAACAAATGCCTAAGCTTAATGATTAAGTGTTGACAACAAAGTTGTTGTGAGCAGCTTAAATCCCCAACTTATGTATCTTTCCACACGTTGGGGTATGCAAACTTTTGACGACCTCTCTGACACACACACACACACACACACACACACACACACACACACACACACACACTTATTGTATATGGAGGCATTTCTCCATTCCAGTCTAGTTTTATTTTGTAGTGGAGTTGCAAGTATAATTGCACACAGAACATACGGGAAAACTAAACAACTTTACTCCATGCTGTTTTACAAAGAGAAATGATTGACTGTTACGTCGAAATGCTCTTGGCGTAAACACACACTCATAAAACAAATAAATGGGAAGAAAAGGGTGCAAAAAAACTATATTGCTGTAATTCTGAAAATCTAAAATACATATATATATATAAACATAAACCTAAGAAGCCACATTTTTCTAATAGGTAAATCAGCTTACCGTCATCAACGCCAGTTCTGCTCTGTTGCATTTGAGTCACAGGCAACTGTGCATGCGTTTGTTGATATGTAGTATGTGCCTGTTCAGAGCATTGGTGGGGGGAGAAATCGGGAAAAACCCGAAAATCAGTTGCCCTAATTATAGGCTAGTATTAAAATAGTCCTATACAGATTTAAATAAATAAATAAATTTTAAAAAGTTAAATCTTTACATGTTGACTCTGACTAGGAAATTTAGATATGAACTTGTTATTTTATCTAGCAGGGTGGATTTCCGTGTTTACAAATATGTGCACTAACTGCAGTAAACTCAACTATAGACTTTTACCCCTGCTTTTGTAAGCAATGAAAAATGAAACAAAGCAATTGAATAACACATTTAATCTGTTTAATGGCTGATCTCTCAGATTTTAGTTTAATATTTAGTGACTGGCTAAATGTTTAAGTAAAACTAAAATGATGCATAAACATGTTTAAACTTGACACCCTTAATTCTGAGCTGACTTAACTTTTCCAGTATTAAATGACTTTACAGAAAGTTTGAGCATCCAAGACTGGTTTAGTACTTAAATGGTATAGATGACTTCAAATTACTGTGGGGAACTGCAACATAACACAAACCAAGACTCCAGAAGCATTGCTGCAGTTTACAGTGTTTGCAATGATCAAAATACATGCTTTTTTTTTTTTGCAAATTCCTCAAAAACCTGTGTGTAAAGGTAAGAGTTTTTGCTAAGAGGTTATATAATATGTTTCCTTGCGTTACATAGTTTAAAGAACATTGAGTAGTGTTAAAAAGAAACGATTTCACAACAGGATCCACCCAGGCGTTATTTTGAGGTGTCAATAGCTGTCCTGTTTGCTTATTATGATGGCAGGTACTGTATGCATCAAATGGATTTCTGTATGTGGGTCCTCTGTGCATCACGATCATACCAAGATCGCACACATGCAGGATCATGTCAGTTATGCATAAGGCACTGTAAACAGCTAGTGCTAAAATAGCCATATAAATACAACTTTGGGGTCCGTTTGTGCAGATGGCTGTCCTGGTTGTCGTGAAACCTTTTCCTATTCACAGGGATGGAGGCTGTCTGTTTCCTGCTTGGTCTGTGTTACTTTTTGTTGTGGGTCAGACATGATTGATTAATTACATCCTCATTTGTGTTTCCATAGGCAGTTCCTCATAAGGAACAGAGAACAAAATATTAAAAAGAGAACAAATAATATAGGATGTTTCACACACCTTGTTCTTTTTCAATAACCAAATAACTTCTTGTTATGATAATATTTGCCTAATTCCATCTAGTTTAACTGCTCCTCCCCTCTCTCTCGCTTGTCATTGTCCAGGCTGGCATCGTTCACTTGCAGTGGGAGGACAGCTCACCCCTGCTCTACACCTGCAGTCTGGACGGAGCTGTCCGTATCTGGGACGCTCGCTCAGGGCAGATGGTAACACAGTACCGCGGGCACACGGCTGAAATACTCGACTTCACACTCAACAGGTGAGAGAACCCACTTAGACATGCCTGTGGAATCGCAGTCCATGACTTTCAACTAATGGTGTACTCATTCTGAAGCCTTAACCCTTTGCAGTCCTTTGTCGGACCAGGTCCGACATTACCATTTTCCCTTTCCAGTCCTATGTTGGACTGTGTCCAACATCATCTTCTTCAAAAAGATGTAAAGCACAGATCTCTAGTCTTTTTTTTCTCCGGAAAAGGTGAGAAAACCTTTCATTGACCGAGTGAGACCAAGGGTTTATCCGATAGTCCCATGCACCACAGAGATAACATGGACATAAACAAAGGAGATAGCTGCTTCTGCATCCAGCGCTCAAAGAATATCATGGACATTTGCAGAGCTTTTTGAGATGTTGTAGTAATAAAATAATGACTTGGATCGCATTATTGAGGAGCTTGGTGATAAAACGAGTGATCATGAGAGGATTTATCAGTGTGCATGTCTAAAGAGGCATGTGAAAAATACAGCGAACAAGGGGTGGGGCTTGGCTGAAGATGCAGTACTGAGTGTACTTTTGCGATTCAGTGCCTTTTAAACCTGTTTCCCTCTGGAGGAGGGGGGAGAGGGGATTTTAAACCACATGTGTAAAATAAACAGCACGTGTGAAAATAAATTGGACATAACGCACCTGACAAACGCTGAATAAATGGACTGCTAAGGGTTAAAGAACAAAACAAATTGAATTGTATAAAATAAAAAATGTGTTTTTGACCTCAGACATAATATGGATCTCATATTGAAACTTGGGTTCTTGTGTTTATAGATTTTACACTTTGAGTTATTGACTTCATATTTGGCACACGGCACTATTCTATGGTTCTCTGCTAATTCCAATACTGGCGTTGTCCAGTACAAATGAACCCTTCACTGCCACATTGTTTTAACATCAAGCCATATTGGTGAAAGAGACCATACACTTTGACATAGTATCTTTACAGTAGCTGTGCATCTATATTATGTAATGTCTTAAAGTTCCGTTAGAGCTGTTGTCTAGTAAAAATTAACAATTCCCCTGTTACATTGTTTTAACCTGGCCATATACAATCTTTTTTACATTTATTTCAATTCATTTTTACAAACCACTCCTACTTGCCAGTCCTCTTACAGTATGCTCCCAGGGATGCTTTAGTTTTGTTCTCAAAAACAACCAATACTGGTAGTTAACCTGTTCGCTTTCCATTTGCCATGTATTTTAAAAGCAGGTTGCTGACAATATGTTTATATGAAAGAAGCACAGCTACTAAACCAAAAGTGATCAGGCTTTAATTACAAACCTAGTTGTTGCATTAAATCGACAAAGGCACCAAAAGGTGTTGTCTGATCAGACAAACATGGGGTCCTATAGAGAACTGGGCTGCGAATGTACTTCTTAGTAACATACCTTGTTTTTAATTACAGAGAAGCCTCCGTGGCAGTCACTGCATCTGGAGATCATAAAGCCAAAGTCTTCTGCCTTCAAAGACCGGATCGTTAAGCACAAGGATGCCCAGATCTATAGAAAAGAACCAGTACATGGTGGGATGCAGTTATTCATATATCAGGATATCGTTCTATTCCGGCCACCAAAAATAATTCAGGACTACAACCGTATCCTCAGGATATTTTATCAACATTATCTTCTCATAGGCAGGAGAGTAATTTGTTTTTGGGATGATTTCTTCTTCAGGGCCATCTTTTGAAAGGATTTTGGAAGGTTGGCATTGACGAGAGTAAAATAAATCTGCTTGTTTCAAGATTAATTTGGATATTAATACACAATGTAGTGGCCATTACCTACTAAATATTGTGTGGCAACATTTGAGTCACCCAGATTCTTGTATCCCGGTTGCTTCAGAAGGCCTCTGCCTTGGGATAGAGACTCTAATGCTTGCTCAAAGTTGCAAAGTGATATTAATTCAGGGTCTTGCATTTGTTGTGTTTTAACTTTGAGTAAACCTGTTTGAGAATTTACCCGATGACATAGGAATATTTGTAACCAATACGAAAACATCTTGAGCTCGCCAATAGACTGATTTTACTTTTTAAAAATACCATGTATTTATAACTATATAATTACATAATGTAAATGCATGTGGAAAAAATTAGCCTGTGCACTGTGCCCTTAGAAACTTATCAACACTAAAGGTTAGGGTTAGTTGACATGCAATTTTAGCACTTTGCCCACGTCAAACTCATAACATCCAATATATCCAACAATACATGTCTTTTTTTTTAATGGAATGTAAGATATTCTATTATTTTGTAAAAATAATCAAACACAACATGCACACATGTTTAATTTTTTATTTCAAGCCTTTATTTGTAGACTGACTATGAGGCAGGGATTGCTATGATTGTGGATTTGTCAAGATGCCAACTCAGTGAAAGCCTAGTTGCTTATTTTTCAATGGGAGACAACAATCCTTCATTTTGTTCCACAGATGCAACTGGGAATATATCAGAAGGAAATATTTAATCTTAGCATACAGCAAACTGAAATGACAGGTAGGATAACAACTTATGTGCCTAATATGAAACTTATTTTATATATATTCTTTTTTTTATATTTGTTTTAGAAAAAAAAAAAAAACATTTTGGTTTTACAGGTTTGTTTGTACCGGTTTACATGTGTTTACATAATAGTGTTCAGTGGAACTGTTTGTAGTCTTGCTGTATAAGCACTCATTTTAAAAATAAAGCCTTTTATGTTTATTTTCCATTTAAATATGGTGTTTCTGTGATGCAAATGTTAGATATGATGTTCATGAATAAAACTTTTAAGTTGTATCCGATAGTATGTCTTTCATTTTGGTGGTTCTAATGTTAAAACCATTACTGTACATATAAGGAAAGGAAAAATAACAAAAGATTCAACATTTCTAAAACATTGATGGAAAAAAACAGGTGTACATTTCCAATTGCAGTCATCACTTATTTTACTGTCATAGAACCATTACCCAGGAGTGGTGATTAAGACCTCTTTTGTTTGCACAATTTTATAATACTGCAGTTTGAACGCCAAACAAAGCTCTCTGTGATATTAGTGCTTGCTATAAAAAAAAAAAAAAAATGTCCTCTATCGGCTTCTTATTGTGTGTGTGGCTTTTTTTTTTTTTCTTACTTTTTCATCACTAAGATTCAAGAGAAACTAAACCTACTAGTTTGGCATGAAAGCTGCTGTCAAGACCATGTCTGAAAGGACTACAGTGAGTCACAGAATAAACAGTGTTACATATATATATATGTGTGTATATGTTTTAGATTTGGAAAAACAGATTGTCTTATTTAATTTTCCTGGTTGCTAATGGATGTGCTGGAGGGCAGTCCATGTTGTGCACAGACAATTGCTGTTTCTTGTCAATAATCCTTCTAAGTGAAAGGGCACTGATGGGGTGGGTGGCTTGGCCTGGATTAATCCAGTGCCACAAGACTGCATTTGTTGTGTCTGCTACAGGAACAAACTATATTTCTACAGTTATAATTCTTGACTTCAACTCCACTTCTGAGATTGAACAGTTTGTGGTATGTGTGCTGTGGAATAAGGGACTATATGTAGATTCAGAAGCTCTGTCCAATTCAGGAGTGGGCCGCTTACCCAGAATATTTTTGTTTCCAAGTATGTCTGTGAACCTACTTTTTAGGATCAATCAAATTTTGCTTTGCCTTTTTAAATGATTTCACAGTTCTTGATTTTGGAATTTCATTAAAGAAAACACAAATGTGACCTGAGAATGCTCTAAACAAGTTGTAAATTCATGTTTATAATCTTGTATTGTTGTTATTGGACCAGGAAATAAATAGATAAACTACGGCTGTTTGCAATACTGGACACGTTACATACTTCACTGTTTTACTGCTTCCTGTGTTTATTGCTACTGAAAAAAACAGTACTGCTTGTCTAAAATGTGAATAAAAAACATTTCAATTACAAGTGAAGGTCTAATTTTGAGAGGCAATTCCAGAGGTTTTCAGTAGCCAGTTTTCAGTTTTACAGTAGCCACAGTATTGCAAACCCTTGAAGTTATGATAAGACCTTTTAATGTTCAAGTTAGACCCCCATCTAGAATACTGTGTCAAGTTTTGGTCCGTTCACAACAAAAATATATCGTTGCACTTGAAGGTACAGAGGGCGGCAACTAGACTGATCCCAGGACTCAATGGCATGAGTTATTGTTAATAGTTAAATCAGCCTAGAAGAATGAAAATAATTGAAATGGTATAAAGTAAGTTATTAAATAACGTGTGGAAACGGTGTTCCAAGAATGGATGAGTCTTGATGGTCCAACCAACCTCTTCTCATGCTCGAGTTGGCAATTAGTTTGTTTCTCCCCAAAGACTCATTCACTTCAGTACAGTCTTGACAAGTGTTTTGAATGGACAGTTTTTCAAATTGGTCTAATAACATAGGCTTCCCTTTTTTCAAGTTGAAAACACTTTACATATACAAATACTAGACAAGCATTGTGTCTGCAGGGTTCTATTAACAATTGTGTTGATGAACTTGACCTCTGACCTAATGGATTTTACTGTAATTAGTCATGTGGCTACAGTTGATAAACATTTGCTAGAAAAAGACATTACAACAAGAAAGAGTACAGACTTCCTGGTAACTTGTAAATGTAGAGCAGCTGCTCTATGTATTCATTTTGCTATTATGATTTTGGATCATATTCCAGATCTGAGCTAAACACTGCCAGCCAGAGCTAAGAGATGTTTGCATTTCTAAACAACATGACAAAGGGGAGCAGAGACTCACTGCCTGCCTCTGCTTTACATAGGGCATTTGGACAAGTTGTTTGTGTTTATTATGACATTATTTTGCTTTTAGTTGAAATGTTGTTTCATCTCAGCCAGAATTCATAGACAGCCCTCCGGGAACAATATTTGAACAAGGACCTCCGTAAAGATAAAGGGGCTGAAAATCTCTCCCATCAGACCACCAAGCATGAGTGAACTGCTAAGCAATATACAAACCACTGAAGAACCGGACAAAAATTTAAATAAAAGATGCATTAGGTAGTCAGAACATCAGTGGAGAAGACCGGTTGAATTGTTTTGTATTCAGAATACACATTTCAAATATTTAAAACCAACATAAAATATACGCTTGTCATGTTCTGAATGAGTTTTTTTTCAATACAACAGGAATGATGCAGTCATGTAAACATGGAATTCACAACACTCCTCCATGAGCACATTCCAGCAATGTTTTAATAGAGGGCTTGCCTACAAACATGGAACTGAAAATGAATAAATATGCTGCAGCATGTACATCAGTATTGTCTGCTCAATATCTATTGAACCAAATTTGAAATTACCTTGAGCTGATAGGGCAGGAGACGTCCAGTAATATATATGTCCCGGTAGTTCTAACTAAGCAAAATCCAGAATACTACTAGCATAGTGACATAGCCATAGTTAAAGTAAGGGTAATAAAATTGGATTTTTTCTGTAAGTCAAGGGGAATTGTAATGGTTATAACTAAAAAGAATTCCATAAATCTTGCATGTCGTGCACTGCCATTAGCTATATAAGCCTCAAATGTGCCGTTTTCAAAGAAACACTTGCTAAAGCTAACATGTAGTGTCACCTTTAACATGATATCTGGTATACAGTTAAAGAAAGTTCTGTTTGCTTGCCTTTTATTCAGGATGTCCCTTACTGTTTCACTTCCTAGGTCACTGTGGCAAATAGTTTTTTTTTTTTTTTTTTTTTTTTTTTCTTTTTAGTTTTACAAATAACATTTATGGAAATTTCAGTTTGTGTTGAATATGGCAGAGCTGGGGTTAGTCCTGTCTCTGATAATAGGCCAAGTGTACACAGTATACAAAGTTGTGTCAAGGAGGAGAGAGGAGGCCATTCGGCTCATCTTGCTTGTTTGGTTGTTAGTAGTTTATTGATCCCATAATCTCATCAAGCAGCTTCGTGAAGGATCCCAAGGCGTCAGCTTCAGCAACATTACTGGGGAGTTGGTTCCAGACCCTCACAATTCTCTAAAAAAGTGCCTCCTATTTTCTGTTCTGAATGCCCCTTTGTCTAATCTCCATTTGTGACCCCTGGTCCTTGTTTGTTTTTTTAGGTCAAAAACTCCCTTGGCTTGACATTGTCAATAACTTTTAGAATTTTGAATGCTTGAATCAGGTCTTCTTTGTTTAAGACTGAATAGATTCAATTGTTTTAGCCTGTCTGTGTATGACATGACTTTTAAAACCGGAATAATTCTGGTCGTTCTTCTTTGCACTCTTTCTAGAGCAGCAATATCCTTTTTGTAGTGAGGTGACCAGAACTGAACACAATATTCAAGAGGTCTTACTAATGCATTGTACAGTTTTAACATTACTTCCCTTGATTTCAATTCAACACTTTTCACAATATATCCAAGCATCTCGTTGGCATTTTTTTTATAGCTTCCCCACATTGTCTCGATTAAGACATTTCTGAATCAATATAAACTCCTAGGTCTTTTTCATAGATTCCTTCTTCAATTTCAGTTACTCCCATATGATATTTGTAATGCACATTTTTATTACCTTACACTTTTCTCTATAGTGTCATTTGCCATGTGTCTACCCAGTTCTGAATGCTGTCTATCATTTTGAATGACCTTTGTTGCTGTAACAGTGTTTGCCACTTCTCCTATTTTTGTGTTGTCTGCAAATTTAACAAGTTTGCTTACTATACGAGAATCTAAGTCATTAATGTAGATTAGGAAGATCAGAGGACCGTGTGGTACTCTACTGGTTATCTCACTCTAATCAATACTTTCTGTTTTCTACATGTTAACCACTCCCTAATCCACGTGCATGCATTTCCTTGAATCCCTAGTGCATTCAGTTTGAGAATTAATCTTTCATGCAGGACTTTGTCAAAAGCTTTCTGGAAATCTAAGTAAACCATGTCATATGCTTTGCAATTATCCATTGTCGAAAGAATATCAAGAAAATCAAGCAGGTTAGTTAGACATAATCTCCCTTTCCTTAAACCGTGCTGACTGTCTCCCAGGATACTGTTACCATATAGGTAATTTTCCATTTTGGATCTTATTATAGTTTCCATAAGTTTACATACTGTATAAGTCCGGCTTATTGGTCTGTAGTTACCTGGTTTGGTTTTGTTTCCCTTTTTGTGGATCGGTATTACGTTTGCAATTCTCCAGTCTGTCGGTACAACCCCTGTGTCAGGAAACTGTTGCATGATCTTAGTTAGCAGTTTGTAAATAACTTCTTTCATTTCTTTGAGTACTATTGGAAGGATCTCATCCCACCCAGGGGATTTGTTTATTTTAAGAGCTCCTAGTTCCTATCCAGTTTTAAATAACTTTAGCAGAACCGAGGTAGAAGTGTTAAAGGGACTTTAACATTTAACACTTCTGCCTCGGTTATGCTAAAGTTATTTAAAACTGGATAGGAACAGGTTGACGTGGGGCATGTTGTCCATATACTCCTTTGTAAAAACTTGTGAAAAGTAATCATTTAATATATTTGCTATTTTTTTTTCTTCGTCTATGATTTTGTGATTTGTATCTCTTAGATATTTAACCTCCTCTTTGAATGTTCTCTTGCTGTTGGAATATTGGAAAAAACATTATAATGGAAGCAGTACTCTATCAATATTGGTCATCTTTGTTTTGTAACAGTGTTCAGTTTTGCATCTTTTGCATTTCTATTATTTACACTTGTGATGTCCTTCTGCACAAAGACGACTACTGCTGATACCCTAGTGACAGCCACCTGCCACTGCAATTGAGTAAATACACCTGTACAATCCGTGTCTCTCTCGGTCTCTCACAGAAGATACCCACAGCCCTGTTAGTCATTTTAAATCAGCAGTGTCTTCAGGGTCAAAGTTATTAGCTACCAAAGCATGACAGTCAATAAGGAAGGAGCTGGTTGCTTAGACAGGAAAGGAGGAGTGGAGACAATTTCACCTTCCAGGTGAAGTGAACAAGGAAGTACACTGCCTGAAAACAAGGCTTGAAAACGAATATTAGACCAACATATTACGTTTTAAAAAACATACATGTTTTTTATGTCATGATTCATTCAACAGTGCACATTTAAGACCTGTGTAGTGAACGAAAGTGTACAGCAGCTGCGATTGAGGGATTTTTTGGTTAGCTGTAATCACTTTCAAGTACAGACCATTACTGTGTTTAGAAGCATGTCTACCAAAAAGTGCATGTTAAACTTTAATCGACATTGCAATTTTCCCTTTCCAGTCCAATGTCGAACTCTGTCTGACATCATCAAAAAGACGTAAAGCACAGGTCTCTAGTCGTTTTTCCTCCAGAAAAAGCAGAGAAAACCTTTCAATGGCCGAGTGAGACCGATAGGAGCCGAATAAAACCGAAAAAAGGGTGTATCTGATAGCCCCATGCACCTCAAAGATAACATGGGCACTGTTAAGGCATAAAAGGAAAAGAAAAGTCACAAGCTGCTTCTTTTGGTTTTCAGGTAAGTATAGTTTATTGAAGATAAAAGTTCTGAGTTGCAAAGTTACAACCAGACATCTTAAAGATTACATGGTGACAACAGTTCGCAGGTATCCTCTTTCCAAGCATGGATCAGAGCAATACAAAGAACATTTCAGTATTCTGATGTCACTGAGAGTGCATCTCAGTTTAAATGCACTCTCAGTGACATCAGGATTTTTCCTTAAACCAATCAGAAAGACACAAATCTCTTCTCACTTGGTTAATTGCCCATTTGTCCTAACCCTGCTTCAAAGCATCTGGTTCAGTCCAGTTTATCTTTGAACTAGCCAGTTTTTATAACCCTCATAAAATCGGCTGTAATTTCCTAAGAAAACCTGTTTTATTTCTAGTTTCTTCTGTCTAAGTAGGAATTTAACCAGAATCTGGCTTAATCTTTAACCCATTCTGTGAGTTGTATTCTAAGTTCAGAAATTCATTTATATCTAAATAAAATGTGGTTGTCCGTGTTGGTTTACGATAGCTGCTTCCGCATCCAGCGCTCAAAGAATATCACAGACATTTGCAGAGCTTTTTGAGATGTTATAGTAACAAAACAATGACTTGGATTGCATTATTGAGGGATTTGGTGATAAAACGAGTGAACAGGAGAGGATTTATCAGTATGCATGTCTAAAAATAGGTATGTGAAAAATACAGTGAACAAGGGGTGGGGCTTGGCTGAAGATACAGTGTCTTTGCAATTCAGTGCCTTTTAAACCTGTATTACTCTGAAAAAAAAAAAAAAAAGATTTTAAACCGCGCATGTAAAATAAACAGCGCATGTGAAAATAAATTGGATCTGACACACCTGACAAGCGCTGAATAAATGGATCACGAAGGGTTAATACTTACACTCTGCTATTATTTTAATTTGACATATTTCACAGTTGAAAATTAATAGCAGTTATACCAGGAATTTAATCTTCCCACTACTTCAAGTAAAGACATTGAAGGATTATTTCGTAGCAACCCCGTCTCTTACGTTCCTGCAGTCCCTGAGGAAATAGGATTCCATTGTTGATGTGAAAGTGTTATTTTCCAGAGGCTTACAACACAACAGATCTCTCTCAATCCCCACATCCATTGACGTTTCACTCAGTTATACTACTGCAGCAAATATTATAGAAAAGCCCAGCCTCTGCCATGAAAGAAGTAAAAGTTGATATGATTCTATGGGGTCAATTCGTTTGATAAATCTATGTCCTCCCTGAAAAAAACACAGCTGAAATATAGTGTAGGAGAATGGTTATCTTCCCATTACCCCTAAAAAAAGGTAACGTAGTAAGCCGCCCAAGACAAGCTCAATGCAGCAGCAATATACAAGACATGCACATTATTTAACAGAATGGTGAAGCAACTCACCAGAATGGGAAACACCAAATTGTTCGGCAACTTGTCTGATTCAGGTTTTTTTCAACATCTTGAACAATTTCCATCTTTGTGAAGCAAGAGAAACAGCGCCAGATTTTGCCGTTTGTTTACATGCCATTTTGTAGTGATGAGGTGCACGTGAGGAAATCAGAATATAAAATAATTCACTGATATGACAGTGGTTCTGGAAAGATTTAATAAACCAAATGGTGTGCCTCCAGACACCTTTTTTTTACAAAACAGTACTGTATCAGTTGTGAATAAATCACTGTCAGTGCCAAGGTGGTGTTCTTTTACGCAAAATTTCTGTTCTTTTTCTGGACCATTTAGAATGGGGAAAATCAGTTTCACCCCAAGGGTTTCCCTTGGGCGAAATGTTCCCTTAAGAGATTAAAAGGTCCCTTTTTAACCCTGGGTCACTAGAATTTCAAACCGTATCATGCATTTTAATTAGAAATGTCTTCATGATCCTCAGAACATACAGATATTCCCCAACCTAAACCAATACTGCCATCTCACAATGAGGGAGTTCCCTTTCAATTTGAAGATGACCACCACTTACATTGGTATGAGATATTCCTGCCCTTCGGGTAGGTATTGCTGAGCTCTCTATACCAGAGCTGCTGAAAGGCCCCTTCCTGTGATGACACACTCGTCCAGCCTACCTTAGGGAATAAAACTGTCACTCGCAGGAAGATCCTCCTCTTTTTCCCTCTCAAGATAGGAAGGTAAGATACCTGTGTTTAGCTGAGTGTGTTGACAAGAAAAGAGCTTCTTGAGTCGATTTGAGTTGGTTGCATTTCCCTTGCATTCGTGCTGAAAGCTGGCTTGCCGAATTCTGGAATCAACAATGAAAAAAGAGTGAGTCCTTTATTGCTTTTCTGTCTTTAAGCTTGTGTGGTAGGAAGCTCTTAATATCTGTGTGGCAGGCTGGCGAGTGGATAGAGGCCCAGAGACAGATGCAGTTCAAAAATATATACTTTTATTATAAATAGATACAAAAATAAAAAGGCACAAGGGCCAAAACAAAGGGATTGAAACACAAAAAGAAAGACAAAAAAAAACAAAATATACAAAATAAAGGTTTCCAGGCTGGGCAATGCCTTCACTGGATTTAGAAAATTGAAAAATCACAACCAACAAAACACTGCTTCCTCAGCTCCCTCCCAGCTGTCCTCTCCTTCAAGGGGCTAGGCCTTGCCGTATCCCCGCTGTCGAGTAGACCCTGCCGGTCGCACAGGCCTGCCACCTCGGTGAGTTGGGCATTGTAAACAAACAGCATACTATCTTTCCCCGTGTTTTACTGTCTGCAAGCTCCGTGTCCTCCACAGACGAACCGTCAGCGGCTCCGGGTGCCCCAGATGACCTGTCCCCAGGGACCCCTGTCAGACATTCCCAATGCGCAACCCGACCACAGTTGCTCCCCATCTCTGCAAGCGAGACGGGTGAAGCGTTCTAAATAGACAAGGGACATTATGGACCTCAATGCCCAGATGACCCAGGTCCTGGAGCTCTTGGATAGACAGGTGCCACAGCCCCAATCACCATACCCCCCTCTCCCAAGGGAGTGCAGGAGGGGTGGGCAAGGTCATTTCAGCTGGTACAAGAGGACATGCTGTTCAAAGCGGCCTCAGGTGACGGAGCTTCTTTCTCCTCGGAGATGCAAGTGGGCGAGACCCTTGCCGAGGAAGAGCCTGGTTCTGAGAGTGCCTCAGAAGCCAGAACCACCCCGCTGTCCAGCTCCATTTTGGCACTCATGGGACGTGCTGCAGCTTTCCTGCAGGTCCCTTGGACGCCAGCGGCAGAACCACGCCAGTCTGTTTTCTGGACACAGGCACTGGCTCCCCGCCCCCAGAGGTTCCCGGCCTTCCCAGATTTTATGAAGGCGGTAAGCTCTCCTGGGACCACCCAGCCTCGGGAACCAGTGTGCTGAAGCAGGCCGCATCGCTCGCCTCCTTGGAGGGCGCGGATAAGCTTGGCCTGGCGGGCTTTCCCCCGGTAGACTCGACCATCACGGCCTAGTTTAAGGCCACATAGGTGGGTGGTCTTACTAAAGAACCAGCATGCCCGAACCCTCAATGCAGGGTGATGGAGACACATTTGAAGTGAGCCTACGCAGCAGACTGCAGGAGATCAGAGTATCTTGACGACTGGTTGATCTATTCATGAGAGGGAACACGGGCCAACACGACGGTTGTGATGGAGCACCTTGGGCTCTGGCTGGACTCCACCATTTATGCGCATACCTGTCAGGTGATAGGGTTGCAGCTATACAGGGTTGCCCTTCCCTGTTTCAACAGGGATCGCAGGTCACCCTCAGTTTGTGCTAAATACTACTGGGTTAGTTATCTTGACCATTCAGCTGGCTCTGCTCTGCATGCGCCCGCTGCAAGTGTGGCTCAATGCATTTCACCTCAATGCCAAACGTGACGGACACCAGCGGCTGACTGTGCCTTACGCGTGCTCAGCAGCCCTACGCTGGTGGAGGATTCCCTCTCACCTACGCAAAGGTGTGCAAATGGGAGTAGTACTGAACCACCGTGACGACAGGCACCTCCAATCCAGGTCGGACCACTGGTCATCCCTGCACATAAAAATGCTTTAGTTGCAAGCAGTGTTCCTTGCTCTCCACCACTTCCTCCCAGTGCTGAGAGGTACACATGTGTTGATCCGGACAGACAGAACAACAGTGGTGGTGTATGTCAACCACCAGGGAGGCTTACGGTCCCTGGGGTTGTATCGCATAGCTTTCAAGCTGTTGATATGAGCTCGGAGGAATCTGCTGTCCGACACACGGGCGACGCACATTCCTGGGGCAGTGAACTGGGCAGTGGACCTCCTCCCCAGGACCGGCTCATGTACATCGGAGTGGCGACTCCACCCTTAGACGGTGGAGCGCATTTGGGAATGGTTCGGGAAGGCGCAGGTCAATCTCTTTGCTTTGGCAGAGATGACACATTGCCCCCTATGGTACTCCCTCCACCACTTAGGCGGTCCACTCGGGGTAGATGCCCTAGCAAACGAATGGCCCAAAGCATTTTTGTACACTTTCCCGCCTATACCACTGCTCCCGGCTTTTCTTAAGAAAGTCTGATTAGATAAAGCATCAGTTCATGTAGTGGCTCCCAAGTGGCCCAAGAAAATGTGGTTCTCGACTTTGTGCCAGCTGTTACATGGCCAGCCCTGGGAGATTCCACTTCGTTTGGATCTCCTCAAAGTCAGGCGAAAGGCTCTCTTTGGCACCCGGAACCAGGCAGGTTCCAACTATAGGTCTGGCCCCTGAAAGGGACCGCTGGCTAGCTCTAGGGCTATCTTACGTGGTTGTGGGAACGATGCAGAGTGCTAGGGTGGACTCCACTAAGTCTTTGTATACCTATAAGTGGAAGTATTTTCAATCTTGGTGTCTGGCTGGGAACCATTACCCCATCACTTGCCCTATGCCAGTTATTTTGCAGTTTCTGCAAGAACTGCTTGATACTGGAAGATTGCCTTCCAGCTTGAAGGTGTATTTAGCAGCTATCTCTGCTTGCCATGCCCCCATAGATTAAATGTCTCTGGGTGCGCATTTTTTCGCTAACCGTTTCCTTAATGACGCATGGCAATTACGTCTTCCTAGGAGGACTATTCTCCCCAAATGAAGCCTTAATATTGTACTAGAGCATCGGTTCTCAACCTTTCTTCACTCATGCCCCACTGAAATTTATTTTTATACCTAATGCCCCCCCCCCCCCCCCCCCCGAAAAAAAAAGTTCTACTACCACCTACCATTGACAAACTGTTGTTTCAGGCCAGTGACGTTCAACAATGACAACTTTCAGATCAATGTAATCCACAATCCTGGATGAAATCCGAAAATGTAGGAAACATGTCGAAATTTACTTTGTCAGCAAGAAGCAGGATATTTGCGTCCTTGCCTTGCATTGACGTCTTCGATGAGTTCAGACGGTCAAAAATATCAACCAAGTAAGCAAGCAGAGCCAGTCAAGAACAATTACGAAGGTTGTTAACAAGATCAGACCAGGTCAATTAAGAACTGTTTCACCTCCTCGCATAGCTCAAGAAGTCGAAGAAGAACTCTCCCTCTCACAGCCATCTTACTTTGGTGTGAAAAAGTAGGTGCTGGTGATCAGATGCCATTTCCTGACAGAACCAAAAATAGATGTGCATTAAGTGACTGTGCTTTAATGAAATTGATTACCTGCACTGCTTGTTGCATTACAGACTTCAATGTTGCAGGCATTTTCTTTGTGGCTAAGGCTTCTCTATGCATCATGCAGTGTGTCCATTTAGCCAGGGGGGCTACTTGCTGAAATCAAGTGACTAAACCACTCAGCTTCCTGGTCATGGCTCGAGCTCCATCACTGCAAATCCCAATGCATCTATCCCACTGCATACTGCCTTCTCGAATGAAATTATCCAACACTGCAAATATTTCTTTGCCGGTTGCACGCGTAGGAAGAGGTCGGCAAAAAAGAAATTCCTCCAGAAGTGAATCTTCATGCACAAATCTGACGTAAACGAGCACTTATGCAGCTCCAGCGATGTCCCTTGTCTCGTCAAGTTGTATTGCAAAGAATTTACTCGTCTTGATGTAGCTGAGGAGTTGATTTTTCACATCACTGGCAAGTTCTGAAATCCAGCGACTCACTGTGTCATTTGATAACGGAATTACACCAACCTGCACGGCAGAGCTTTCCCCAAACATAATGAAACAAATGTCCTTTGCAGCTGGCAAAGTCAATGTCTCGGCTATGGTGTGCTGCTTGCAAAGTTTAGCAACGCGGTGTGACATGGCATTAGAAGCCTTAAGACACTTGGCAGACACTGTAGTA
Organism: Polyodon spathula; assembly: GCF_017654505.1. NCBI lineage: Eukaryota > Metazoa > Chordata > Actinopteri > Acipenseriformes > Polyodontidae > Polyodon > Polyodon spathula. The sequence continues at coordinate 27,948,467 of NC_054543.1, forward strand.
GGCTTGCCCCTTTTTGTTGATTTAATTCATCATGTTTTCTTTTGAATATGTCGAGTGGTTTATCCTTCATTGCAGAATGTCTCGTCTCCAAATGACTTCTTAATTTGCAAGGCTTCAAACTGTCATTAGCCAGAACATCACCACAGATGACACATTGAGGACGTGGTTCTGCAGCTTAAGCAAAGGTAAAGCCAAATTCCAAGTAACTTTCTTCATATTTCCTAATTTTCTTTTTAGAAAATGAAGCTGTACATTCGGTCTGTCTTTTTTCATGCATCACAAAACGATCCATTTTGTGTAGCCTACTGAACAGTGTGCAAAGCGGCGGCAGAAACTTTCACTGTGCTATTTCAGCACAAACTTGCCCCTGATTGGCTCGCTGATTAGTTTAAGTGTGTTTTTTTTTTTAAACATAAAAAACATAAAATATAGTAATAATAATAATGAGTGTAAATGTGTAATATTCATATTTAAAGTTTTCCAAATTATTATTTTTGTATTTTATTATCATTATTATTACTAGTATGTTATTATTTAAACGTTCACTGCGCCCCACTGGAGGGGGGGCGCAGTGAACCAATGTACTAGAGGCTCTCACGAAAGCCCCGTTTTAGCCTTTACACTCCATAGAGCTGAAGTACCTGTCTATGAAGACAGTCTTCCTCTTGGCTATCACCTCCGCTAAGCAGATCAGTGAGCTGCAGGTGGCGTCTAAACACAGCTCCTGCATGCGTATTTAGGAAGATGACATTAGGGTGTCGCTGCGCACCAACCCCGCTTTCCTCCCCAAAGTGATTACAGCCTTCCACATTAACCAGTCTGTGGAACTGGAGTCTTTTCATCCACCTCCATTTGCTTCAACGGAGGATGAGAGATTGAATTTTCTCTGCCCAGTGTAGGCATTGAGATGCTACGGGTATAGGACATAAGTTTTGCGTCAATCTGACCAGCTCTTTGTCTGTCACAGAACACGGACCCTAGGACAACCCCTAAGCAGCGTCTGTCACAATGGATTGTGGACAGTCTCGACTGCGTATAATGCTGCTGGCTTTGCATCACCTGGTAGGGTAGCTCCACACTCCACTAGAAGGTTGGCTACATCTTGGGCCCTTTTCAAAGGTGCCTCGATGTCTGACATATGTACTGCAGCTAGCTGGGCTACGCCGCATACTTTCTCCAGGTTCTACCGTCTTAATGTGGTAGACCCTGTCTTGCCTTCTGTAGGCACAAGGGTATAAGTTCTCACCACTAACATCTGGGTTAGTCAATTTTGTGCATTCCTCCTCCTTCTCCCTTGCAACGGCTTTGGTATACATTATCCCATATCAATGAAGGTGGTGGTCGTCTTCGAATTGAAAGGGATCTTTAGGTTATTTACCTTAACCCTGATTCCCTGAAAGATAAGACGACCACCACCCGCAAGTTCGCTTTGGTCTCCCTCACGGGTTCTATGGAAAAACAGGAGGATCTTCCTGCGAGTGACAGTTTTATTACCTTCGTAGGCGGGACCGAGTACGTCATCACAGGAAGGGGCCAGAGCTCAGCAATAGCTACCCGAAGGGCAGGAATATCCCATAAAAATGTAAGTGGTGGTCATCTTCTCTTTCAGGGAACCAGGGTTATGATGGGTAACCTAATGTTTCCATGTGTGTTCTAGTTTTACTTGAGACATTGTGCTCGAGCCAAATGAAAAATGGCCCCACATATTTTGGGTTTCCATTAGCTCAGTTTATTTTACTAAAAGACCCTCTTTTCATCTGATGTCATGTAAATGAAGAGGAAAGGAGGAGGTCAGTATGCAAATTATCTGGAAAATTGTGGTTTCCATGCACAGAGAACAGACACACAACAGAATCTCACCTGGAAATCCATGGTTGTCAGATGACAGCTTGTTTGAGTGAAACTGTTTAAAGCACAGTGTTAAGCTCATGTAAATGCCTTGCGTCTGGTTGTTTAATAATCTGTTTTACTGCTCTTGCCCAAATTGTTTTTCAAATGTCCATTGGTGGGGTGGCATATCATTAGTAGTGAATAATATTTAAAATAATTTATCACACCCTTATTAAAGAAAACATAAAATAATGGAACTGGAGTTATATAATGAAACTGTCCAACCCAGCTATTGCAGATCACCATGGCTGAAAACTGGCGGAGATGTAGGATTATAGAGATCTGTGTACATTTTAAAGTAACTAATCTCCTCTTAGTGGCTTGAGTTAGTACTGACATCAGCATAAGACACATTCTTACCTCTCCACTACAGAGCTTACTCATTAGTTAAATGGTAAGATGTTTGTCTTTGAACAATATGGTTTGTGGTTCTTGTCCAGCCCTTGTTTTTTCTATTCAATTCAATGGGATGAGATGCCAATTTAACAAGTTGCTAGAATTTTCAGTATTATTTTCATGGCTGTTCCTGGAGAGCAAACAAATGCATCCCATTAATCAGATATGACAAAAAGCATATAGCAATTTCAGATATGTAAACGCAGGCCAGCTTGGAAAAAACTTTGATAACTTTGTTTGCTCTAGCCCTCACAAGCTAGTTTATCCAGACAATTCAGAAGCTGCTCCCTAGAGAGGCTGCTTTATATCATTGGTAAATGTGTGTGTTATTTTTTCAACTGCTGTAAGAAAGTGTAAGATATAGAGACATATAGAGATATAGAGACATATAGAGATATAGAGACTGTTTTTTTTAACTCAATTACTTACATACACCCCCTTTTGTTGCCTTATAGCCTGGAATTTATTTACTTATTTTTTTTTCATTTATATACATATCCTACCCCACAACTTCCAAGTGAAAAAAATATTCTAGAAATTTGTAGAAAATTAATTAAAAATAAAAACTGAAATTGCTTGGTTGGATAAGTGTCCACCCCCCTTGTAATAGCATTCCTAAATTATCTCAGGTGTAACCAATCGCCTTCAAAATCACACACCAAGTTAAGTGGTTTCCACCTGTGTTCAATTGTAGTGATTCACATGACTTCAGAATAAATTCAGCAGTTCCTGTAGGTTCCCTCTGCTGGGTAGTGCATTTCAAAGCAAAGACTCAACCATGAGCACCAAGGCATTTTCAAAAGAACTCCGGGACAAAGTTGTTGAAAGGCACAGATCAGGGGATGGGTATAAAAAAATATCAAAGACTTTGAATATTCATTGAAGCATGGCCAAGATCATTATTAAGAAGTGGAAGGTGTATGGCACCACCAAGATCCTGCCTAGATCAGGCCGGCCTTCCAAACTGGATGACTGAGCAAGGAGACTGATCAGAGAGGCTACCAAGAGGCATTGGCAACTTTGCAAGAGCTACAGGCTTTTATGGCTAAGTCTGGTCAAAGTGTGCATGTGACAACAATATCCCAAGCACTCTACAAATCTGGCCTGTATGGTAGGATGGCAAGAAGTAAGTTATTACTCAAGAAAGCCCATCGTGAATCCTGTTTGAAGTATGCAAAAAAATAAACTCTCAGGAGATTCTGTAGCCATGTGGCAAAAAGTTTTGTGGTCTTACGAAACTCAAATGGAACTTTTTGGCCTAAATGCAAGCGTTATGTTTGGCACAAACCCAACACAGCACATCACCCAAAAAACACCATTCCTACTGTGAAGCTTGGTGGTGGCAGCATCATGTTGTGGGGATGTTTCTCATCGGCAGGGACTGGGGCACTTGTCAGGATAGAAGGGAAAATGAATGGAGCAAAGTACAGAGAAGTCCTTGAGGAAAACCTGCTGCCCTCTGTAAGAAAGCTAAAACTGGGACGGAAGTTCACCTTTCAGCATGACAATGACCCAAAGCAACACAGCCAAAGCTACACTGGAGTGGCTAAGGAACAAAAAAGTAAATGTCCTTGATTTAAATTCAATCGAAAATTTGTGGACTGATAGATTGCTGTTCACCAACTCTCCCCAAGGAACTTGACAGAGCTTGAACAGTTTTGTAAAGAACAATGGTCAAATATTGCCAAATCTAGGTGTGCAAAGTTATATATATATATATATATATATATATATATATATATATATATATATATATATATATATATATACACACAGTACCAGTCAAAAGTTTGAATACACTTGCGTGAAACCAGGTCTTTCATGATTATCTATGCTTTTAACTATAAACTTGTCTATAAACACTTAATATTTCATTATATGACACGTGAACTTATATAAGCTGATAATCATAAGTAAATTGCATTCAAAAATTTAATTTTTAAATGAAAATATAAATCTTGTCAATTTCAATGAAATGGTCACCCAAAGCAAGGGGATTTCCCTCTGAAGCCCAAGTCAGTTAAAAGTCTGAAATGTGTATAACACGGTGTTAGAACACTGGCCTAAGTATAAAAGTGACTTTGTTAGATGTTCTCTGAGTTAATTAGCATGTTACCTAATTAACCTTTTGTCTCCAATTATTGTTAACAGGTGAGGGACCATGATTACTATAAATATAGGTAGCATAGGCACAACTTTGTCATTCCTGAATGTAAGTCAGCAGAAAATGGCAAAATACACTCAGTTAAGCAAAGAAAACAGTCTGTAATTACTTTAAGAAATGAAGGTCAATCTTTAAGACAAATCACAAGAACTTTGCAAGTATCTGTAACTGCTATGGCCAAGACCATCAAAAGATTTGAAGAAACTGGCCAAAGGTGACCTCAGAATCAGAGAACAAATTCATTCGAGTCACAAGTCTGCAAAACCGACGATTAACTGCCCTTGAAATACAAGCTCAGCTAAATGCTACTAGAAGAACAGATGTTTCAACATCAACTGTTGAAAGGAGTTTGCGTGAAGCTGGCCTAACTGGAAGAATTGCTGCAAAGAAACCATTGTTAAGAGTCCAGAATAAGAGGAAGAGATTTGCCTGGGCCAAAAAACACAGAAACTGGACGTTTGAGGAGTGGAAGTCGTTCTTATGGACCGATGAGTCAAAGTTTGAAATATTTGGGTCCAGCCGCCGAGTATTTGTAAGACGCAGAGAGGGTGAGTGCATGAGTTCTGCTTGTGTGGTTCCCACTGTCAAGCATGGAGGAGGCAGTGTCATGGTCTGGGGTTGCTTTGCTGGTGACAGATTTGGTGATCTTTACCAAGTCCATGGCAAGCTCAGCCAGCATGGCTATCATAACATACTTCAGAGGCATGCCATCCCATCAGGATTATGGCTAGTTGGGCAGTCCTTCATTCTTCAGCAAGATAATGACACACCTGAAATAGATGACACACCTGAAAGTTGTGCAAGAACTATCTGAAGGAAAGTGAAGGACAACTCAATCTAAACACCTGGCCTGCCCAATCTCCAGACCTCAATCCCATAGAACTTGTATGGGATGAACTGGGCAGAAGAGTCAAAGCAAAGCTACACACAAAGTGCCCTACATCTCTGGGAATTGCTGCAGAACAGCTGGGAAGACAAGTCGGGTGATTTCCTGCTGAAACTTGTTAACCGAATGCCTCGTGTTTGTGAAGCTGTTATTAAAGCAAAGGGTGGATATTTTGAGGAATATAAGATTTAGAGAAAATGTTCAATTTTCTTGAACATTGCTTTGATACTCCTTATGTTTTATTTTGTATATTGTAACAGGTGTTTTCATTTTCAAGTATTTACAGAAAAGTATATGACGTAAAACAATGTAAATTATGAAAAAAAAAAAAACTAGTTTCCAGCAAGTGTACTCAAACTTTTGACTGGTAGTGTGTGTGTGTGTGTGTGTGTGTATATATATATATATATATATATATATATGTATATATATATATATATATATATATATATATGTGTGTGTGTGTGTGTATATATATATATATATATATTATATATATATATATATATATATATATATATATATATATATATATATATATATATATATATATATATATATATATATATATATATATATATATATATATATATATAGTGCCGTGAAAAAGTATTTGCCCCCTGTCTGATTTTCTGCATTTTTGCACATTTTTCACATTAAATTTGGTCAGATCTTTTTGTGGGTTGTAGTAGTATATAGAGGGAGTCTGAGAGAAAAAAATGACACCAAAGTTTGGTGCTTCTTTCATTTGTTTGTTGTGCAAGGTAATCAAACATGCAATCTTCAGGTGTGAAAAAGTTACTGAGTCATATTGTCCAAATGGAGAAAGTTTGGGACAGTAATGAATCTTCCCAGGAGTGGCTGTCCTGCCAAAATCTCTCCAATAGCAAGGTGTAAAATCGTCCAGGAAGTCACAAAGAACCCTAGAACAACATTTATGGATCTGCAGGCCTCTTTCGTCTCGGCTAAGGTCAGTGTTCATAACTCCACCATCAGAAAGACACTGGGCAAAAATGGGTTTCAAATTGTTGATGTTGTCTATGTTAAAGTGTATTTACCCAAGTTCACAAGCTGCTATTCAGTTCTGCCTGCCATAGATATTTGTAACATGGGATAGATCAGTCGAAGGGTCTTTTTAGAAGAAACAGTCAGCACCATCAATGTTCCTGTTGATTTGATGGCAAGTCCCAATTAAGCACGCGTTGGGCTAGCTCTTGATAATATAAAAACACTTTAGCTGATCTGGTCTATGTTACATGTCAATTTATTAGAACTGAAGCTTCTGAAAGCACCAATTAGGTATTTGTAATAAAAATCACTCAGCTTAATTGCAAACATCTTTAAAAAAGCATTACAACTGATGATAATGTAATTTAAAGCTGCTTACTCGTTACTGATGTCATCTGTACACTGAAGAGACTTGTGAAGGATGTTAAAAGACAACAAAATGATAGCTACCAACTGAAGCCATCAGTCCCAGCCCCACATTCTTTTTAACTAAAACAAAAAACATTTGAAGTTTGATTGTGACAAGTTAAAGGGATAACTTGTACCATCTACATTTACCTAACATTTAATTTCTTACCTTTGATAACCTGTGTACAATTATCTGTTGTTTCCGCTTACATAATAATTTGCCATGCTGACTAACTATTCTAAAAAATGCTTCTGAAAGGACTCCAAGTCTGAAATGAGGTGTGGAAGTATTTTAGTGTTGCACAGGTTTCAGTGCACACTCCTTCTCCAATGGACTCCAGAGCACAGTGTACCACTAATATGCTTCCTAGTCTTTTTTTATATTTAATCATTTAATCATTTAATTTAGTATGTCCAGTGTTCCCTCAACACTGCAGTTTTCCAAAACTGCTCAAGAGAACCGAAGGTCAGTAGGCTCTGATCACCGGGTGCCTGGTCTGTAGTGTCCGCTCTAGCATGGTAAGGTGGAACAGTCCCTGACCAATTTGCCTCCCTAACCTGCCAGATCACATTTGACTTTGATGCAAACCTGTGCTACCCTGCAATGTTTAAGCAATTAACATTTTTCTCAAGATGGCGCACTGATGTCTTCGATTAAATAGTTTATATGAAATTTTTAAAACAAAGATAATAGTAGATCTAGTTTCTTGGCTAAATGAAAGTCAGTTACTGAACAATACTCCACAACGGTACTGTAGAAGCTAAAACTAAAGGCTGTGTGTTTATAAATACCATTGCTTTAATGGACTGTTGGCAATAGACCCTGATAATCAATTTGTAACAAGTACAGTAACCAAAGGACTCAGAATCCAGCCTTAGGGCTTTTTATCTTAACATTACTAAAGAAGTGCCAAAAGTTCTGACATTAGTTTCCAAGTTAGAGCCAAGACAAAACCCATTAGAGCTAAACAATAACATATCGCCTACGCCTAATTATCAGCACATTCTAACAATGTCTAATCTCTTAAGAGATTGTAGGTCCGAGCCTGTTTAAACCTTTCTACCTAATATTATTATTATTCATTTTTTCATCTTAGAAATATTGCTCGTGTTTGTCCATACTTGGACACAGCTGCAGCAGAATCCTTAATCTATGCTTTTGTTACATCAAGGTTGGATTACTGCAATGCTGTTTTTGTTAGGCTTCCAAAAAATACTATAGCCAGGCTTCAACTGATTCAAAACTGCAGCTAGAATCTTGACAAGTACTAAGATGCCACATCACATAACCCCTGTTCTGTTAGGCCTCCATTGGCCCCCTGTAACTCAAAGAATAGAGTACAAGGTAATTCTGCTTGTTTATAAGGCTCTGCATGGCCTGGCACCTTTCTATTTGTCTGAACTTATACAGCGTTAAGTCCCAAATCGAGCACTGCGCTCTGTTGAAGTCTATCTGCTTTGTAAACTTCTTTAAGGACAGTTGCTTTTGGTGCAGGCTCCTTTCAATGTCTCGCTCCTAAACTTTAGAACTCTCTTCTCAGAGTCAGCAGGAGTGTTCCCACAATTTCTTTGTTTAAAATTATAAAATTATACTGAAAACCTTTTTGTTCAACCAGGATTATAATTAGATATGTTCTTGTTTTCAAGTAGATTTTGTGAAGCACCTTGAGACCTTTTATTATGTATATGGGGTGCTATAGAAAAAATATGTGATTGATTTGGTAGTGTAGCCCCAGCTACTCTGTCAACAAGATAAACTCAGTACAGGTATGCAATAAGAAAGTTATCTTAATTCTTCTAGTTGATTTGCCTTGGTATGCAATAAGAAAGTTATCTTAATTCTTCTAGTTGATTTGCCTTGTGTCATTCTCCTTTTCAGTCTTCACATTCTGGTGACTTTTTAAAACTCACAAGTTTAAAAAGTCCTTTTAAGTAACTTTCTGAATAATATCTAACCTCAAAGTTCATGTGCTGCATGAGAGTGTAACCATTAAACTGTCCCCCTGCAACATTGTGTCCTAGACCTAGGAGATGCAATACAGAGGCACTGCTTTCTCATACTAACTGTTAACAAAATACATGTTTTGTAGATTAGTGCACCATACTCTATTTGTATTTTATTTTTTTTATCCAGTACTTAATATACATGTTTTCTCTGTACGTAGGTGGCTGTGAGTTTATCCAGTGTTGAAGAATAATCCTTGCCATTTGTGTAAACAAGACTATAGGGTGCAAGCAAGGAAAGTTAATAAATGTGTCCATTGTGAAAACTCAATGACTTTCTTTCCTATGAAAATGTTGCACCTCCCCTTACAACAACTATACATGAGTGTATTGCTTTATTTACAAAGCCTCAACCCATGAGATATTTAACTGCTTTTAAAGTCTCCTTTGTACACATGAAACAGGTTGTACACAGCTAAAGAATCAGGAAACATACACAACTATAAAGGGTTTATGAAAATTAAACTGTATATAAATAAACAAACAACAAACTCTCTCACTATGGCTCAAAGTTTCAATCTGTGACACATCTATTCTCTATAGAATGACAACTAAATTTGAACATCTAAGGTAAAAATGTCTACTTTAAAAAATGTCATCAATCATGTATTTCATAATGTCTGGTGCTCTATTTGAGAAAATACTGATTCATAACACTTTGTTGTTTGTGCGCTGTATGTAAAAAGGCTGCGTACACTTCAAACTTTTTTCATTCATGCTCTAAAATGTCATTTATATGACGAATTGCAACCACAGCTGCACGTCCGTCCATCTGAAACCAAAAACTACTTCAAAACCACGTGACTTGCAATTAGTTGAGTTTCTAAGGTTGACTGTCACTTTTCTACACAACTAGTCGACTGTTCTGTGCTACACCTAATTCGTTTTATTAAAAGCACATATAGTAGGTCTAAGAACTGGGAACTTTATCTTGCTTTGCTTACTTTAAAAATGCCAAAAAAACTTGACCCCCTTAGGCCATAAAAATGTACATGATTCCACATTAATTTCTGATGTCACTAACTGTAACATTAATTTATCACAAATAATATCTGTAGATCACTATATCTCAACAGTCTAGTATACATATAGCTATAGACTGCAAACAATGGACTTTAACAAAAACAGATAGAAATCCCAGAAACCTTTGGGACAGAGAGCTTCCCCCACTGGGAGTGACTTATATAAAATCACAGAAGAAATGCCATTCCCAGTGGACTGGACACAGCGACTTAACCTGCAACGGAATAAGGAGACCAACCGTTGTGGTTACAGTATTACTGTGTGTATGTGTGTTTCTGTAAAGGTTTGGGTACAACCTATACATATGTGCGTGTCAATTTGTCTGAATTTGGCCCTTTCCAGAGTCAAATCAGACATCATTTTATGTTAAAATGTAAAACACTACCCCATTTGTCCATTTTTTAAATCAATGTTTCAATGTCTGTTTTGCATCCTGAGATATAACTGAGGTGACATGTAGAAACTCCTACTGCTGTTGCAAGTCAGTTTCAAGGGGAAAAGAAAGCAAATTACTTCCTGAGGACAATGTAAACTAACTTGACTGTCAACACAGCCCTGTGAAGTAGTAGTACAAAAGGCTAAACTATGGTTTAATGTAGTAACGCATATCCAAAGAACTATACGTTGACGTAATTGTGGAACAATATATTAAAAAACATTTAGGGGTAGATGTACTAAAGTGTTGCGTCTGTCGCAATCGTTGCAAACCACATGCAGTCCAGTCAGAAGTGTAGTGTGAAATGTACTAAACAAACACAACTCTGTTAGCATCATTTTAGTGAATGCTTTCCAACTGCAGTTCTTATTTGTGCTTTAGTCTTAAATGAAAATGTAATTCTGGGAGTTCCAGCAGAAATTCGCAAAAACAGGGTGAAGATGAGAGTGCAAATGAGGGATCAAAATGTTGTAATGAGAGGTACTAAAGCTGCGGGCAATTGTGGCACTTACAGTTGCATTACTTTGTTAAGAGCTTTTGAAAGCATGTTTTAAACAGTCGCAATTGTTGCTGGCATTTCCCAGTCCGCTTTTTCTAGTGTGTTGCCAGTTGTGCTCTATGTATTTGAAAAGAACACCTAAGTACCTCAATTTCACTGAAGTCAGGGTGTACTGACAAGCCTTGAAAACACATTTCTATGACATTTCTGGTTTTCCCAGCGTGTTGGGAGCAATAGATTGTATACATGTGCCATCAGTTTAGGACCATGATCTATTGTGTGTTCATTGTCTAGGCTACTAAGTAGACCAAGAAAATAAAAAAAACCCTAAAATTATTTTGTTTCAATTTAAAATAATCTTTTATTTGCATTGTTACCAGTAGGCTAAAAGTGCGCTAGGTATTAATTTGATTTTACTGTACTGTATACTGTATAGGCCTACTGTACAGATTTATAGGTTTACATAATGTAATATGTAGCATACCCAAAACACATTAGTGTTATTTCAGCACAATGATTTATATTTAAAATACATCGAGAACTGTAAACATATCTGCGTGTGATTTTATTGCATTGTTTTTAAACCTGACACCTCCTTATGTCGGACAAACATGTCCGGTTTAGCGAGGGTATACTGAATGATTCCGAAACGCTTTTTGGGGGTGAAGATTGGGGCCCAACTATAGAATCTGATGGGATTAAACTGCCTTTCATTTCTTTTTACATGTGTAACAGTATTAAAATAGGTAAAATGACGACGGAACAGAGTGCATTGTACAGATGACGTTTACATTTAACAAAAGCAATGTTATTTTGATTCTTGCACCCTTGCATGTATATACATTATCCTACGGGCACTCTCTGCTGCAGCAAACCACAACTCAGCTGCCGCTATTTAATTTGAAAAAATGTTGCACAACTCTTCCTAGAGATCTCGCAAATAATATTGTGGCGATCTCGGTTAACGCAGGCAGGCGCGAACCTGGGACCTCTTGCACTAAAGTATAGTGCTGATACCGCTGTACAAAAGAGCCGGCTCCTTTGCAAGGAGTGTATATCGGGCTTATGTCTTCATGTGTGATTATGTCAACTACCAGCCCTGCTGCTGCCTTCCCCTGTGTACGCTACAATATTTAAATTAGTATATTGCGGATCTCTTCAGTAATATGTTTTTTCTCAGTACATACGACAAAATGTGCACTTCGCAAATTGTTGTAATGAAAATGCAAATTGTGGTATGTTTGCACTGCGACTGGCCCATCTTAGTACACCTACCCCTTAGTTTTTTCCTACTATTGCAAGCCAATTAACCGCTTTTAACACAAAAATCAGCGTTAACATTTTTAGCATGTATCTGGAGTTAGAATGACAGCAGAATAATACGATAAAGGACAAAATAAATGCATTGGATGGGCAAAAAAGTACAGATTAATGGTGTGGTAAACAGACACCAGAGAATTATACTTCAAATGTAATATGTTTGTGAGATTCTATTCAGCTCTTTAATTAAGCTCTGTCTCTTTAAACAGCTTCAGTAGCATCTACCCTCTGGACCAGCCTGTGGTTTGAAATAGAGCTGATTCCCTCTTTGACTCTCAGTCACCAAATTTGAGAGACAGGAACTCATTAGCTTTTTGAGAATGCCTCAGCGCCTCTGTTTTACAGTTGCTTTTCTGAGGTCAAAGACAGAACTCTGTACATAGGCAACAGATGAATAATACAAGTTTGGAACAATTTACAAGTTTGGAACAATTTTTTCACTGGTGGAAATGCTAAGAATGTCTGAACAGAGAGGTCTGAAGTTCTATTGACTATAAGCAAGGTATGAGTGCTTTAATCATACATTTTATATACCAATAATTAAATTGCATTCTCTAAGACTTCTAGTTGAAAGGTTACTGTATTAAGTTTTGTTAGTATTTCTAAATTCAACGCTTTGACTATATTTCTATGCCACATTTTTAAAGTGAATTATAACAATGAGAACAGTATTAAACAACATACAAAAACTTAATTTATCTGAAACTTGTCACATTTACATTTTTGCATCAATCTGTAAAAATGCATAATACATTGTGATGAAACGTGATATTAACATTATTTCGTTTTTGTGAGCATTAGATTCTGCAGATATATTCGGGTGTCTGTCTGATGGTACAATACAGTTGTCCATCTGTATGGCTATCTGGAAAACAACTAATTCAATTAACAGGAAACTTGGTATTAACCATATATAGATACTGGGAGTATCAGATTGTGGAGATATATAGACGTGTTTCTCTGTACATCATTTCACCTGTTTGTCAGACTTCACAATTACACAGGTATTAAATACCAATTATCCTGTTTATCATTAAACTGTTCATTGCCATTGTTACACTATACTGTTCTGTACATATTGTTCATATACATATTGGTCATGAACTGATATCTCTAGTTTACAGCGGTGATGGGGGTTGTATGCTCCTGAAATACTTATTCGTTTAGGTGCTTATGTATTGTGAGAAAATGACTCTGGCTACAGTCTTGCACGAGAGCTTCCCTCACAACTCTGAGCGAGCGCTCCTCAACACTCAATACCCCAGGCCTGGCTCTCTCTCAAGCAGAGATTGTGCTTCGTTGTGTGGGGATTTTATGTGAAAATATCTGTTTGGGGGCTATGTTTAGGAATGTTTAGGCTATGTTTTGAGATTCTAAATATTTTCTAAATTAACCAAAAAAAGGGAAGCTGTATATTTCACGGTACAAGTAGTATCTGTTCCTCTATAAAATGGTGTTTCCTATAGAGAAAACAACAAAAACAGTTGCCTTCCACCTAATAAGAGTGACGATAAACAGGTTATTTGACACAGTATAATGCTTTTACTTTGCTTTTACACTCAGCTATGTAGTGTAGTATGTTTGGTAATGCTTTTCAGTTTCCACTACACTTCACTACAGTTTGTGACAAAAGTACCGTAAAGGCTATTCATTGCGTTGTTATTATTTTTATTTCTTTTAAATCCTCCAGGGTGTAAAGGGCCGATTGACGTGGTCATGGGATCACAACTGTTATGAGGATTGCTGCAGTGAGGCAACTTGGAATTGTGGAGAGCAAAAGGGGCCAAATAGTTGGGCACTTGAAACAACAACAGCAGGCCAGTAAACCAATATTGTGTATGATCACGTTAAATTTTACTTATTTTTCAGTACAATTTGTTTTTAATTTGTTATTTATGGGATATATTCCTATAAGGTTAACGAATCCACCCCTGTAATCCTGTTTTAATGGTACTACGAATTTACAGCACAGTAGTTTACTGTGGGTTTTTACTATCCTTTACTTTGTTTCTGCCTGACTACACTTTACTATGCTTTTTTAATGGTACTGTTTGTCACCAAAAAACGGAACTTGTGTGTATTTGCTTTCAGCTATTATACTATATGATCGCTTTCATTGCGTGACACCCGATACTTGAGTTTTAAGGTTTCCCAAGGCTATGACACAATGTCAACCTGTCACAGCTGTCAGTTTCAAATTGGCATAAAGAATGGATCTCTTTATCAACCCAGTACAGTCACATGCAAGAAAAGGGTCTGGTAAAATGAAACTGAGTGCACAACACCGGTTTACTGGGAGTAGACAGATACTGGTAGCGAAGGGAGACTGTAGCCTCAGCAAATTGAAAACATTTTGAGTGAAGGAAAATATGAGACAGACATACTTATAGAAAGTGTGAATATACACACTAAATATATATATTTTTCACAGTAAATTCACTAAACAGTAGCAATGTCTGGCTGAAATGTGGTTTTGTACTTGAGTGGTTGGCTGAGGTGAGAGAGGTTAGGCCAGAAGGAGATGCAGTTGCAGAGGTAGAAATAAGGCAAACAAAAATAATATGGGCATGGTGAGTGAAGACCGTATGGGGGAGGAGTCCTTTCTTCTGCCACCTGAACCATATCATGGTTTAGGGTTGGACGATAATGACATTTTCAACTATCGATTATCATCTTTAAATTGTCACAATAATCACGATTTATAGGACAAATAAATAAAATATTACAAATTCTTGTAATTGATCAAATTTATACTTGAGCAGCCTGACAATCGCCAGTCTAAGAGTTAAAAAAAAAAAAAGGTGGGTGCCCAGAACAAACATGAGTATAAAAATTCACCTATAGTAATTCGTATATGAATAATTTATTCATATACAACTAGAGTCGAGTCAAATAGACCCGAAACCTAAACGGAGGGTTAAAATCAATACTTAGCTTCCCAATGTACGCAGACAGTTCCGTGCCACGCCACTTCCTGCTTCATTGGGTAGGGTCCAGATTTCCAGAGTGAACAAACTGGGACATTTTTTCACCATACGGATTGACATTGTAACAGCTCTGAAACAGTTTAAATTACAATAACACACTTGTATTTTCTAAATAATCTGATGTTTATTGCATCACATTTTAAAATCACAGATAAATACAAATGCATGCTTGCTGGCATCATAATACATTTTTTACTGACCTTTCTCACAAATTCTGTATTAATTTTTTATTTTATTTTACATCTTACATGTTTTCAGATAATAATAATAATAATAATAATAATAATAATAATAATAATAATAATAATAATAATAACAACTTAACTGCTCATCAAATCTCCATTCTAGTGCCTGAATAATCTAACAGTTACAACTGATACAGAGTGATGCACAATTCTTTGTTTTCACAAATACTTCTCAGCACTTGAAACTTGCTGTAATAATTGTAGCTTGCTGGTAAGATAATCACAGAAAGCCGAACAAGTTATACCTTTAAAATTGTACTGTACCAACATAAGACTTCTGACTCAGTTTCAACTTTCATCCTGTTTCTTTCATCACTCAATTGCACATTTAATAAGAAGATTCTCTCAACATTTGCATTGTGACTTGGAACTGCAAAATAATAATCAGCTAACTTAATCAGTTCTGTTTACTGTGCAAGACTTGTAAAACTGCACCCACTTTTCTGAGCAGCTAAAAGAACTCCACTGTTCCTGCCTCACACTCTTCTGTTCAGTGACAAAACTTTTTGTCTGATGTAAGTTGATCAAAGAGCACAGAATTATTAAGATCAACATTGTTTGAGCTCAGATAATAAACAGACACCTCAACAGCATCCCACTCAGACGGTTCACTTAAAACCATCCACATGAAACATTTGTATTTGTTGAAGTAGCTAATCCACGTCTTCTGCAAGTACTCGTGAGCTACAGAATAAAAGGACCTGGAATCACATTTGAACCTAGTCTGTGCATCCTGATCAAGCTTTCCTAACACATTGCTTGCCTTAAAACTGCAGAAGTTCTGCTCCATTCCTGGTCATGACCTGCCACTGACCTGAGTATAGAACTTTGTAAACTTCAGCTACAGAATCGGTCTCTTTCTCAACCTTCGGAGTATCATTCTGAAAGAGTGACGTCTGACTATGTACAAACCACAAGTATGCCTCACTAGCAACATTTTGGAAGACATTTTCAAGTACCTTTGTACAGGCATCTAGTGACAAGAAGCTTGGTTTCAGAGCCTCATAAAGCAAAATAATCCTCTCAATTGCAGGAAATAGGGAAAGCCACTGTGTTCTTGAATGAGACAACACATTTCACATTGACTAACTCACAGAATTCCATTAGCTTCTAAATACGTACTATGTACACTGAAAAGTAATTGAAAATCTTAACCACAATCACGTCAACACCAACACTCTGAGAATCATTTGCAACCTGGATGGCATTGTGCAAAGTGTGAGCAGGACACCCAATGCCAGCTACGTTATTTCCTAGAGTCCTTCAGTTTAGCAGAAACATTGTTAGTACCAGTTCTATTTAAGCCCCCAAAGTTTGCGTTTGTGTTATCACCTCCAAAGGCAATGCATTTTCTAGAAAGGTTATTTTTCTGTAGTGTATCACTCATGTAGTTTGTTACAGTTAAAGATTCAATAACTTTGTCTTTTCTTCAACAGAGAAATACTGAAATACTGCTGGAAAGAGTTTAACACAACCATGATTGCTTGCATCTGTGAAAATGCTCAAATAATTAACAGAGGCTAAAGACTGTTCTAAGCATTTGCCAGCATGAGCAGCTAAAACATTACATATTATTGCCTCAGTTTTGGTACTGGTTGACGAAATTTTTTTAGCAACTGTGGAGTCCCTGAACAGTTTCCTTGGCAGAGAGGCAGTACAATCCATTGAATTAAAGCTATGGTGATGCTTGACAATATGCAATACCATAGTTCACTTTGCATCTGCTACCTCATTTAGTTCTGCTGTTTGCTTTTTAACAAGAAAATGTGAGATAGTGCTCGATTCTGTGGCAGATGTTTTTTTTTTTTTTTGGTGCTTCTGGGAGCTTAGACTTGATATCTGTAAGTCCACCATGGCTAACGGAAAAGTAGCGACTGAAAAATAAAATAAAACAGGAGCAACATTAGGAAAGTACTTTACAGTTTTAATAAAATAAATAAATAAATTAAACTGCTCCAGTAACATTAAACAGTTATTTTTAGTTACGTTCATTCTAAAGCTTGCATAAAGGCTTATATAGTTGCTTTATTTACATTTTGTAATTATCGGCAGGTGTAAAACTTATGACAAAAATAATATTAAAATCGTATTTTATCATTTTCTGTGCTCCCCCTTTTCAAGGAAATTCAAGGAAATTTTGCCTTCAACTCATCAGTAAAGCAAGACTTTCGTTTCCGCATTTTCCTTTCCTATCTCATTGTCATCGTTGCTTTATGTAATTGGTATTAATATTATTGTCCTTTTCTAAAGCTTCTCTTTGGCTGGCCTACAGAAATGTCCCTGTTGCCTTGGCTAAAAAAGTATTAAAAAAAGTACAGAATTCTTAATTAATTCATATGAGCAAATTATCCACAAGACATACCTTTGGGCCAGCCTTGGAGGAGATCTTACAGAGATCCCACCAGGAACGAGAGGCATCCTGGGAGGTGGCCGCGTTGCTCCCTCCCCGCGCCTCCCCATGGGGCAGGCCGAACCGCTGGCGAGCTCCTCAGACACGAACTGTCACTAGAACAGTTCCAGTCCCCACAGCTCCGCTGGGTGACCTAAGGCATCGCCTACAGGGCACATCAGCAGGCAACTGTACCCAACCTACAGGCAGAGGGAATGCAGGATGTGGCCAGTCCACACACCAGCGTCAGAGGAGATGTTTTCAGAGCCAGCGCCCTAAACACTCATCCCAAACTGCCTCAGCAGCCCGAGCAGGGCCTCTGAAGGTTGGCAGCCTCAGTCTCCCTTTTTGGCACAACAGCTGCAGTACTGGCATGCTTGCACCTCAGACTCCTGGGTGCTCGTCACCGCACAAAACGGCTCTGTGCTTCAGTTCCGCTTGGGACCTCCTCCCTTTAGAGACATCATGAATACTTTCATGACAGACCCTCTCCAGGCCTCGGTACTTCAGAAGGAAGTAGCCACCTTGCTGTGGAAGTGAGCCATTTGTCTCGTAGACCCCACCTCCCACAGAGAGGGGAACTACTCGAAGTATTTTATGGTACCCAAAAAGGATGACAGCTTTCACCCCATGTATTTTCTGGCTTGGTGTCTGGCTAGAAGCCATGACTTCATATCTTGCACTATGCCAGTCATCTTGCAGTTTCTGCAAGAACTGCTTGATGCTGGAAGGTCACCTTCCCTTCCATCTTGAAGGTGTATTTAGCGGCTATCTCTGCTTGCCATGGCCCCGGGGATTCAATGTCTCTGGGTGTGCATTTTTTGGCTACCCGTTTTGTTAAAGGCGCTCAGCGAATACACCCTCGTAGGAGGACTGTTCTCCCCGAATGGAGCCTTAATGTTGTACTGGAGACTCTCACGAAGGCTTGTTTGAGCCCATACACTCCATAAAGCTGAAGCACCTGTCTATGAAGACAGCCTTCCTCTTGGCTATCACCTCCGCTAAGCGGACCACTGAGCTGCAGGCGTTGTCTGTGCAGACTTCTGCATGCGTCTTTGGGAAGATGGCAGCAGGTTGTCTCTGCGCACCAACCCTGCTTTCCTCCTCAAGGTGATCACAGCCTTACACATTAATCAATCTGTTGAAGGAGTCCTTTCATCCTCCTCTGTTTGCATCAACGGAGGATGAGAGATTGAATTCCCTTTGCCCAGTGTGGGCATTGAGATGATACATGCTTAGGACAAGAGCTCTGAATTAACCTGACCAGCTCTTTGTCTGTCACAGGAGACAGACCCTAGGATAGCCCCTCTCTAAGCAGCAATCGTCCAGATAGTTTAGGATCCGAATACCCTGCAGCCTGAGTGGAGCCAGTGCTACATCCATGCACTTTGAAAATGTGCAGGGTGCCAGCAAAAGGCCAAATGGCAGCATGCAGAATTCGTACGCGTTGCCTTGAAAGGCGAACCGCAGATATTTTCTGTGCGCGGCACGGATTTGGACATGAAAATAGGCGTCTTGCAGGTCGATCGATGTGAACCAGACACCCAGCTGGATGGACTGGAGGATACACTGTGCTGTCAACATGTTGAACTTACTCTGTTTGAGGAACAAGTTGAGGACCCTGGATGTGCTAATTGGTCTGAAACCGTCGTCCCTTTTGGGCACCAGGATGTACCTTGGACTTACCAAGCGTACAGCATTCTTCCTTTTGAAGATTGGTGATCACCTGTTGAAGGAGTATCACCCTCTCTGGTTAGATGGTGGTGAGGCGCACACCCTTGAAGGGAATTGTAGAGCATATCCGTGTCTCATAGTCGATATGGGTGTCCTGGGTGCAGCCTTGCCATGAGTCATTGCTGTTGGTCAGTCCGGTTGTGGGGGGGGGGCCCCTCAGGGGCGGTCTCCCTTGAGCTTGGGAGGGAGCGAGACTTTCTTAGGCCCCAACCTCGGTCTCCAGCTGGAGAACCTGTTACCCCTGGCCTGCAGTGGTCCCCTGCAGCTGGCCCTGCCTCTGCCTCTGCCTCATTGCCTACTTTGGGGTGGAGGGTGTTGTTCAGACACTTTTACTCCAGCAGGCTGCGAATGCCACCTTGGGTGTGACATAAACCAGAAGGCGCGAAAACTTCTAGGCGACCTCTGTGGCCTTGTGGGACCTCTCAAGGTTCACATCAATTGTCGCCCCAAAAGTCTGCCCCGGTCTCCATGATCTTGGCTTCTGTCAGCCACAAATCGGCCACCATGGCTGCCAGCGATCTCCCTGATACCTGACCTAACTCCCCTATTAGGTCGGTCATCTCCTTAGCTACCTCCTGGAGCTTCCCCATGTCTGCTTGTGTAGCTCTTTCTTGTAACCTCTGTGCAATTGAAGCACCAGTATGGCCATGGCATTTGCTGCTTGCTCTGACAGCACTGCCAATGCGTAAGCTTTTTTGAGCATCGCATCTGTTGTTTTGAAAGGCTTGGATGGACAGGTTGGGTCCTTATCCCCCTTGGTGTAGGTGGAACCTTGCACCAAAACCGTGACCGTGTTCCTGATAGTGGGGGAAATGCCTAGACCCACATTTTGGGCTCCTGCAGAGACTTTGCTGTTCTAGAGGCTGAGAGTGCAGATGCTGGGTTGCTCTAGGAGGAGCACACCAATTCCAGAAAGTCCTGGCATAAAGGGAGGGTATGCTGTGTGTGCCCTTTCTGTTGGAGGAAGCGGTATCCTTTCCCTTTTGTTCTTAGGGCCAGGAACCTTCCCCTGCACTTTATGGATTTCATTACTGCATGGTCTGCTGACGTCTGAATGACTGTCTCTGGGCCTCTATGAACAAGACTGTGGGGGCTGGGCCTGCCTTCCCTGAGATTTCAATAGGTCTCCTCCCTGGTCAGCTGTGGGCAGGGGGTGGTGAGCCTGGATGACCTCTGCCCCGGAGGCTCTTGGACCACTGATCTCATTCTCCCCTGGCTTGAGGAGAGAGACTCTGCTGGGGATAGGGCTGCTTTCCGTCTCTTGAGTTCTCCTCGAGAACTTCCTACTGGGAGAGCAGTCCAGCTCACTTGCCAGAGCTTCTCTACCGGTTGTCGCATGTTCTGACCCTAGGCATCTGGAGCAGGGCTGGCAATGCTTGTCCTGTCTTGGTAGCTTCACTGCGCACTGGTCGCACTGGTGAAACCCAATCGATTGGACCAAAATGGCTCTGCAGCTGAACTGCTGCATTTGGTGCCAATAGTAGCGTGGTCGGTGACGGGCTGTAGACGCTTTAAAACGATTCACCGGCACTTTTATTTTTGTGTTTATTTATAATTAAATTAGTATTTTTGAACTGCAGACTCTGGGCCTGCCCGTTCGCCCAGCTTCAACTGAGACAAAGGGCTGCTTCCCACCGAAATTCAGAAGTAGACAGAGCCGGGAAGATAACCACAGATTACAGTCAGGTTTTAACTCGACAAACGCGTCAACGACCGGGGATCCGTGTAGGTCCTTGTCGACGGGCATTTCCAGCGACCAGCGTTCGCCTCCCCTTTGGACACTAGCTTTGGTTCTCCGGGTGGTCCCTTAACTTACCGGAAGGGGGACCGGTTTCTCTCACAAATGGTCCCTATCCCACCGATAAGGCTGAGAATCAAGGAGGACTGCGTCTTCGTGATCTACCTCTCTGGTCAGGCTCGGAGTGCACTGCATCCTACAGGCACGCAGTCACCCGTAGACCCCGAGGTGCCCTCCCAGTCACGTGACGAATCATGGTCCAAGTGACGCTTCCACCCTCCTGATGAAAAAAAAACAAAAAAACAAAAAAAAAAAAAAAAAAAAAAAAAAAAACAAAGATGTTAAGTGGCACCACGGATCTCATTGCTGCCCCTGGTTGAGAGGATAGAACTGTGGATAGGCTTCACACGAAACGTCTCTTAGTTCTCCGCCACTTCTACGCTTTAGTTACCAGCTCACTTTTTCACACGGTAGAACCGTAGCTTCAGACCTTGGCATCTCGGATCGGGACGGTTTTGTCCAGCACGGCTCAGTTATCAGGCCACACCCAATTTGACATCAAAAACAGTAACGGCTAGCATTCGGGTGCAAAGCTCGTCACCGCTCGTGCTGTCTTTAAAGCGCGGTCGTTGCCAAGAGGTCGGTGCCGAGTCAATAGGTGCTGATGTCAGTGCCGACATGTAGCGCTGTCGGTGCTGGCCTGTAGACGTCCTGGAAGAGGTTCACCAGTGCCGAATCGATCGGTGCCGGGAACGGCGCCGAGAAAAGCGCTGTCGATGCCGAACAGCCGGTACCGGGCTGTAGGTGGCGCCGAAGATGTTTACACCGGTGCCGAGTCAATCGGGATCGGGTAGGCGTTTGTTTTCTCAACCTCGCAATCGGTGGGAAAAACCGCGGTCGATGCATCTGAGTTTTCTTTGTTCTGTTCTCTGACTAAATAAATACCACAGTATATTTGTCATTTTTTCTGTAATTTTTAGTGACAGAGATGAAAAAAAAAAAAAAAAAAACACAGATTTTTGAGTGATTTAAATGCTGTTTCAGTTGTATGTTGACATTTTTACCTACAGAAACACTGTTTGGATAATTGTAATTATTAAGGCGTAGTAATATTAATAGATCAGATAAGTAAGTTGGTCTATGATGTAATAGACTGTGTTAAAACGTAAAATAATATGTACTGTATATAGAGAGATGGGTTTACAATACAGTTACTTTATAAGTGAACTCAGCTTGCTGCCTTTCCACAATGCATCAAATCCAACCTATTAGAAAAACAACTGTTAGTAACATTATGCATGGCCCAAAAATGTTCTCAGTAGTTGACATTTCAGCATGAAATATGTTATGGATTGCTGTAGTTCATGAAACTTGCAAAGAATGAACAATTATATTCTTGCACTACAATTTTAAGAACTTTATGTCTTAATTTTAGAACTGTTGATTGGTAATTTAAATAAATCAGTACATGAAAAAGGATAAGTAAAGGTGTTAAATCTGTCAGCATTTTTAGACAGCAGCTTTTGGACAGTTTGGATCTAGTCTATGAACTAAGGCTTTCCTACACAGAATTTTAACTTTTTATAAAATGCTGATTAATCAAAACTAAAAACATTGATATTGGCCTTTATTTAAACAACTGTTGTGTTAGTAGAAATGGTTTATATTGGTAGAAAACAGATACATGGAATTCACCATTTTTATAAAACTATAGTTTTAAGAAGCACTGGCCCTATCTAAAATTATTTAAATGGGCCTGTATTCAAACAACCAATGTTTGTTAACCAATAAAATATTTTTTTTGATATGCGAGTTACGGGGTTTCCTTTACTTTATTTTAACGTTGCATTTTAACACAGAGACTACAGAGATAAGGAAGGGGTAAACAGAGGAAAGCGTTATTAAGCAGGATTCATATTATGTGGCTCTCTACACATGCTGTGGTGATAACAGTTCTGCATGCAGTTCAACTAGGTCTCTGTGGTTGAATTATTACAGATATAAATAATCTTAAGGGTATCAGGACTAACTTAATAAATACTAAAATAAACTACTATTGACAAGTTTTTCAGCTAGAAGTCTTTTTCAGTGTTCAGCACAGGGGTCTCCAACCTTTTTACTACGAAGAACTACTTCAGACACTGGGTACCTTGCTTTCATATCAGATAATAGTATATGACAGTAATTATTTTGTTAGAAGAGGGAAAAAGTTTGGGTCAGAAACAGCAGGGACATATACACTGATAAAAGTTACTTTTCCCCCTGTAATGTTGTACAGATATAATAATAATAATAATAATAATAATAATAATAATAATAATAATAATAATAATAATAATAATAATAATCTTTATTTTTATATAACGCCTTTCATAGTGGACCACCAAGACTAGGGTGTGTGAACTATGCATCAGCTGCAGAGTCACTTCCAAGAATGTCTCACCCGAAAGACGGAGCACAGGGAGGTTAAGTGACTTGCTCGGGGTCACACAATGAGTCAATGGCTCAGCTGGGATTTGAACCGGGTACCTATTGGTTACAAGAAAAATAACCCTTTTTGAATGGAACAATATCTGTATCCACATCTAAGCAGTCCAAAAAATTCAATTTGGATCATCCGTCTGAACTCCTGTGTCATGGGTTCCTGTGCTGTGTAGGGTGTCATACAGCTAGGGGAGCATAGATTTATACATTTAGAGTGCCCAATTATTTTACCCCTTTTTCTTCCAAAATGCCCAGTTATGTTCTCTCTCCATAGCTCAGAACTGAATGACTTCGACCAAGCCAGCTTGACAGTAGATATATATTACATGAATAGTAGCTATATTTACACTGTGACCTAAGCTTTCTCTGTCAACCAAGATTAGTTTGAGCAAAAACCGTTTGTCACACAAACTTAACATGCTGTCCCGTTTTCAACAACCAGCCAACACTGATGCTTGAAAAGCTTTTAATGGTCAACAAGACAATATAAAAATGTCCAAGAAAACTTAATTAACGTGACTCTGATAAAATCCTATCTAACTGAGATTAGAGAGCATAGAAATCCAGAAGAAATACTTGTGTCCAAGCCTGACACACACCTGGCAGAGACAACAGTGAGTAAGAACCTGGCACAAAATGGTTTGTTCAAGCACCAGCTACTTTGCTTACATATTTTGGAACTGCAGGCAGTTTATTTGTCCTTGCAGAATTTTTTGCAGGAGGTTCAAGGGAGACATGTGCTTGTCCGCACAGATAACACTACTGTGGTGGCTTATATAAACCAGCAGGACGACCTCAGGTCTCCCAGATTCCCCCTCATAGCTCGCAAGCTTTTGCTCTGGGCACATTAAAACCCCCTGTAACTGCGAGCAGTACACCTGCCCAGGGTGATAAACTGGGCAGCGGACCTCCTCTCAAGGGCAGCT
The DNA here is from genome assembly GCF_017654505.1 of Polyodon spathula. Lineage (NCBI taxonomy): Eukaryota > Metazoa > Chordata > Actinopteri > Acipenseriformes > Polyodontidae > Polyodon > Polyodon spathula. Next base: position 27,973,004 of record NC_054543.1, read on the forward strand.
CCTTGCATCTCAGAATGGTCTAATTTGGCAGAGGTTCAGGAGAGCAGAGATAGATCTCTTTGCCTCCCAGGAATTGACTCACTGTCCCCTTTGGTTCTACATAACAGGAGCACGGGACCAGCTGGCGATTGATGCCTTGGCACACCAGTGACCGAGGCAACTGTTTCATGCCTTCCCACCGCTTGCCATGCTCCTGCTGTGTCTGGAGAAAATCAGGCATGGCCTGGCTATTAGTAACCCCTTACTGGCTCAGCTCTGAAGCAGCTCCTGAGCAGCCAGCCATCAAGCCTGCTCAAACGACATGACCTGCAGGCGAGGGGGACATTGTGGCATCCCGAGTCATCGAGCCAACTGCTCTGGGTCTGGCCCCTGAACAGCTGCATTTCAGCCGTCTGGGGCTTTCTAATAGGGTCACTGACACCCTGCAAAATGCCAGAGCAGTATCCACATGTTCTCTGTATGGGAACAAGTGGGGCATCTTTCAGACATGGTGTCTGCCTCTGGGTTTTGACCCTGCAACCTCTCCCATGGCAGTTATACTGCAATTTGTGTAGGATCTGTTTGACAAGAGAAAATCTGGCAGCTATTTCAACTTGCCATGTCAAAATTGACTCAGTCTCCCAGGGAGCTCACTTCCTGGAGGGGCAATTTTTGAAAGGAGCTTGATGGCTTCAGCTGCCTGTGAAGGATATTACATATTGGAGGTTAAACATGGGACTTGAAGCAATTATGAACCCTCCATTTGAGCCCATGCATTCAGTTGAAATTTCTTGAAATTTATATTGCTCAAAACAGCTTTCTTGACTGCTTTGTACCAATCCTGCTTTTTGCCAAATATATATAGGCATTTCATGTCAACCGGTCTATAGAATTGAAGGCTTTCCATCCACCTTCTTTCCAGTCTGACAGGGAGCGACAGCTCCATATGATTTGCACTGTGCAGGCACTATTATGTTATGTTGACAGGACACAAAGTTGGAGGAAGTTTGAACAGTTTTTTGTCTGTTATGGGGCAGTCCCATGGTCAAGCCCTGTCTAAACAAAGGCTATCTAAATGGATAACAGACACAGTCAGGACTGCCTATGAGCAAGCCCATTTGCTCTCTCCAGAAAAGCTCACTGCCCATTCCCCAAGGGACATGGAAACATCATGGTCTTTGTTCCAGCGTGCATCTGTCAAGGACATTTTGAGCAGTATGTTCTACTCCCCATACCTTTACAAGGTTCTATAGACTAAATGTAATGGATCCACAAAACTCTGGCTTTGGAACCTCAGTATTGAAAGAGGATTCAGGGTTAACCCTTACAACAACAGTGAAAGTTTCTCCCTCACTTTTTTAGCCCTAGTTACTTGTTACTGGGGTTCCACATGGTAAAGCACAAGGTAGTCTTTGGCTTAGCCTTGTAGCATTCCAGTCATTATGCAATATTCCCTTGTGACAGCTTTCCTACACTCACCCATACAATAATGGTTACATTTTGTACATGATAGGGAACGTTAACACCGGTTCCCTGAAATAGAAATGTTACCATTAACCTTCATGGCCACTGCATCAATGATTGCAGCAGGCTGGAAGAAAAAATGACGCTGGTATCTATGCCGGCAGCTTTCTTATGCCCTCAAGGGGTGGGCATGACTACATCACAGGTACTGGCGAGCAACTTTGGTAAATCTATTCAGGTTCTGGGTCTTTAGGAGGTAAACACCCACATAGTAATGGTTACATTTCTATTTCAGGGAACCAGTGGTTATGATAATATATAGTGATTAATGATATATTGAACAACACGACATATATATATATATATATATATATATTATAATATATAATATAGTATTTGATTGCTTGATTGCCCAGCACTTAAAACGGGTTAAAATATGTATTTACAGTATAATTGTAAATCTCGAAAAACTACTCACTTCTAAATCTTTTGTAGTCACTTTTGTATTACTTTAGTATAAATACATGTTAATTTGGATTCATATGTTGTTTTTTTCTGACTTTATGTGAACGAAAAGACACACATTTGCCCATTTTCCCATCGGAAATAGTGATATTTTGAAATATCACTGTCCTGGTCACAAAAGCAAAGTTTGTGGGGAATAATAGCCATTTTCTATACTTTTGAGGCATAAGCAATTAGGAAATAACACTTACTACCCAGGAACAAAAATTGTGTTACATAGTGATATCATCTTGAAGATTAAGAATCTCAGTTTTCCAGTTCAACACAATCCAAATTAGACAATGACCCCACTTGTTCAGTTATTTCACTTACACATCCACATCCATAAAGGGCATTTAAAGTAAATATTACCCAAGTTTCCAGCTGCTAAAAATCATGAAATCTGTCATTAAATTCTTGCTTAAGTCAAGTTACTGATGCCCAAAAGTAGGGTGGGTGAACAGAGTGTGATTGTGTTCATCCCCTATGGGAAGGACTGTGTGTGCTGAAGCAGTTTTGAAATCAATGTCAAAGAATCTTAGTAATCATCAATCGAAAAACATATACATATATTAATATAACTTCTTGTCCACTACACATCTGTCTTAAAATATTTAAATATGTTTGAGCAGTTTTATGTTTACAGAGCTCTAGTCACTACATATTATAAGAGACAATGCTAATAATGTCTGAAAATATTATTTAAAGCTCACAAAATATTCTTAGGGTTGTACAATTCACCTCGCTTGCGTGGTAGGCGGCTCTTTGTTATCTGTCTCTCGTGTGTAAGCGACTGCCTGTGCAGTCACCCTCACAAGTGGTCTATTTCTTTCTTGAGAGTGCACAGTTCCTCCACTGGGCTAGGCCTTGCCACATCCTCACTATCGAGTGACTCCTCCAGCCGTGCTCTCCTCCATGGGGCTAGGTCTTGACGCATCCTTGCTGTCGAGTAGACCTCACCGGCTGCTTGGTACTCACTGCTACAGCGCTAACGCGCAAACGCACAGTGCTGCACGGTACACAGTGCACCTAGTGCACGGTACTCAGAGCACACAGTGCTCGGTATGCACAGTGCACTGTGCCCACTGCTACAGCACTAGTGCTGTAATGCGCGGTGCTGTACAGTACACAATGGATGTAGTGCTACTGTACATTGCTCAGTACGCACGGTGCACGCGGTGCATGTTGCACACAGTGCTTGGTGCCCACTGCTATAGCTCTAGTGCAAGAACATACGGTGCTGCCCTTTACCGGATGCACCACTTGGGAGACCCAGGAACTACTTTTAAATCACCGGCGAGCTACCATCAGCTCACAGTCAACGTTTTGCCGACCCCTGGTTTAGTAGTTAGGAATTGTTTAAACTCTTTATACCTTTCGCTGTCTCATTTAATCTTTCTATTAACACCAAATTGTGCCAGCATGTTTTCTTGTATTTTTAAAGTACAAAGAGCTAACCAAATAATGCCTGTACACCTTAAATGTATTGCCATCACTTTGTAGTGCTCACTTTTTCCTACATAAAAGATCCAATCAACAAATTATGTTAAGGTGTGTTTGATTTGTAATGGTATTTTTTATGCTATTTGTAAATACAAGTAAAAAAAAAACAGCTTGTTTATTAGGGTACAGTACAATTTATGTCATAGGTTTAATTATCTGATCAAATGGGACCCCAGGTCTAAGTATTTATAATATTACCTTTTTGGCAATACAAGGCGTAGCAATGTTTCTTTTTCTTTGACATAAGGGCCACACAGTGTTTTTTGTCACTACAATGAAAAGTCCTAAACATCCTTTTATTAGGAAATTAATTGCAATCATGTAAAGTATGACAAAGCATCCCTTTTAATTTGTTCTTTTTTCTTCTCAACAGGAGTTTCACATTTTAGAAACCTGACTTGATGATTCTAATTGGTTAAGAGACAGGAAAAAAACAAACCTTGCAGGAAAGACTTCTCCAGAAGCCCAGATTCTATCAAATCATGGCATGCAATCAGTCCAATCGCAGCAACCAGTCCTCAAGCCCAGAAATGCACCTTATCATCTGGCTCACCTTTCCCCTCTCTGCAGTCATAATCCTTGCCAACCTTCTCATCATCATAGGCATCATCTACAACCGGAAGCTACACAACACCCCTAATTACTTCTTCCTCAGCTTGCTGTTTGCTGACCTGTGTACGGGACTAGCTCTGCCTTTCATTCCCAGCATGAGCCTGGAATGGCACATGAAATTCAGCAATTGCCTCATCCTGCACATTGTGCCCAACTTCCTCTTGTTGTCCTTCCTCTCCAACTTGGTCATGGTGCATTACGAGCGTTACTTCTGCATCGTCCATCCTCTGCAGTATAGTAACTTCTGGGTTCATCGCCAGGTCCTTTTGGCTTTACTGACCGTCTGGATCCCACCCCTCCTTTTTGCCTCCTTGCCTGCTTTTGGGTGGAACAAAAGATCTCCAAACCAGAGTTGTGAAGATTGCTTCTACAAGTATGTCTTCCCTCGTGAATTCATCTACCTTGAGGTCTACGGCTTACTGATCCCGTCCATACTGGCCATCATCTTTATGACCGTCAGGGTGCTGTGGATCACAAGGTCACAGATGAAGGACATCTGCAAGCTCCACAGGTCTGTGCAAGGGGACGAGCCCTCAGACAAGGAGCACAGGATGAACATGCGCTACGCTAAGTGTGTGGCTGTCGTGTCTTTGATTTTCATGGTCTGTTGGGTTCCTTACATTGTCTACGTGAACTTCTCAATCCTTGCTCTGTGGCAGGACAAGGGGGAATCCAGCACAGAACCCAAAACGCACATCATTCTCTCCTGCACTGGTATAGGAAGCATGGCTGCAATACCAGTGGTCTTAGGGTTTGGGAATCGGCAATACACAAAGCCCATTAGAAAAGGTTTAAGGAAACTTTGGGACAACTGCAGAAAGGGAAATGGCACAAAGGAGTTTACTAATGTTGAGGTAGTTTTGAACTGAAACAACAGTTTTGTAGGTAACGTGGTAAGGTTGCTTCTTATTGAGTTGACAGAGGAGTCTTTTTAATAGGTGAACGACGATGGATCTTGAAGAGAAACAGAAGATATTCCAGAAGCATCCTGTAATTTTGTTACAATTATGCATAGAAGGCTCTAGATGTGTTTAGTATGTGTGTAAATGCTCTTGAAGCCACAGATGTTCCTGGAGCCTTCCTCAGTGAACAATGAAACAGCAAATTGGAAAGGTAAACTGTAAAAGATTTTAGTGAACATTCCCCCAGAAAATTATATTTTTTGTGTAGAATTGTATTTGATTTTGAAGCACTTCAGTTTTAAACTCTGCACTGTAATATATCGCATGCCCATCTACTTCATATCAGCAAGAAGGCATTTTTGTGCTTATAACATTTAGAAAATTATTTTCACACACAAGTGTTACAATGTTTAATATTAAAACTGATTTTGCAATGTATTTTTATACATAACCTATGCTTTATTTATAATCATCTGAAAAAAATCTACCTCAGATATAATTTGCCTTTGAAAGGTTACCCCCCTCCTGAAAATTCATATAATTCTTCCCATTTTTCAGAATATGTTGAAACTATTATGGTGTGGGAGATTGTATTTTTAATGGTGAACTTCAAATACCAGATAGGTAACTTTTCATAAACTTAACAAGATGGTTGGTAGTGATGCACAGTAATATGTCGATAATATTTTATTTGCATTGGATACTATTTGGTAGATTCTCAAAGATATTAAAGATACCAAATCAAGTGGTATGAGCGACTTTCCTGGTATAACCTATGCTTTATTTATAATCATCTGAAAAAAATCTACCTCAGATATAATTTGCCTTTGAAAGGTTACCCCCCTCCTGAAAATTCATATAATTCTTCCCATTTTTCAGAAGAATGTTGAAACTGATTGATGGTGTGGGAGATTGTATTTTTAATGGTGAACTTCAAATACCAGATAGGTAACTTTTCATAAACTTAACAAGATGGTTGGTAGTGATGCACAGTAATATGTCGATAATATTTTATTTGCATTGGATACTATTTGGTAGATTCTCAAAGATATTAAAGATACCAAATCAAGTGGTGCATGAGCGACTTTCCTGGTATCAGCCCAGCCGAGTAATGTGCAGGGTGAGTCATAGAGTCAGGGGAGTGGAGCCGCTGGTCTTTGCTAAGATTCCAGAGGGAGCACTGCACTAGGCTTTGTGACACGATGGCTCATGGGGTGACATCAGACCAGGAAATGCAGGACACAGAATTCGCTGTTGCGTGGTTTAATAATAAATAAAATGTTTACACAAAACAGAAGACTTTCACAAAACAGTGGCCAAAACACTCGGAACACACAAGTATCATACTGGTGTAAAACCAGCACGAAGTGTAATTATTAGATATTTTCTCTCTACCTCTTGACTCTCTTTCTGCCTCTAAACACACCAACCCCGTATCACCCGTTATCACCCTATTTACACACCTGTGGCTGGAGCCTTAATTAATCATTTACACTTATTCAATTCACGGCTCCAGCCACATTCTCCCTCCATGTCACCCATTATTACACACACACACACACACGCACACGCACATCCCAGTGCTCACACACCAACATACCTTTTAATCTGCACATAAATTAAGGGTTAGGGTTAGGGTTAGGGCTAATAAAAACCTGATTTAAGTTGCTAAACATTACTACAGTAACAATTTGAACTGATTTCAAGCATATGATCCACTGGGTATTGATCATCCATAGGGCTCTGGTGGTTGATTTATCATCCATAGGGCTCTGGTGTTTGCAGTTTTAGCTGGCCTATTATATATTATTAACTACCAATTAACAGAAAATAAATAATGTACATTAACATGTTTATCAGCTGTTGTGAACAGTCAATAAACAAACAAAAAAACAGCCCTTAAAATAAAACATTACCCAAACTTTCAACATTTCTATAATCATACAGATATATTACTGTTATTTTCTTACACTCACTTTACCAATCTTTCTTTTAACTTCCATACATTATATTTGTATGTCTTTGTGCACATTTATTCTCACTTCATGTACATACTATGTATTTGGACACTTGACCCCACTTAACAAAATGGCAATGGCTAAGAGATATACTGCAATGGCAATGCAATGTGTCTCTGTCAAGAGGCACTATAGCCACTACAGCCATTGGTAAGTGGAAGCATTTTCATAATTTGACCTATCATGGTATCACAATAGCATGAATGAACATACACTAGCAAGCCATTGCAGTACCATGCTAACATATCAGGACCACTGTGCAATAGTTATACTAAATCCATTGTGTTGTCATTGAAGGCTAAGACTTTGATTTCTTCACAGCAATACCCAGGTAATTCAATGTAATGGGATCCCAATGGTATTTTTTAAACCATTTTTTGTTCCAAGAACCAGTTCCAATTCCTACCCATTTAGCAACTGCAAGTTAAGTAATGAGAAATCTCTAAACAGAACAAAAATTTTAAAGGGGGCAGCAAGTTGCTAATATGGTTTGAGGATTCTTTTCAGAACACGCCTCTATGGTTAAAAGAGCGCATTAGTTCTAAAGCCAAAAATAATCTAAGTAAAAAATTATATAAATTTTAACCTTAGTTGAAAAAGAACACTGCTTACATAATATGTACATAATATGTTATATGAACAATTCTCACGCAGGAACAGAACTCACAAGGCTCTGTGTTTATCTCTGAGATATCGTCATGACTGTCAATTTTCCTGTGACTGTTTCCATTTATTCAATAAGTAAGATGACAGCATGATTATGCTGTATTTATTTAAGGGTATGACAGGATTGTTGTGGCCCAGGACCTCCACCTTCCACTAGAAAGGAGGCATCCTCTTATGAGCCGAGTTCTCTGACATCACAGACGGAATGACGGGACCCAATGGAAGATGCAAAGGAGGCAGAGGGGAAGGAGCAGGAAAGAAACTTTCCAACAGATGTTTGGAAGCAAGTCCCAGCTTTGAAGAGATTTGGGTTAAGAAATGAGGGATGATGGGGGCTGTAAACTCACCTCTATAATTGTGTCAAGCCTGTAAAAATGAAACTTAAGTGCCACACACTATACTCAAATAAATAAAAAATAATAATGAACTTATGAAATATTAATAATGAGTGAATTTAATAAACCACTATTTCATCACATATTACGTTTAGGCTTTTTATGCTTCAATACAGTATGCTTGTTTAACTTGTGTGCAAGTGGTTCTCTTTCAATTTGAAGACGACCACCAACATTACTTTTGGGATATGCCTGCCACAGGTCAGGTGCTCACTGAGCATTTTATGTCAGAGCTGCCGATAGGCCTCTCCGTGGAGTGACTTCCTCGGTCCTGCCTACCGAGGGATTGAACAGTCAGCCCACGGAGACAATTTCCTTTTTTGCATCAAACCCACGGTAAGGTAAGCTTCTGTGTTACTAAACTGAGTGTGTTTTGAAAGAGCTCTTCTGAGTCGACTGCAGTTCCCTTGCATTCATGCTGAGAGCCGTTTCTTTCCTGCTTCCTCTTTCATGGCCTGCTTCGCTTGCATTGCAGGCTGTCTGCACTGCGACTGTCTGTCATATATGACTGCCTGTGATTAAATTGTGTCTGTGTGTTGTCTTTTCAGCCTACACTCTCAGGGAGAACACTGTTCCTCTGCCGGGGCTTGGCTTGCCATATCCCCGCTGTTGAGTGACTCCTCCAGCTGCCGTTCACGCAGCTTGAGCAAAAAATTATTTGTGTGTTTTGTTGCTGTGAATTTTTGCTGTGTTGCAGTTAAAAATAAAACTAAAACAACAACAGTCAGTCAGCCATGTACTTCCTCCACAGGAACTGTGTTTCTACCTGCCCCGCTGTTCAGTAGACCTCACCGGCTGCCTCTACCTGTCCACCTCAGTGCGTCGGGCCTTCAAAAAAAAAGTGTGTTCTCCCCATGTGGTCACAGCCTTCCACATGAACCAGTCTGTGGAACTGAAGTCTTTCCATCCATCTCCGTTTTCTTCAGAAGAGGATAGGAGATTGAACTCTTTCTGCCCGGAGCAGGCATCTCGAAGCAGTGACTGTTGCACTGGATTGTGGACACAGTCTCAACTGCGTATGAGAATGCTGGCTTGCCCCCACCTGGGCGGGTAGCTGTGCACTCTACCAGAGGGTTGGTTACATCTTGAGCCGTCTTCAGAGGGGCCTCGCTGTCCCATATCTGTACTGTGGCTAGCTGCGCTATGCTGCATACTTTCTCCAGGTTCTACCACCTTAATGTGGTAGATCCTTCCCTCCTTTATTAGGCACGAGTGTCCTTGAGGTTGCACGCTCGCACCACTAACCCTTGGGATATGTGGTTCTGATGCATCCCTCGTCTGCTGCCGTTCCTTCTCCCTTGCGACTGCACAGGTATACTTTCCCAAAAGTAATGTTGGTGGTTGTCTTCGAATTGAAAGGGAATGTTATGTTACTTACCGTAACTCTGGTTCTCTGAAAGAGAAGACAACAACCACCAACTAGCAAGGTCAAATCACTCGCCCTCACGGTTTCGATGCAAAGGAGGAAATGGTCTCCACGGGTTGACTGTTTAATTCCTCAGTAGGCGGGACCGAGGACATCACCCCATTGAGGGGCCTATTGGCTGCTCTGACATAAAATGCTCAGTGAGTACCTGACCTGTGGCAGGCATATCCCAAAAGTAATGCTGGTGGTTGTCTTCTCTTTCAGGGGACCAGGGTTACGGTAAGTTATATAAAGTTTTTTTGGTTTAAAGCTACTTGGTTTAAAACGGGTAGACATCTCCACTAGGACCCCTTGGAAACAAGACCCCAGTCTCAATTGCTTGGTTAAATAAATAAATATCAACAAATGTTCAACCCAATGCAAAATAGGTGGCACCTTCTGTGAGAAAGTTAATAGAGGGCCAGACTGGATGACTCAGAGAGAGGGAAGCAGTTTACAATGTATGCATCCATGTAAACACTGAAGGATGATAAGAGAAGGGCAGCCTGTGAGAGACGATCCAGATGGGATGACAGTACATTTTCCCAGAGTTTTAACACCACATGGTTCATTTTTGATTTATTTTTTCACTAGAAAATACTAAACAGCAGTGTAGTCTCATTGTTTAGCTATTTACAGGAAGCTGAAGACTCACAGGAGCTTTATTACAGAACCAAAACCTTGAGTGGGTCTTATGCTGTTTCATAAACACTAATAATGAATCACTTTGGCAGGTGCCTTTAAGAAAACAATACACATGTACTCATGAAGGTTGTCTGATGATAAATGATCTGGAAGCATCCGCAGTTCAAAAAGCCTTAAAAAGAATTGTATTTCAACTGAAAATAAAACTCTCTCGGGTTTATTTTTTAAAAGAAAAGAAAGGTGTATTTCCAAACAAGTGTAGATGAATATCATATCAAACTAGGGCCTATGTATACTGTGTCTGTATATGATCAGGTAGAAGTATTTTTATTATCAATATAATCAAAATTATATAAGGCAGCTATTTTGAAAGTACTGGCCCTGGATAACATCATTACATCCAGAAAGATTAATAAAGAATGTAAAAAAAAAGGGAAAGTAGTTTCAGGGAGTTTCAGCTACCATGAAAGGGGCTGTATTTTTTAGATAACATTAATAAACATCACTAGTAGCTAAGCTATATCCATTTAGACCCAGCAGCTGTTGTGAGAAAGTAATTTGTGTCCCATTTGGGCATCACTCCAAGGTTTCCTGGTTATCATCTAAATGAGGCTCCTGGTTATCGTCTAGAGGCCAGTGTTTTCAAAGAGATTGCATTAGCAATATAATACAAAAGAAAAAGAAAAAATGACTGGGCATTCTAAGTTTAAAAAAATAATTTAAAATACTTCTGTGAAGTCGGCGATAACTGAGATGCATAGATTCCAGCTGTGGAATTGGGGTTGTGGGTTTTGGCTTGGACACAAAGCTTCTTGTCTCAACTCAATATAGTTACAGGGTTGGAAAATTTTCATAGGACTACATCTGACAAAGATATGATGACTGAAATTAAACATCATTATTCAGATATCTGAAAAGCTGCAACATGCTAATTATTTTATTAAGCTCTAAAGGTTTGTATAGCATCCACAGCACTTACAAATCAGATTGTTCCCAAGTTAGTAATTACTTTGCCACACACTGCCCTTTGACAACTGACTCAAATCCACCTTCTTTGGCATTCCCACTATAATTTGTGACTAAAATGAATTACACAATTAGGGACAGAAATGATGTGATTTTCATAATACAAACATGACGTTATAATAAACAAAATCTGTAACTGACGCTAAAATGGACAAGCACTAGAAATATGGGGTATTCTTCCATCCAATATTTATATTCTTTTCAAAAATGTGTCTGTAAGGAGAATCTGGTGGTGTTAAATAAATATCTTGTCTTCATTGGCAAATCATTTCTTGATTTGAATTATCATTCCTTGTTTATTTTATACTCCGCTATCAATAACATTATATGAGAGCTCTCTCTTTCCCCGGTACAGACTACCATATTATATCCCATATAGGGCTACATTCTCAAAGTAATTTACTCCAAATTTCTAAAACTAATAATACATCTTTTTAGACTACAATTACAATTAATTGATTACAAGCCCCAGAATTAAATATCTGAGCTGGTAACTACACTGGGTTTGTTTTCACTATCTCTAAAATATTGTGCTAATGACAATATGGAGAAAATCGCTTTGAGAATCTAGCCCGTAGTGTTTACTCTAAGGGACCGACAGGTATCATTGCAGAAGATCTTTTTCAAATTGTATTTGTTAAGTAAACTGCCAAAGCTAAGTAATACTTAATAATTCTTGAGTGAAGTTGGAATTTCTTCTAGAGTTTTCTTTCTTTTTTTAAATTATTGTTATTATTTATTTTCAATTGTTTTGTTGCTTATTGCTTCTTTTCTGGTACCTCTTAAATACCTAATACCCTCATTAGTGAGAAGATACTGTCCTCTAGTGGGCATTTGTGTTTGCACATTCCAGGCATCTTGGAAATTACATCACAATAAACAACCCACACCAAAAACCATCCAACATGTGTTCCGTGTCCAGCAAACTGTACAAAGACTAAAAATATACTACACAAACATGTGCATTTTAAACTTGCTTCAAAATGTATTGTGTCTAATTTTGGGGCCACAATATTCCAGGTCAGTGTTGTTTCACATGTATCTTTGCATTTAAAATCTGAAGTATAACTGAGAATTTGATTTTGGGTTCCTTAGTGAACATTTTAGTCATCCCAGCTGCAGACCAAGGGGGTTGCTCGGAATTACAAAGAAGACACAATACCTACAGTCAAAAGAGGACTTTTATTTCACTTACAAGAGTCTGCAGGATGTATTGTTTTATCAGTGAAGAATGCACACTACTACAGTTCTTCACAAATACTCGCAAATTAGCAAGTCAAAGAGCTTAAGCATGACATATTATGACAGTGGTATGAGGGTGTACGGGACTGCTCACTGGATATCAAGTCTTGTGCTGTATACGATACTTGGGTGTCAGTATGCAAATGAGCTTACTATCAAATAAGAACTCTTAAAGGAGTAGGCTAAGCAATAGTCATAGATTCATTAGACCACACTTCCCCCTTGTGAGCAGCACACATGGCAAAGTCCACCTCCCCACTTAAAATTCCAAAAGTCATGGTAATAGTCCCGGGCCAAGATGTCAGTGCAATGTTTTCAGTGGCCATGCTATCAGCAGAAATGTTGACAGTGCATAGTCTGGCTCTTCCAGCCTGGACAATCCTTCCTTCCGTTGCACCACTGGCAGCGGAAATGCTGCTGATGGCAATGCTGTCATCGGAAAAGCTGACAGTTCCCAGGCTGACTCCTTCAACCGGGGCAATTCCGGCAGCAGAAATGTTGCTATGGGCAATGTTGTCTGCAGATGTGCTGACAGCGCCAAGGCTGGCTCCTCCAGCAAAGGCAGGTGTGGACGTGAATATGATGCCAATGGCAATGTTGGCAGCGGAAAGACGGACAGCGGGGGGGCATACTCTGCTAGCGGCCACAGTAAATCCCCAGGGCAACAAACGACCCCCAGGTGATGGTGAACAGGCCTCCCCAGGCGGTGCAGGCTCGGTCCCTCCGAAGGTGATGGCAGCAGCAGACCATTGGGTCTGGACACCAGTCGCTGGACACCTGGCTTTCGCCCTGCTCCCCTTCGCAGCATCTGCAATGGTTGTGGCGGAAGCAGCAGGCAATTTTCCTCTGGCACTGGAGACAGTAGCGGGGCTTCTCCCTCATGCGCTGGAGACGAGAGCAGCATGTAATCTCCCTCTAGCAGTGGAGGAGTGAGCGTCAAGTAGTTCTCTCGTGGTGATGGAAATGGGAGCAGCAGATAGTCTCCCTCTTGCGATGGAGCGGGAGCAGCAGGTAGTCTCCTTCTGGCGATGGAGGCCAGAGCAGCTGGTAGTCGTCTATCTCTAGAGATAAGTGCAACTCTCCTGCTCGCTCTAGAGACAGCAGGGCTTCTTCCTCTCGTGCCGGGAATTGGTGCCCCTTCTCTTCCTTTTTCTGGAGGAAGTGGCAGTTGACTGCAAATTGGCCCCACTCCGCACAGGCAGGGCACAGGTTCAAGATCTCGAGAGTGCTGAGGTAGGCCTCACAGCTGCCCTCCGGTCGTCCCTCATCCTCCTTTCTGGGACGGGGGAAGTTTGATGACTGAGTGGCCCCCTTCCCCGCAGAAAGGGCACCAACTAAAGGTCTTCACCAAGCAGAAGTAGCCGTCTCAGCGGCTCACCTGGCATGTAGCTGGTAGGGGTGCAGGGTATTCCGGCCATAGCAATGGTGGCACTGGAGGTTTGGGCTCCTCTCTTGTGGGTGCTGGACACAACTGGGCTTCTCTCCTTCCCTGTCTATGTCCAGGCAGCTTTCCTCCTCATGCCCAAAGTGATAGCAGTCGGCACACCACTCCATATCCTCCTGCTCCCCCGGCATGCCAACTGGACACTATTCTTCCTGGGTTTTCCAGGGCGTCTACTTCCGTTCGTTTGGTTAACCCACTCCTCTTCCTCATACTGGGAGGGGCAGATGGCCACTGTGTGCCCCAACTCATAACAGCCAGGGCACCACTCATCTACAACATAGAGTGGGAAGGTGTCCTGCGGCTGCCACTGCTGTTGTTGCTACTGCACAACACGCGCAAACAAAAATGTTAAAAATGTTTAACAGCGACACGCTGCTGCTGTTTCCTGCAGCTTTTCCTTTCCATTTTCCACACACAACAACTACAAAAAATGTTCTTCAAAAAAATATTCACCCTCAGTACCGTTCCTAGCCTGCATCTGTGGAAGCGCTGTTATCCCATGTGTGGCAAGCTGGCCTGAGTGGTGACATCAAACCCGGAAGAAACACACACACAGCACTGCGAGTGAAATGTGAATGCGCTGGTTGCGGGTTTTAATAAATAAAAAGATTTAACAAAACAAAAACACTTAACAAATAGAATGGCACAATGGCCAAACGAACAGACACTAACAAACAGTGGACAAAAACAAACAGCGATTGTTTATATCTTTCGATTTTAATTCTTTTCTCCCCTCTCTCTCATACCTACTCACTGTACAACCAACCCTGTGTGCGTAAAAACTATCTACCTAGCTATGCTGAGATTCAATTACTAATTAATCCTTCACTTGAATCCCAGCACGTGGACTAATTTGTGCACTCCTCGTGCTCACATACTATTACATATTTTATCTGCATGTGAAGTGATTGTGCAACCTGTGCCTAAATACAACTTTATATTTAAAATCACTTGTTCCATTATATCTCGTGCACCAATACATATACACCAACATTAACACACCACACACAACATAAAACATTCATAGGGAGCACCCCACCCCACTTAGTTTGAAACTACTGTATCTTTATTCTGTTGTAAGTTACTTTAGCTTATGTGATGGGTTAGATTTGAGTCAGTCCAGAAACCAGATATTTATACACTTGGACCTACTCTAACTTTGTCAACTGTTATTTCATAAAAAAAACAAAAGTACTGCTTTAGTCTTTTAGCTTTTTAGAAGGCAAATCTTTGCCCCATTGAAATCTTTATTACGGTACTGTTTGGTCCTATTCTCAAAACTTTTAAGGAATGCTTTGGTCAGAACTGTTTTTTAAAAGTTTACAGTTCACAAAACTTTTTTTTTTTTTTTTTAGGAAAAGGGATTGCATAAACTATTTGGATGTGGTTATCTTAAAAAGAAGATGTTTATACTGTAAAATACAAATATATACAGCTGTGATTTCTCCTTATAGGGTTTTCATCTGTTTTGTCAAAGGTATTTTAAGCTTGTACCTTGGATGAATAATTTTTCACATCCAAGTCCAAATACACATGGACATAGGTCTTTATTTAACCCTTACAAAATATACAATGAATGCTATGGGTTCAGATTTATACAATTCTTCTCTTTTTTCAAAGACAAATCTTACAAGATGTCTTGTAAAATATATAGATTTTGAAATGCCTATTGCCTTTCCAATGTCTATCGTAAAAAAATCTATATCTAAAAAAACAGGATGCACAATCTCGATTATCATTTTAAATAAATTAATATTAAAACACTCATGGTCATTACCTCCCAAATTAATTGGAATCAAAGACTTCTAGTACCCAATGTTTCCGGTACATTTACAGAGCAAGGCAGTCAACACAGAGAATAGTACACAGATGAGGCAGAGCATGACATCAACTTATTTATTCAAGTTTATCCCGTTTCTACAGTGTCGATCATATTTCTGCATTATTAGTCTACAGAGAGCATTATACAAGTGTCTTATACAGCGTGTAAGTTCAACTGAATAGCACCTTGAGCTATTTTAGTTTTTATTTTTTCATTAACGAAATTCGAAAAACAGCACGTTATGTATGGACTGGCTAACTAAGCTCAAAACTAAAATAGGACTATAGTTGCCATGAATATGAAAGTGCTATGCTAGTCTTAAAAAGAATGAATTAAAAAAAAAAAAAAAAAACACACCATCTAAGATTTTTTTTTTCCCTGAAACGAATGAATGAAGCAACCCGCTCATATGATTCAAAGATAAATGAGTGAACCCACGTCGGGATCCTCAGTCCTCAAAGAAGTGTGAGGACTCCGAAGTTACCTGACCATTTCTGGTCTCGATGGTTTTGATGAACATAGCTGAGGGGTGCTGCTCTGGAGAGGTCCAGGCTTCGGGGCTGCACCAGGCCATCTACGTAAGCAGGGCACACAGGGGGTTTAGAAATCTGAGAGAAAAATTAAACAAGATATGTTTAGCAGGGTTTCCTTTTAGAAGCCTGAAGTTACACACAATGATTACTACACACTAAAATATAAGTAGTATTCACAATACACAATGTTATTCAATAGAGGAGTCTAATGTTAAAATGAGACTGTAGTAAATGTAAATGCTTTAGAAGTGGACTGATTAACTGCATTAATCTGTGCTTATAATGTTGCTTGGCACTAGTTTTGAGCTGTAATGCAAGCTGTTCAGTTTATTTTAAGAGATGAAGTGTTAAACAATTTGAATCAATTGTGTAGTATTGTTAGCATTGTTATTATTACAAAATATGTCTACATATCCAAAATCAAGCTTTTACTCTGCATTACTGACACCTCACAGAGTGGTGTTGTTCAATGCATGTTTTTGTACAGTAACAGTTTAACTAGAATTAATACAGGGATGCATGCTGTATATAAAATGGTGAAGTCACATTTAGTATTCTTACAGTCTCATGTATTACAACTTTTACAGACTTGTCATTCACTTTTTTAATAGTTTTTAATTTAATAGTGTTAAAAAGAGTACTTGCCAAGGCTTTAAATCTATTTAATTATTTCTTATTTTTGCTAGTATTTTTTACTTCAATTTGCAATATGTACGTATTTCATATCCTGAATTAATGTAGAAAACTAAATAAATGGAGGACTGTGACAGGGTGGCTGGGTGGACAGTGACTCGGAGACAGTTAAACTGCATTTAAAAACAGCTCACAAAGCAAAATAAAGGCTGTAACAAAACAATCACGTACCACAAAAAAAGAACAAACAAAAGAACCCTCACCCAAGCAGTGCTAGCCCGGTGAGGTGTTCAAACAAACATTTCAGGAGCATATGTCTCTCTCCCAGACTCTCTCTCCAAATTGAGTTTGTTAGCTCCCTTAAATACCATGTGGTTAGGGTTGATTGAGAACTAATAATTCAATCAACACCTGGCTACATTCTGCACATGTATTTGGCAAGGATAGGAATTAACCCTATCTCTGCCAACCACCACCACGAGCATACTCAAAACAAGCAGGGCTGGAATCTTAATTTCAGGCCCTGCCATATCTAACACACACTGTTTCATAGTTACACTTTATTTATACATTTACATGTGCAGGGCTTTTAGCACAATAACACCAGGTCAATATGAGGCTGAAAAAAAAGATGAAATCGTGAATTACATAGACCGGGATGCTACTTTGGTCTTTATTTTGTATTTTTATACAATAGAAAAAAAAAAAAAGTAATTGCAGGCTAGAATTTGAGTGAATGGCATTCATACTGTCTTCTTGGTACTGCCTTATCTCCCAGAAGCCACTGCAAGCAACAAGTAACTGCTCTGTCTGCTGTGAATCACAAGGGTATGTGGCTCTCTCATGATTGCAGCTACCAAGAAATGATGCAGGTAAAGCATGGGGCAAGTTGAAAACAGTTCCTCACATGAAGACAAATAATTCAGAAGAACAATTATGAATGTACCTAGCTGGTCAATAGCACTGAGTTGAGAGTCCTGGCGGGGCCCTTCTCGCTGGTGGGTTCCCAGTCTAAATCCATAACAAAAAAGGTGTATCAGCAACAGACTGTAAACAGTGAATTACCACAGCATGGACAACAGCATATCAAAATACATGCTCATATAGACGCTCAATAAAATAATGTCCATGCAAATGGGTAAGTGGTTC
Organism: Polyodon spathula; assembly: GCF_017654505.1. Classification (NCBI taxonomy): domain Eukaryota; kingdom Metazoa; phylum Chordata; class Actinopteri; order Acipenseriformes; family Polyodontidae; genus Polyodon; species Polyodon spathula. The sequence goes on from NC_054543.1 coordinate 27,990,946, forward strand.
TGTAGAGCTATGTAAAAATTGAATTGTGAACAACATACTTACAAGCTCGTTTATATATACAAACACAAGAACTTGGCTTTTTCCTCACCAAGTTTAGATATTTTTTGTCACCAAATGAAATGTATTAGCCTGATGTGCCACCTAGCCCGCCTTTCTTCACCATATTATGTACCTGCTCTCCTCCCCTTCTAGGAGCTTCCTGTAGGTGGCGATCTCAATGTCCAAGGCCAGCTTGAGGTTCATGAGGTCCTGGTATTCGCGCACCTGCTTGGCCATGGCTTGCTTGGCACTCTTCAGGGCTGCCTCCAGCTCACTCACACGGTTCTTGGCATCTGACACTGCAAGCTGTCCCCGCTCCTCCGCCTCTCCAATGGCCATCTCAAGATTGGCTCGCTGGCAGACAGACACAAACAGGGTTGTTAAGAAAGTTTACACTTTTCCAGGGTTTAGGGCCACCATGGGGAGGAAGCAAGGTCTGAAGCGTTTAAAATTGTTGTTGAGGAATAAATTACCATCCTGTTTCATTACCACCTAAAAACAGTCAAGGGAAGGTGCGGTAAAACTGAAAGCCTGTTTTTAATAAATGAAATAAGGTTTGGTATTCATAAAACCTTTTTGTGTCTGTTTTTAACAGACCTGGGATAAATACAGCTATAAATAAGGTTTGCGAAAAGTAACTATTATTTGAAAATAATTAAATACAGATTGCAGAAAGTAATTATTATTTGAAAATATTTAAATATGAGTAATTGAAATACATTGAAATAATTTAAACTCCTCATAAATATGTAACTAACATACTGCAGCCTAATTATTATCCTGCATTCTAAGCAGGTTAAGCCGTGTTCTTGTTAACCACTCAGTTATCTATTTTGGAAACTGCTCTATTTTGATTAAATTTAATTAGATCAATTCATTGAAATAGTTGAATATTTTATTTCAATGGGTAAATATCTGAAAACAATGTCGTGGAATACTTCTATGGAATGGTAATATCTTAAAACAGGGGGGGTGAAATATCTTTACATATACATATACATACATACACACACACACATATATATATATATATATATATAATACAATTGAATATATACGGTGATACCAATATATATATATATAAATTATATATATATATTATAATTTATATAACTTACATATTATTTTAATATTTTCAAATAGTATTTGTTTTCTGCAAAACAAATTTAATATTTTCAAATTTAAAAACAAAATTGATTTATTCAAGCAAAAATATTTCAATATTTCAATTTGAAATAGTTGGTGTTTACAAACAAAATATCAAATACAACTATATTTGTCCCAGGTAATTTTTTTTAAAGAGGTTTTTACCTTTAAACACTCTTAACAGGTCTAACTATGACAAACTTGTTAAAGACGTCCTAATCCATCTGGTTTTAAAAGCGTTTTTACATATTAAAAAAGGTGGTTGGTTACTGTCCCTTTAAAAGTTCTTGGTGAAATGGTCAACTGAAAAGGTGTTGTATTGTTTAATCTAAATAACACCATCCAATTTGGTAAAGAAAATTTGCTGTAGGCTTGTGTTGTGAATGCTAAAACTACTTTGCAGAAACAAAAAAAGTGGACAATAAATATATGTTAAAGTGAAGTGCATAGAAGTCTTCTTGAAAAAAACTACAGTAACCAACAGTGTAAGACTGAAACTGCTTGACAGCGACTGACAGTTACTATTAACAAAGTACTCTGTGTAAAGTGGCTTCCCAGGAACAAGCAGTGCTTCCCAGTTCTTTTTCCAGGCAGGTGGGTTTGAAGTGGTGTTGGGGGTATTTTCAGGGTGTGGGTGTAGACAGCTCTTTCACACTCACTTGATTCTTCAAGCCCTCAGTCTCAGAGTTGAGTCTCTGGATGAGACGAATCATTTCTGCAATCTCGTTCTTCACTTCCTTCAAGTCCTGGTTGTACTTCCCAGCCTCGGCTGCCATGTTATCCACCTGGAGACAATGAAGGAAATGCCAGTTTACCAAATGACCAAAATCTGTAAAACAGACTTGAGATGGATAGTATGTGAGAATGTTCCAAGTGTATAGCTACCATGTAGAGCAAAAATAATTGAATCAGCACATAAAATGTAATAATATTTCCATTTTCGTGGGATAATTATCACATTTTAATGTAATCATTCTCGTGTAAATAGAAAATAGCATAACTACACTGTAAAAAAAATGAAATTACACCATAACGTAATTATCTTGTGAAAACAGTAATTATATATAATGTTTTTCCTTCTTTATGCAAGTCAAGGTTGTTATATTAGTAGAAAATACTAGTAGAGGCTACATATGCAACATATCTAAGAATTTTGCACACAGTGTGTCCGTGTGTGTATATATATATATATATATATATATAAAATATATATATAGATATATATATTAGATAATTTTATAATATTTTGCTGTACATGGCAGCTATACGCTTCTGTACTATTGCACTTGACCTCTCTGACATTGCTGACCTTGTTTTTGTACCACTGCTCAGCTTCGTCTCGGCCTCGCGCTGCGATCCCCTCATACTGGGCCTTCACCTCCTCCACGATTTGCTTCATATCCAGACCACGGTTGTTGTCCATCTCCACGGTAACCGCTGTGTTGTTAATCTGAGACTTCAGCTCGCGGATTTCCTAAACCAACACCGGAGGACCAACACATTCAGCATTTCAAATATCATGATTTAATTAATGACTCACTGATGTGGTTAGTCCAAGATTTTACTCTATTTTACTGTTTTCAGTGTCTCTTTTTATGTGTCCCTCTTTTTAATGAAAATAGTACACTAAGTAAAGGTTCATTATGAATAGAAAAGCATATAGTCGGATTTTGTGACAATCATTAAAAGTAAAGCAGTATACAACAGATTTTTAACAGGGCGACCACACAAAACTCAGGCCTGCACTGTTGATGCTATTCCATCATACAGACATTGTATAACACTATATCATGAACTACAGTCCTACAACACTATATCACGAGCTACAATCCTACAACACTGTATCATGAAACTTCAATCCAGGCAAATATATATAATATATATTATATATATATATATATATATATATATATATATATATATATATATATATATATATATATATAATGGGGATTGAGTTTATTCTTAATACAAGGCTGGTAAAGCGCAACTGACATGTATCTGGGTAACGGTTAACTGAGTGCTGACTATAGTGTTGTAGGATTGTAGTTTATGATTATTGTATGTTGTCATGATATTTTATTAGGATTGTACTGCATTAATAAGTGTTATCTGGATTGTAGTTTCATGATACAGTGTTATAAGGATTGTATGGTCATGATATAGTGTTTAGGATTGTAGTTCCTGATACAGTGTTATAAGGATTGTTAAGTTCAGATACAGTGTGTAAGATTGCATAAGGTTTAGGATTGCCAAATCCCCCCAGTACATCTGTCGTCAGCATTAACACAGTGCTTCCAACAGTTGTCACCTGTACAAAAATACAGTCCAAACAAACAAACGGATACAAGCTAGGGTATGTACTTCTGTGTATGTATTTTTTTTTGTTTTTTTCATGATATTTGTTATAGTGCATTGTCATTTGCAATGAACTGTGACATTAGTGTTATCAAGGATTGTAGTCTGCAATTTTGATACTGAATACTACTGTTTTATTTCTGGAAACTTGTTTTTTTTTATCTTTTGGTTTTGCTAAATTGCACTGACTTTTATGTTTTACACAGTTCTGTGCATGAATAACATTTATATTTCATTTTGCTGGTATAGTGCTGTACCAATAAAACCAATACAATACATCTAAATGGACGTGTACTTATTTTAAAAGTCCTTTTCAGCTATGAATTTTTTATATTGTTGTGGCAGGCTGGCGAGTGGATAGAGGCCCAGAGACAGACTGCAATTCAAAAAATATAACTATTTTATTATAAATAAACAAAAATAAAGTGCACAATTGTAGTTCATGATATAGTGTTATAGGATTGTAGTTCATGACCATAGTGTTATAGGATTGTAGTTCATGATAGCAGAGTGTTATAGGATTGCTAGTTGATCGTTAATCAACCTAATCATCTATCAACCCCAGCCACCTGAACATAATAAACCCAGGCAGGTAGGGGAAGTTAACCCCATCCCTGCCAGTGTTATAGGCCAGAGCTTTGCTCTGCCACACACCTCCCCCCATGTACAAAGTACACTGGCCGCAATCGGCCAACTCCCCTCTTTCCCCCCCCCCCACCCTCCTCCCCCGAGTCACAGTATTCCTTGGTGGGCTGTGATTTGTAGTCATCGATGGTGGGCGGGTTGGTTGTCGGAGCCCCCAGCCTTCTATGAGGTTAGGGGGCCCCGAATCTCCAATGTTAGCACTATACGGCCCCGTCGTAACTCTGGTGGGAGAGGTCTGCGAATCGGCCCGCTCCCTATAGGTTGTGGGAGGACGGCGGCCCGGCTCCCTCTGGTGGCGGAGGCGGCGGCCCCGGCTCCCTCTGGTGGCCGAGGCGGCGGCGGCCCGGCTCCCTCTGGTGGCGGAGTGGCCGGGCGGCGTCGCGGCTCCTCTGGTTGCGGGGATGGGCGGCGGGGCCCGGCGTCAGGCGACTCGCCGCCCGGTCTCCTCTCGTTGGCGGGAGGCGGACCCCTCCGTCTCGGGCCTCTATGGCACAGGCTCGACTCACGCCCTTCCTCGGGCTATGAGGTTGACGTGGCTCCTCCTCCCTCTCGGTTCTGCTGGAGCGTTGACGGTGTGCTAGTCTGCTCGTGCTAGGTTCTGAGACAGTGGCTCCTCCCTCTCGGGCTCAGTTCTCTGGCTCTGGGACTGGCTCTGGGAGCGGCGGCTGGCTCCTCCCTCTCGGGCTCTGGGAGCGGCGACGGATCCTCCTCCCTCTCGGGCTCTGAGAGCGGCAGCGGCGGCTCCTCCCTCTCGGGCTCTGAGAGCGGCGAGCGACGGCAGCTCCTCCTCCCTCTCTGGCTCTGGGAGCGACGGCGGATTCTCCTCCCTCTCTGGCTCTGGGAGCGACGGCAGCTCCTCCTCCCTCTCTGGCTCTGGGAGCGACGGCAGATCCTCCTCCCTCTCTTGCTCTGGGAGCGACGGCAGATCCTCCTCCCTCTCTGGCTCTGGGAGCGAGTGCAGATCCTCCTCCCTCTCTGGCAGATCCTCCTCCCTCTCTGGCTCTGGGAGCGACGGCAGATCCTCCTCCCTCTCTGGCTCTGGCTCCTCCTCTTCCGTCTCTGGCTCTGGGAGCGACGGCAGCTTCTCCTCCATCTCTGGCTCTGGGAGCGACATCAGATCCTCCTCCCTCTCTCTCTCTGAGAGCGACTGCTGATCCTCCTCCCTCTCTGGCTCTGGGAACGACGGCGGCTCCTCCTCCCTCTCTGGTTCTGGGAGCGACGGCAGCTCCTCACCCCTCTCTGGCTCTGGGAGCGACGGCAGCCCCCCACCCCTCTCTGGCTCTGGGAACGGCAGCAGCTCCTCACCCCTCTCTGGCTCTCGGGACGAGGCGGCTCCTCCTCCCTCTCTGGCTCTGGGGAAGGCGGCTCACCTCTCTCGCCCCTCTCGGGAAGGCCACACGGGCAACCTCTTACGTGAGGGGATGGCCGGTGGCTGTCACCGCCCCCCCTCTCTGGCTCTGGGAGCGACGGCAGCTCCTCCTCCCTCTCTGGCTCTGGGAGCGACGGCAGCTCCTCACCCCTCTCTGGCTCTGGGAGGACGGCAGCTCCTCGCCCCTCTCTGGCTCTTGGGAAGGCGGCTCACCCCTCTCTTGCTCTGGGACCGGTGGCTCACCCCTCTTTATTGGAGTGACTGGGGCATCTCCCATGTCTACCGCCAGGTAATTAACCACCATGAGGGCAACCTCTGGGAAGGAGGCCGGGTGGTGCTGTTCCTCCCACTGTTCCCACCTCTCCCCATCTCGACGCCACAGCGTGTTGATAACTATGGGGAGATCGTGGACGAGGTCTGCCTCAGGGTGCATCAACCAGTCCCAGATCTCCTGGGACGGTGGTGAAGGTGGTGGTGCTGGAGGTAGTGGGGTGGCCCCTGATTGAAAACTGCACCTCTTCCTGGGCCTGGTTGTAGGGGCATCCTGCCCAGTTGTGGCCGTCCTCCTCACACCGGCCACACCAGTTTGCCGGTGGCACATCTGGGCAGGACCGCCAACGATGGTCCTCCTTCCCACACCAGGAACACCAGGGGAAGAGGCTGGCCGGGTCCTCCAGTGGTGGCTGCAGCAGCTTACATTTCTTCAGCTATGCTTGTCCTGCCTTTTCCACTGTCTGCTCTTTTTTCCCATTTTTTTTTTTTTTTCTCAAAAAAAAAAAAAAAATAAATACTGCTCTGAGCCTCTAGGTGGCGCTATCCCACTTCTGACACCAAATGTGGCAGGCTGGTGAGTGGATAGAGGCCCAGAGACAGACTGCAATTCAAAAAAATAACTATTTTATTATAAATAAACAAAAATAAAGTGCACAAGGGCAAAATAACAGATACTCAAACACAAATAAAGCAAAAACAAAAACTCACAAAAATAAAGTTTCCAGGCTGGGCAATGCCTTCACTGGATTTAGAAAATTCAAAAACCACAAAACAAACACCAACCTGCTTCCTCAGCTCCCTCTCTCCAAATGAGAAGCAGAGGCCTCCTTTTATATCAGGTGGCTGGGCGCTGATTGATCGTTAATCAACCTAATCAACTAATCAACCCCAGCCACCTGAACATAATAAACCCAGGCAGGTAGGGGAAGTTAACCCCATCCCTGCCAATTTAAAGGGCAGAGCTTTGCTCTGCCACAATTGTATTTTTTTTTTTTGGTGTTCTCTGAAGAACAGGACAAAATGAAATAATCAAATCTGAGTCACATGCGTTTAACCGTCACCGAATTCTAAATTTTATAGGCTCGGATGTGAGTGCTGACTGTATATTATGAACTACAATCCTATAACACTATATGATGAACTACAATCCTATAAGACTATATGATGAACTACAATCCTATAACACTATATGATGAACTACAATCCTATAAGACTATATGATGAACTACAATCCTATAACACTATATGATGAACTACAATCCTATAAACACTATATGATGAACTACAATCCTATAACACTATATGATGAACTACAATCCTATAAGACTATATGATGAACTACAATCCTATAAGACTATATGATGAACTACAATCCTATAAGACTATATGATGAACTACAATCCTATAAGACTATATGATGAACTACAATCCTATAAGACTATATGATGAACTACAATCCTATAACACTATATGATGAACTACAATCCTATAAGACTATATGATGAACTACAATCCTATAAGACTACATCATGAAATACAATCCAGGAATTTGAACAGGCAACAAATCAGCTGACACCATACCTCATCATAGAGCTGTTTCAGGAAATCCAGCTCATCCATCAGGCTCTCCACAGTATTCTCCAGCTCCACCTTCTGGAGGTAGCCATCATCTACATCCTGAAAGACACAGGCAATATAGTTTCATTGTACATCAATGAGATAGGATAAAAGAAACAATACAAAAATACAACTGCTCCAATTCAGATTCACTAGTCTGATAAAATAAGAGCTTCATCAAGCGAATGTTTTTTACAAATTGAGTTATGATCAAGAGGCCTCCTGCTGCAGTTTCCTATTTTGAGACAGATCTATTACAGTGATGCATGATCCTGCAATAGTTTAATAGGTGAAGTCTGAAAAAGCCTAGTAACATCTAAACCACTAGGAACATAGAAATAGACCATTAGATTCTCGCCTATTAACTTAGATCCTCTTAGTAGTGGCACATGAAGGGATGAGGAAGGGAGGAGCCTTTTGTCGGGAAAAACGGCCTTTTGTCGTTCCCAGACTTTGAATTTGTTCCTTTGAAGACATAGCCAAACCCTAAAACCACAGTAAATTTGCAGGGTCATTTTGCAGTTCTCATGCTTTTCCTATGGTTATATAGTATACATTTATGACACACTTTGTTTATTACAAACTACTTATTACACAGTTTACGACTGAGAGTTTGAATGAATTAAATTTATTTCCCAGACGCTCACTGCCCTTGTGCATGTGGTGTTCCCATACGAGCAGGTGGCTGCACTGTACTGGAATTTAATGCAATAGGATGGAAAGCTCCTTACCTTCTTGCTGAGCACAAACTCATTCTCTAACTGAGTGCGCCTGTTGATCTCATCCTCAAACCTGTACATTTAAAAGGTAAATAAGTCTGTTGTAGTCTTATAGAGAAGAAGCAAACACTTGTATTAAACGTCAGTATCTTCCTAAACAAGCAACTAACAATTGTAAAACGACAATGATTACTACTAGTGCAATAAACAAACAACACATACTATTGATTGATGTAAAGTGTCTGTTAAAACCAGACAAGCTGACAAACATCTGTGTTATCCATGGAAAGCCTCTTCTAACAATGTTTAATGGAAACATTAAGGGCTGACTTTGCAAGGTCACTTGGGACTTCACCGCGCCTTTGTCACTCTTATACTGCAGTTACCAAAGTGAAACATGGCTTTGACAATGCTTTACCCCACATATCTGTGTGTTACCATGACCTGTTTTGACTCGATGTTTGGCTAGGTTTGCTTTACTCAAATTGTAAACCCTACTGCATTTAAACAAGCCAATCCCTCTGACCCACAGAGCGCACCCACTTGTTTTTGTTGTCCTCCACCAGTGCCTGAGTGCGAGCCAGCTCCTTCTCCAGTTTGTCCCTGTCATTGCGTAGCCTGTCTCTCTGGCTCATCAGGTTGTTGGCAAATGTGGCCACGACTTGGTCGATGTTGGACTTGTAGTTGCCCTTCTCCAACATGATCTTCAGTCTGGTCTCCAGAGCCTTGTTCTGCTGCTCCAGGTGACGCACCTGAGGGAAACAAAGCAACTCAGCAACTCTCTTTACCTGGTCACCAGACATTGATTTGGAAAGGTATGGAGCTATTTGGAAAGGACGTGTCACAAAGCCAGCTGAGATAGACAATAACAACTTCATTATAGTAAGGGTAGCATGGAATAGTTTACCAGTGGAGAAGAACGATGACAGTCGACCTCAGACACTGGTAATCGACTAATCGCACATCACGTGATAGTGAAGTAATTGCAAAGCCTGCATTTTCAGAAGGACGGAAGTGCAGTTGCATTTGCAATCAATTAACATTGTTTTTAAAAGCAGTTTTATAATAAAGAACAAAAACAGTATGTTCACAAAAAGAGCACCAGACATTATCAAATACACAATTTATAAATATATATTTGTAAAGATTAATCGACCTATTCGACTGTTTTTACCTCAACTCTTTGTTTAATTAGTAGTCGTTCTAATGTTAATGAATCGATGTAGTTATTGAACGGAATATGTGTAAACAAGGCCTTTTTTTTTGGCCCACGACTGACTTGAAAATATGTGTATTGATTGTTCTGGCATATTAGGCAATAAGCAATTTCTTACGGGGGCAGGGGCACTACAAGACAGGAATATTAATTGAGTACCTGGAGGGTGATAATTATTTGGGCAATATTAGGAGTAAAATAGGTTTCTAGAAGAGCCGATTGTGTCCCTGTACAATTATGCGTAGGACAGGTGTACTTTACTTCACTGAATGTATGGTATTAATGTTGGGTGGAATTTCATTTCTAGTATTGTATTTCAAACCTGGCTTGCCAGCCTGGCTTTACATTATTTATACAGGAAACATGGCATAAGTTTGAGATAAGATGACACACTTGATTCTTTATGTAGAATTGCAATATATATTATGCTCTGTGCATTCTATTGTAAGTCTCTTAAGCTAGGGCTATTTGTAAACTTAAATACAGTTGGCTACATCAACATGGCTCAAATAAATTCCAGTAGCGCACAAGGTTGATCATTGATGTCTATTTAGTTCTGGAAGCAAAAATGTTGTTCATTTTTCCTAATTATATATTTTTTGAGCTGATAACATTTTACAGGAAAACAATTAAGATAATAACCTTCTGAAATATGGGGCTCAAAGTATAATAACTGTTTCTGAAGCAAAACCTCCCACAATAATAACACCGTGTAACAATTTTTATTTTTGTAAATCTCGAAAAACTACTCATTTCTAAATCTTTTGTAGTCATTTTTGTATTACTTTAGTATAAATACATGTTAATTTGGATTCATATGTTGTTTTTTTTTCTGACTTTATGTGAACAAAAAGACACACATTTGCCCGTTTTCCCATTGGAAATGGTGATATTTTGAAATATCACTGTCCTGGTCACAAAAGCAAAGTTTGTGGGGAATAATAGCCATTTTCTATACTTTTGAGGCATAAGCAATTTGGAAATAACACTTACTACCCAGGAACAAAAATTGTGTTACATAGTGTAATCACTGTGGCCACATTGTCAAGTAGGGCACACCTGTCTGGAAATTAGGGCCCCTTTGAATGAGGAAATCCTAGTTTGGGTGGGCTGCACTGCACAGCACTGTAAATAACAATTATAGAATGTGGCAGACCATGACACCTTCAACAAACAGGGGCCACCCCTGTACCATTCACACAAAACCTACAGTAATATGAAATATTCCTAGTGTAAATAATTAACAGCAGTAAATGTTACAGTTGGTAATTTTGCAGTTTTCTTATGAGTTTCCCCATGGTTATACTATGCATTTACCACAGTTAACCATAGTTGGCTATGCTTTTTTTTTTTTTAAATATGCTTCACTATACTTCTCTGGGCTTTACAATACTTACCTATGCTTTATTAACCATGATAAACATTTGTAAGAGCCAGACAAACTTCTCTCTCTGTCCACGAGATGGCGCTGCAAGACCACAAACCATGCAGATTCTAAGGTGTGGCAGGCGTAGTGCGGATTTTCCCCTTTTTAATAAACACTGGCATTTCATGAAAATGTTAGAATCTGTTTTCTTTTGTTGTTTCTTGATGAGAAAGAGCAGAGCAGTTTATAATGTTGTTGTACAAAGTAGGAAATGCATGCCTTTGGATATAAACACGTTCTTCTCTGTTGGAATCAAATAACCCGATTGAGACAGTCAAGGTAAACAATCCCACAGTCAGCACATTCTGCAGGCTCCATCTCTACAAAGTGAGATGTTATTATGCAACTATACGTTTCCTTAAGGGAAGATGGGAGCGGCCAAGCCCTTGGACTTAGTTTGTTGTTAATCAGACAGTCAAATTTTAGGCAAATCCTTGTTATCTTTGTATATCTGACTGGCATGTATACCTATTTTACCCTACAACTATCACAGGGTAAAAGATGCAATATGCAGCACACACATCTGTGTAACCGTACTGTATCTCTTATAAGTGAATACTCTGTTATGCTAACAGAATACTAGAATACATTATAAACGATCCTCACACTCACGGAGTTCGTTGCCCCATTAAGACCAGACCCAGGACACGGAAAAGGATTTTGAAGCGCTGACGCGCACTTTTAATAAACACCAATCAAATAAATTAAACAAAACAAACAAATACCGAGCTCCTTCTTTGGAACACTAACTAAACATAAACAGGAACCTAACTATCACGCAGGACGGAAAAACCGTTTACCTGCCACAAACATTCAAAAACACACCCTCACACAATACCTCGCTACGACTGCTCACTCACACAGTCGGGCTCTTCTCTTAGCAGCCTCGAACAGACTGGCTGCCTCTCTTAAATACCCTGCACCTGTCTCCAATTTATGACCAGGTGCAGAGGATTAACTAAATCATTAAAACAATTACACAATTAAACCCCATAACACCCAAATGTGCATTCTCACAAGGTTTTTAGCAGGGAAGGATTTTAACCCCCTCCCTGGTACCTTACAACATAAACAAGATGTGTCTCTCAGTTAGTTTCAGTTACGATATTCAAGACAATAGAGGGTATTATGGTAGAGGTATTTAATTATTGTAATTATTGAGACCAAAATTACAGACAACAACATTCTACAAAAAGAAATAAAACCAAGTACAATACATGTGACAGAAGACAGATTAATCGTTGACCACCAATAACACAATAGTTAATGGTCCCTGTTGAGAGAACAGGGATGAGCGAGGCGTGAAATAACACAAGCCTGCACTTCTCTCCAACTCCGCAAGATGGTGCTGTAAGAACCCATACCTTGCAGATTATATCGTGAGATCCTCAAATGGGAAACTCTAAGAAGTTGTTTAAAATGAATGTACTTCCTACAAAACCTTTTTTAGCCACTTCAATTTACAAAATGTATGACTGACATGAGCACATTTGTGGCCTCAGGGGCCAAATAGGATAATTGTGATGCAGAGAGTAAAAACAGAATCAAATCTGCTGATGTTCCTCGAAGTGCTTTAACACAATGGGTGGTTGATGGCTGATTGTTCCAGCTGTGCGCTACCAATTCACATAACCCTAAAACTGTTCAAACAGTATTTGCGCTTTCAAGTAATCCCACTCTAATGTTGCAGTTTTGTGCAACTACAATAGGTGTCCTAAAATACCCCAGATTGAATGACAGGTAGAGCAGGTGTGCACGTAGCATTTGAATACCTTTCCCATAGACAAACAAGTATTTGATAACATCACAGTACCGAGGAAGTAATAGTGATAACAAGGATGAGTTTGAAGTGCAAGAACAACATATACAACACCTTCTTTGTGAAGTCAGAGCTGTATGGCTTTTTGACTTTTTTGCAATAGACACAGTATTAAAAAGGCTCTATGAATACGTTAACTATAGTAGCAACGTTGATAGTATAAATATTTAAGAGTGTTGGTTTATCGTGGGGTCACTGCGTTTAATATGTACACTGATGGATGGATGGATAGATAGATAGATAGATAGATAGATAGATAGATAGATAGATAGATAGATAGATAGATAGATAGATAGATAGATAGATAGATAGAGCTTTTTGCTTGACTTGCCTTATTAATGAAATCTGCAAATTTGTTGTTCAGTCCTTTTATCTCCTCCTTCTCCTGGGTTTTAATCTGGTGGAAACGGGGGTCTATTTCGGTGTTAGGGGGGTTGGAGAGCAGGATACCAGCAGAGGAGACTGGGGTAGACCACGAAGCACTGATTCCAGACGGTCTAGTCCTGATGCCTGGGAAGTTTGCGCTGTTGACTCGGGAAACACTCGTTTTGTTGCATGGAGAACTATAGGAACGGCTGCTGAAGGTCCTGGCACCAGAGTTTCTATTGTAGGCCATTTTGTGTCAGTCTGTGTGCTAGAGCAAAGACATACGCATCTACTGAAAGGATTCTGACAAAAGTGTGACTGTACCGTAGTGGCTGAAGACACCTGGTTATTTAAAGTCTTTTCAGCCACCCCTCCCATGAATTATTCATATTATCCTTCCCACAGATCCCCTCCCATAATACTCTCCAGTCGTGAGACTTCGTTGGCGGGGCTCCACCACGCCTGTTACAAGAAATTTAGCCAGGACGGTCTTCCTCCCCTTTGATGAAATATTGATCAGTACACTTTAAACGATTGGATACAAGTTCCGGCTTATATGGAATGTGTTATAGGATGTGTTTATTAAATTGCTTATACTGCATATGTTTATGGTATAAATATATATCAACATAACTTGAACATATTCTTCTGTCTTATGATTGAGAAAGATACAAATATGTGCGTGCGTGCGTGTATGTATAGTATAGCATACTATTATATGTATGTATGTATGTATAGTATAGTATAGTATAGTATAGTATTATATGTATGTATGTATGTATGTATAGTATTGTATAATCTTTAACATCATCATTAGTAACGCAGAGTGGTTTACCCTGGAACATGCTTTATGTTTTGTTTTGATTAACCTGTGTAACAAACTAATTCAAGACTGTAGTATTTTCCGAATTTACAGTATATTTGAATATGATTAAATGTTTGAAAGGCAACTTTAAACATGCGTTCTGACTGATTGAATACCCTTTCAATACATGGGTGGCAGCTCCTTGATTTTCTGAAGCCAGATGGTTTAACCGATAAAAAGGGGAGTTTGATTCTTATTCCTGGTATTTTTATTTTTTTTTTTATTTGTATTTTTATCTTTTGATAATCTATCCTTTTAGGTTTGCTTTTAATTTATTTATTTTTTTTTTTTTTTAAGATTTCCTTATGAATTGCTTATAAAAAGCGCTATCTAGGCGTGTACTTTTGCAATTTACACCATTCCTTCCTCCCTTGAGTTCGGCACTTTACAGGTCTATCAATCAAATATTACTACTACTACGACTACTACTACTACTACTACTAATAATAATAATAATAATAATAATAATAATAAATAATAATAATAATAATAATAATAATAATAATAATAACGTTTTATGGGAATGAAGTTTAAACGTGAAAGCAAAATGCGGTACTACTATTACCTACTGTCCTCCATCAGTGCGCTCAAAGTTTGACTAATATTTTTGGTAACTGTTGTCTTATCACCTGCACAGGTAAAGCGACCAACATTACATGTATGCTATACACAAGACTTTTAACATCCAACATCTGTGATCTCATCTCTACAGTCTGCTTTGGGGGCGTCTCCGACTCTCTGATTTGTTGAGTGCTGTCGCATATTCATCATGGTTACAGGTGTACAGGTGTATATAAGCGGTAGCAGAACGCTTAGGCAGCTCCACACCTGTGTAGGTAACCCTGATCTATCTTCATACTCTCCAGAGCTTTACCACTTTAAGAAAATTCATTCTTCCAAATTCAACATGTCCTTCACAGTGCGATCCTCAGTCGCCCCCCGCTCATTCTCCAGTATGAGCATCTCCTCCGGGATTTCAATCCAGAGTGCCCTTCGCTCCGGCGCCGCCAGCATGTTCACTGGGGCCGATGGAAGGGGTTCCCGGATCTCGGTGCCCATTATCCGGGCAGTTAGCAACAGTCTGAGCAGCTGTCTGGATCTCAACGCTGGGAGCTCTGCTCTTCTCTGCAATAATGAAAAGGAAACCATGCAGGGTCTCAATGGGCGCCTGGCTGGCTACCTTTCCAAGGTGCGAGGACTGGAGGAAGCCAACAGCAGACTGGAGGAGCAGATCAAGGAGGTCATGTCGAGGAGAGCACCCACCGAAAGGGACTGGAGCGCCTACGAGAAACCGCTGACAGACCTCAGGAAACAGGTACATATTTGATTGTGTCACCTACCAGCCCTGACTGCTACCTCCGTCCACGCTACAGTATAAAGTGGAAATTACAATTCCCGCTCTGAATATTTTTTCAGAAATATTTGTAAATGTATTTCATTTTTTTTACGCACAGATTGAGAGCTGAAACAGAATTAAATATTATTTGAAACTGGCACGCGGAATGTGCAGCTGTGCAGTTAAAGAAAACTAAGCAGACATTTGTTTATTTTTTTTTAATCAGAGGCAAGTAATATATTGATCGAGGTTTGTTTATGACACATTAATCAAAACATTTTTTTTTTAAAAAAAAAGCGTGAATTTTGCATTTCAGTGAGTAAGACTTGCATTTTTTACCATCACTTGTATTACCGTTAGTTATTTTCTTAAACCTTTAAATTAAAGTAATTGTTTCTTTTTTAAAAAAAAAAAAAAGTATATCAGTGTGTGTTAAAAATGGTGTGCAATCTGAAATGATCAGTTTTCACGCTGACGGACCCAAATTTTAGTGCCGTAAAATGAGCAATTTGCAGTATGTTTTATTTTTAAGAAGAAACGCTGCCACTGTTTTTTTTTGTTGTTGTTGTTTTTTTTAAAGAGGGAAGCGTGTTAGTATTACTGTTATGAGAAAAAATGAACTAGGGTAATATTAGAGGTGTTGATAAGGTAGGGAAAAGCCACTCCCTCGCATAGATACATCGGCAATCTGAGTTCTCAAAACATTTTCCTATCGTGAACAAGTACGAGGTTTAATACCTAATGAGACCTGTTTCCCTGCTATAGCAAATTTTGTTATGCATTTATTTATTTATGGATACACGCCGCTTCTATATTGTAAATCAACAGCATAAGAAACAAACACAGAACTACGTTATTATATTAAACATAAAATATACTGCTTTTTTATTCGTTTTTTGAACGTATGAAAAAAAAGCAAACAAACAAATAATTACATTCTTAAAACATTGTTTTTTCATAGTAGACCTACCACACAGAGTTAAACATCTGAAGTGTGGTTTCTGACAAATATCACACCTGGACAAAATGCAGTAGGCTACAGCTTTCTGCTTTTGTCAAATACAATAATACATAGTGGATAGTTAATAACAAACTATTGCCTTTGGGGGCAGTGTTATGTTACCATATAAGTATTACTGTACATACTTTGGATTATGTTTTATAAGACCAAAACATAAGCAAGACCCCACTTAAAAGAACAACTGTTGCATTGTTCCAATGCCTGTAGCTGGATGTAACTGGCCTCCTCTTCCCCTGCAGGTCAGCGACATGGCTCTGGACAATGCCAGGCTGGTCCTGCAGATTGACAATGCCAGGCTGGCAGCTGATGACTTCAAAGTAAAGTGAGTTTGATTTGAATCTTTTTGATCGATTTGTTTTACAAAACAACCTTTACGAGGCTGTGCTTCAGTAGGTGTGTAGTGAATGCAGGGTGAATTAAGCTTACAATATCAATTGGTACAGCTTGAGCAGATTCAGAGCTGGCTTGAGACACTGGGTTTGGCGTCTGTTAGACGCTGTGTAGATCGTCTAGTCACGGCATGTATTGCAGTCTTGAATGAATTATTTTTGCATTCAAACCCCAAATGCACTTTTTATTACCAGGATATATCATGTGAAAAATTAATCCTTACAAAATATATACTGTAAACATTATGGGTTACATTTATTTAAGTTTTTTTAGAGGATTGTGCAGCACCAATGAATCACCATGAATTACATAAACCACATATTCTTGGTTTA
This sequence comes from Polyodon spathula, assembly GCF_017654505.1. Lineage (NCBI taxonomy): Eukaryota > Metazoa > Chordata > Actinopteri > Acipenseriformes > Polyodontidae > Polyodon > Polyodon spathula. The sequence continues at coordinate 28,007,883 of NC_054543.1, forward strand.
AAAAAGTTGTTGATGCAATCAGTGGTTGATTTATCCTGGTATAGGTTGATAAAACCAGGCCTTTAGCGTCTATAATCTCCCTGATGCATTTGCTCCCCCTGCAGGTGGGAGGCGGAACTGGCCATGAGGCAGGGGGTGGAGCAGGACATCGGTGGACTGCGCAAGATCATTGATGACACAAGCATTGGCCGCATGCAGTTGGAGAACCAGATTGAGTCCCTGAATGAGGAACTGACCTTCCTCAAGAGGAACCACGAGGAGGTAATGCTCTAAATATGACTCCTGTTTCAGTGCATTCAGAATTAGTTCCTTTTCATATCTGGATTCCTTATAGAATCCAAATGGATTGTTTTTCAGTATTCCAATTGCATTCATTAAACATTCTTTCAAGATAATTGGCATATTTTGTTTCCGTGGCAGGTTTTCTTAATGTCAAAACAAATCCTTCTGGTATCTATTCTGAATTCAGTTTGAATACAGTAGTAGTCCTTTTGAATGAATGCTGTTCAAATAGTTTTGTGGAGTTACACCAAAGTGTCCTCGGCTCACCGAGCACCAGCGACTCCTGTGGTCTGTCCTCCAACGCTGTAGCTCTGAGGTAGCTGCATGGTTTTTCTCAAAATATATTTTATTGTTACACCAGAGACAGTTTTGTAGCTTTTAGGATAACACAATTTTATCCTGTCTGAAGTGTTATGAACGAACTTATAAGGGACATTCATGTATTCAAATCAGTTACTAACCATTTCCTGTCGCTCTTGCCCCTCTCACAGGAAGTGGCCAGCATCCAAGCCCAGATCTTGGACTCCAGTGTCTCTGTGGAGGTGGACGCCCCCAAGGGTGTGGACCTCGGTGAGACGATCGCAGAGATCCGCAGCCAGTATGAGATGGCTGTGCAGAAGAGCCGCGAGGAAACTGAGGTCTGGTACAAGAACAAGGTAAGAGAGCACAAGACCTGGCTATGAAACTGGGGCCAAAATGGGAGAGACGGAGTCACTTGTAAAGATCCATATAAGTTTACCATGGTAAATTTAGGCCAGGGGTGGCCAAAGTTGGCCCTTCCAGTCATTGTCTTTGTTCCAACTCTGGTCTAAATTGTTTAATTGAACCAATTAAATTAAACCTCCATCCAAACATTAAAGTAGTTAATTGTCTCATATTTATCTTGCAATCTCGATATAATAATTTTTTTTTATTGTAAATTAGCCACCATAAATGTTACCAAAAATGCTTCTGATGAACCTTTGATCAAGGCATTTTATTGGAACTTTGCCAGTGCTTTCATCACGCTGGCGTTTGTGGTCATAGTTGAATTTCCCATCATTTGACCCTTCTGCATTAATACAATATGTTATGCTTTAACAATGGTAAAATGCAGTTTTACAGCAATTAGACAATGTTATCCAAGGTAAAAGAAAAAGTTTGTGTTAATAATATGAAAACACCATTGAAATGGCAGTGATTAAATGCATTACAGGTGGAAAAGAAATACAGAGTGTGTAGCCTGACAATTGTAACTGAATTATATAGAGTAGCATAATACAGTTCTAGTAAAGTTATTATTGTTAGAAAAAGCTGTAGAATACTTCAATGCTGTGTTTCTTTGTGAAGCTTACGAAATACATTGTAAAAGTGCTGCACGTATTCAGAGTTACCTCTGTTTGTGATGCAGTTTGAGGAGCTGTCCACAGAGGTCACCCAGAACACAGAGGCTCTGCAGTCAGCCAAGATCGAACTGAATGACCTACTCCGGCAGAAACAGGGGCTGGAGATCGAACTGCAGACATTGCATAACACGGTGCGATTTACCTACGTCTTACATTCTACTGATAGCTAAGAGACTGAGCAGATCAGAGTTAGTGGTGGTCTAACCCCTATTTCTTGATTTTTGTGTGCTTTTTTTAAAATAGTGTGACAATTTAAGATTTAAGAATCTAAAAGAAGATACATTATTAAACATAATTTGACTCGCACTTCAAAGTACTCAGTAAGCCTGTAACAACAAAATACAACCTTTCTGAGGAATACAGTGTTAGTAGAATTCTAAAATCTATTGGGCAGTCAAATAGTAGTGAAAAATTGTAAAAATTATGGGGAGGTAAAAATGGCTGCAGTTTTAAGTTCAAATCAAAAACAAACTGCAAATGATACAGAATTAGCAAAAAGATGCATGTAGGAGTTCACTGATTACCCCCCTGAGCTGTATACTGTGGCTCGTGGTGTGATCTCTCTCTAACCCTTGTTCTTCCAGAACTGCTCGCTGGAGGACACACTGCACGATGTAGAGAACCGCTACAACATGGAAGTGAGCAAGCTGAATGAGGCTATCAGGCGGCTAGAGGATGAGCTTGGGCAGGTGCGCACCACCACGGAACGCCAAGCCAACGACTACGCCATCCTGCTCAACATGAAGATGAAACTGGAGGCCGAGATTGCTACCTACCGGCGCCTCCTAGAGGGCGAGGAAGAGAGGTGAGAGGCAGGCAGTTCTCTAAGTCACAACCTAAGATACAGTCAACACATCACTAAAATGGAAGTACAGTTCTCAAGCTCTCTTTTTAAAGACTAAAGCAAATACATTTATTATTGCTATTTGCTATACTTGTTTCGAATACCTAGTTAGGAATGAACCACACTTCATGAAAGTAAGCTATTTAAACTGTAGCTTGCCCCATGTTTTTCATGTGGTTTCCTAGATGCGGATGCTGTAATTATGGGTACTGGAATTCACCCCTTCGCTAGTTTAAGTTCTAACAAGTACATTGTTGGAAAATGCTGGAATAGCTTTGGCATTAGCAGGTCATGAAAAGGAACAGAATCTAAGAAAGTTTTGTAAAGAGAAATGGCTGTTGGGCTCATCAAGGCTCTTCCCTTGTTTGCACACCATTCACTGCTACTTAGCGGATATAATTGAATAAGGTAGTGTTTTAGATCCCGCCAAGTCACTCGGTTGGCCATGCAGAAGGACAATCCATTCCTTGTTATCTGATAAACTGTCATATTTACATTGACAGAGTAGGGTTCTACAGAACTGTAGTCAATCATAGCCAGTAGCACACCACTACAGCCAAACTGCTAAACTCATAAACATTTTCATTGTCAGACAATGGTATAATGTTTTTACTGAAAGTCCATTGTGGTTGATTTGCCATTTTGCAGTACTCTTGGTGGTGGCTGCTGTCTGCACTCTGATCAAATGACATTCCATAATTTCCTTTCACTATTTCTTCGCCTACTGGATAATTCTTTGCACAAACTCTCATTTTGGTGTTTTTTCACTGTATTTCTGCTGAAATATTTACATATTTACAGTATTTAAATAAAAAATGTGATAAACATTTAAGCAGTAATGATCACAATTTTTGATTGTTGTATTACATGGCACATGTTTAAAGCAGATTTTTTTACATGTTCGTGTTAATCTTACTCTTTCACCTTAGAGATCACAGCGTCTTCTTGTCTATAACTGACAAGAAGTACCCAGATGTTTAGCCATTGCTGTTCTTTCCCTACTGGTATTCTGCTCCTATATCTTTTGGTTTTCTTGTAATGCAGGAAAAGCTTACATACTGTGGAAAAAACTAGAAGATATAATATCAACACTATGCCATCCCTTAGAAATGACAGCACTGTCGTTATACATTAGTTACACAGTCAGAGCACATGCTTCACCTTTTCTTGCAGAAGGCATGTTAATCAATCAGTCAATCTTTATTTTATATAGTGACTTTCATAGTGGACCACCATCACAAAGCGCTGTACAAGATGCAGTATCAACAAGAAAATCCACAATACTTTAAATACAAAGAAATACATAATACCTGATATACAGTAAAACAAAAAAAGGAAAAAAAAAACAAAACAATACATAATACATTAACTACAGTGGAAAGTGCATAATACGTGATAGTAGCATAATACATGAAATAGTACATTAAATACAGTGGAAAGTACATAATACATGACTGTAGCAAAATACATAAAATAGTACATTAAATACAGTGGAAAGTGCATAATACATGTAATAGTAGCAGCAACACAGCAGCTAATAGCAGATATCAGGCTTAAAGAGCATGGAAAGCAAGAGAGAACAGGTGGGTCTTGAGAGTTGATTTAAAGCGAGCGACGATGGGAGCATCACGCACCAAAGCTGGAAGAGAGTTCCAAAGAGTCAGAGATATGAAGCTAAACATCATTCCATTCAACCAAACATATTTTTTGTTTGTTTGTTGTTCTGCAGAGCTGAGCCACTGCTGCCAGTGAATGCGGGTGAGTGTCTTGAGAAAACGGTTTGTTTCTTTATTGAAGTAACAGTTGCTAACAAAACTGTTCCATTCATTTTCTCCACCATGCGCACCCATTAGTTATAGCAGTCTCAAATGTGAAGTTGTGAAAGAAAAGTGTTTTATCAAACTTGTATTTTCATTTTAAATCATGGTTACAGAAACCTCACGTTTTTGTGGTTCATTTCACCATGAGGGTACAATTATCCCACACCTTTACTGATTTCTTTCCTGTCAATAGTCATTCAGCTGCTTCCCCATGTGAATGACCTGCTTTCAGTGAGCCAAAAGACTGGGGTGAAGGAGGCAGTAACAGACTTCCTGGAAAGCAAGGCAAGCAAACTGGGATATTAGTGTTGTACCAGGGTGTCTGTTTTAAAATAAAATGCGTGTTTGCTATAACACTAATCCATTAAAAACCACATATTTGAGACCTACATTGCCACGGAAGTGCAAAATAGCTGAGATGTATGGAATTATTTTGTTAGCTACAATTAGTTTAAGAGATTTACATTTGATTTTATTCAGCCCAGTCAGAAAGCTGTGGATAAGTTAAGTGTCTGTTAAGTGCCTGTCAGTCAAATTTTATCTATATGAAAAGTTGTGTTATTCAAAAGTTTACATGCTTTATTATAAACTTAAATGGATATGACTAAATATCAACGTCAGGCAGTAGGATGTGCTTTTCTTCTTGGGGACTGTGGCAAAGTGGCAATTAGTAGCAGGTGCGATGCTGGTGCAGTAATCCCAAGAAACAAACAGACAACAAAGTACAGGTGAAATGGTTTGATTAATGGTTATTAATCCAATGGTCTGATGACCAACCAGCAAATAATAGAGCTGGCAATATACAACAGTGTATATTGCACAGTAGTGAAAAGGGTTGCAGTCCCATAAACAATAAGCACGGAACTAAACACACACAATTAGACACACACACATGATCAAAAGCGAGTGCTCTCAGTGCTTGTGGTGAAGTACAATATAATGCGTGCTATATTTGTGAACAAATGGTGATAACAGTGTTAACCGTGACTATAGTGCAGTGTTGATCTGGTTTTGTGCTGGCCCATGGTGACAGCTCCGGATTTGGCCGTCTGTTGATTTAACAAACAAGACAATTACTAACAACACGGAAAACACAAAATACTTTTACAATGCTTTCTCTGCATCTCACAAGGCCCTTCGTTTCTCAGTATGAACCAAGTGAAGGAAAAGATTTATGATCTCTATTGCTTACAGCTGCTATCTTGTGTACCTTCCGGGTCAATACTGTAGCGATCTCGGTTGCCGCAGGCAGGCGCATCACATAGGGCGAGGGAATCAACACAAAGACGGAGGGCGGGCGCGAACCTGAGACCTCTTGCACTAAAGCACAACGCCGATACCACTGTACAAAAGAGCCAGCTCCTTTGCAAGGAGTGTATATCAGGCTTATGTCATTGTATGTGATTACGTCACCTACCAGCCCTGCTGCTGCCTTCCCCCGTGCACGCTACAATACGTTCCTGCAACGAAGTCTCACCTTCTTCCAGGCTGACCGACTTCCCAACCCAGGAAATGAACTTTCAGCCCAGCCTATCCAAAGACTTCCCCTTTCGCTACTTAGCAACCTCACAGGTCGGGAGGGAGAATTCCAACCAGAACTCATTATATTTCTGTCACAGGGACCTTAAAGGTTTATTACTACAGACATGCATGTGAGAGGAAATTTTAGCAGCCACTCATCTAACAGAAAGGAACATTATCATGGATTCTGATTATGGGAACTATCACTTCTAATGTTTTTCAACTCTCGCTTACTTGGAGTCTCTAACCTGTGTTTTGAAGTTTCTGTGAAATGTATCTGGGAAAAAATAGCAGCAAAATGATATTGTATAATGCAGTTGTATGAAAATAATAGAGGCCATTATAAAGCCAGGGTCAAAAGCAGCACACTAGTATAAATTAGAGAACAATAATCCTGATCATTGCATGAACACGTGGGGACAATTTCACTGTCTGGGTGAAATGACAAAAGAATACCTGAAATACGCTACTTAAACCTTGAGTAGAACCTAATGGATAATGAAAATACTGCACAATTGAGACCTGCATAACCAATTGAGGTGCACAAGTGAGATTTATGGAATTAAACAACTACTTTAATATATACCCTATCCTGTTAGAAAACATTTCTGTCCATTCACCATCTTGGTAGCTGGCTAACTAGTTTTCCGCATATGGGATTCAATAATAAAGCTATGGGATAAATACATCTAAAGTACATATAGAACAAGATTTATGCTTCATTTAAAATTTATTCGGTTGACTACTATACATTTACCACTCAAAAACTCTTGACATCCCCAAATTGCACTATTCCACACACCCTACAATGGCCTCAACCATTGACACGAGAAGATGTTTGCCAACAACAGAACAGCATCTCCTTATGTCAGTGGTGGTCCTGGTATTCTTTCTGCCATGTAAATGAAATGCAATACTCACATTTCCTTTCCTTGTATTTGTTTCAGAGCCTCAACAGCACACTATTAGGAGGGTGGTGGTGATAAACCAGGAGCTTGTGGATGGGAAGGTTGTTTCTCAGAAAGAGGAGGAGATCGAGCAGTAAACTAACACAAGCCCTGCTCCTTCTATGATTAACCTCACATGGGTTTATTTATTTTTTTAATAAATGCTTTTTACTGCCTCTGCGCAAGGCTAATGTTATGCTTAAACGGTAGTGTTTGCCTTTTTTAAAATAACATAAGTTTGATATGGTCATGTTTCAGGTGTTTTTATTCATGTGTGCCGTGTTCTTAGCAATAAAGATGGGGTTCAACTGATACATGTCTGTCTTCCTTTCATTATTCTCTAAATAGTGCACAGCTCATGCTGTATTTTAAAGCCACAGCATCTCAAAAATGAAATTCCTTTGGGTGTGTTTACATTTACTACACTGTTTACTGCTTTGTGTGCAGTCCTGTTTGTTTACATTCCCCCAAGGTAGTTTTGAGTTTAGAGACATAAGCTTACTCCCCCTTACCACTGTAGCAGCTTATACTGTAAGCCAGACAGACCTGCTCTTGTGATTACTTGCAGCAATAGTAGGTTATGAATTACATATTCAAGCACAGAAGGCAAAACTAACTAGAATGCAGTCTTTTTCAGAACAAAAATCAAGTATTCCTGAAGTGAAAATGTAAGAGGAATGATATCTTTGACACAACGGTTTATACATCTCAAAGTGTGTGGTCTGTATCATTGGTGGAGTTTCCATGCGTGTTTTCTTTTACCTCGAGGCATCTGCTCGTGAAAAATGTCTTGTGTAAAATGTTTTTGGGTTTCCGTTCGCTCAGTTTATTTTACTCGAGTAAACCGGGCTTTTCACACAACGTCATGCAAGTGAAGGGGAAAGGTGGGGGGTTAATATGTAAATTAGCTTTGTGTAAAGTACTCGTGCTGTTTTTGAAGATTACTAGTGAAATTTTGTGAAAATGTGGTTTCCATGCACAGAGAACTGGTACACGAGTGAATCTAAACCAGCGGTGTCAAACTCAGTTCCTGGAGGGCTGCACTGTCTTCTGGCTTTCGTTCCAACAGAGCTCTCAGTTACCTAATTTTTATAACTGCACAAATTTAACACTTCTCTCAGGCCATAAAATGTTTCATAGGTAGTACATTGAATCGTGCCATGAAGTGAATTTTTAAATCCATCAACTGTAAAAGAATTTGAAAAATATTACATATGTCAAATTCAACATATAATTAGATCAATTCTGTTAATGGAGAGCTTAAGTTGGAATGAAAACCAGAAGACCCTGCGGCCCTCGAGGACTGGAGTATGATACCTCATGCCTGGTTGTTTAATAATGTGTTTTACTGCTCTTGTCCAAATTGTTTTTCAAATGTCATTAGTGGGGTGTCATGTCGTTAGTAGTGAATACTGTTTCAACTCATTTATCTTACGACTCATTAATTAAAAATTAACTCAGAGGTATAAAATGAAACTGACCAACAGGTACTGCAGAACACCATGGCTGAAAACCGGGGGATATATATATATATATATATATTTCCCTTTCATTCAGGCAATAAAGCATATAGGGGATCAGGTGATGCTGCGTATACTACCCTGGCTTAGAAACCCTACCAGTCCGGATGGCTGACAGCTGCTGAGGAAGCATTCACTACGCCTGGGCAAATATGGGTAGTGGGCACTTGAATGGGAGGTGGTGGATACTGATGAAACGGACTGAAGTGCACCATTAGTTTGTTCCCAAAATTTCCACTGCCTGCTGTATCCTGCACAAACTCTTGTCAACAACAAAATGAGGTGTTCAGGAATCAGTGGCTGCCTGCAAGACAGATGGGGAAGGTTATCAGTGTTGCCAAGTCTCTCTAGAAAGAAGTGGTACTGCCTTTCAAAACAAGCCCAAAACAACCACAACCCATGTTAAAGTGGGTGTTTATGCAAATTACAACTCTCATAAAAACAAGCCCAATTCCGCTTATTATAAGAGGACTTGGCAACTTTGAAGGTTACCTCAGCCGCCAGTTTCAATTGGACAGCAGCGATCTGAGGAAGTCTGTCCTGTCAGAGATCCTCTTCTTTCTTTTAAGTTCTGTTGGATTTACTGTTGTGCCAAATATTAATGATGCAAACAAATAAAACACAATCAATATGTTAATTTGCAATTTGATTTGGTCTGTTCTGAGAGGGCATCAACAACTCATTGGTATATATGTTGCACTGTTTTGGGCGATCGAGCTAGCTCATGACATCCAGTTCACCAACTATATTTCAGGAGTTCGGGACAAACACCAATCACAGAATGTTTTAGTACAAATATTTATTGTGGAAAATGCGGAGTATGTGATTTTACAGAGAAGTATGCTGTATGTACACATTCATTTGGCGTCAAATCTAACTTGGTTTGAGGGCTCGCTGCTTGGCCGACTGGACGAGACCCCATAAAGAACACTGGATATAGCCCACTTGAAGATTTAGCCAAACCTTTAACAAGGCTCGGCGGTGCGCAGAGGAGGAAAACAAAACCCAAGTTTGGGAAATAAACCTCTGGGAATCCATGGCTGATTCGATTGCCCTTCCCCCTGCAGGCTACTAACACTTAAGAGCACATTTTTGTAAAAGCATTTTGAGGATCCGTAATATTTGTTCTAATGTAAACTTGGAGGACCAATAACTTGATAAGGTTTTTGATAAGGGAGTCTGGAACTCCATGGCGAGAAGCTGCTACGATTCTGAAGGAATGACCGGTGAAATGCTCAGCTGCGAATCCGGACCTGGAAAGAATCTGGCTAAGGTGAAAGAAGAACCAACGTCGGGTGACGATTTCTGTTTATGTTAATAAACAGCGGGTCTGAGGGTGATGTGCGATTAAAGCCCTTTCAGGATTAGTGAAATTTGTGAGTTGCTGAGTGTAGAGCTGGATGCTCTGAAAATGAGTTTGTGGAAAAACTAGATGTCAGAAATTGAAATTTTGATGGAGAAAACTCTTATAGCTATATTGTTAAGGGACATAATATGGGATGATTCTACGGGCATTGAAAATGAAGGGAATGTTGAATGCAATGTGAACATTTTTAAAGCAATTCCAAGCTGACCGGTACAGTTGCAGTGAACGGGGAGCGATGCTGAGAAGAGTTGTTTCTTGAGCCTGCAGTATTAGGGAATGCAGTGGATGGCTCACATAAATGTCAGGTCTGAAAAGGGAGGTTGGCTTCACTAGCTAATGCTCTGAATCTCTGAATTTGGAAATGAGAAAAAGAATTAGCGATTACATTCGGGTGGCCAAGAATGTGTTGAGCTCTGAGAATGAATTGATGAGTAATTACCAGGTAATCCTTCTGAATAGTCTCATTATATGGTGAGAGAATGAATGACTTTAGCTAAATTGTCTGTGCGCAGAAGAATGGATTTTTGAGCCCAGGAAAATCCCCAAAAAGGAATGCAGCAACTGGGTACATTTTGTACAATGACAAGGAGTGATCGGGTATATGAATGGTGCACGTAGTGGCCAGAGAGGGGAGTGCAGAGGCCTGCTGGATGCCTGCAGTGAGAGGGGGGGGGGTTAACCTGAAAGGTTACAGTTGCTTGTTGGACATGGATTGCGGGAGCAGCTGCACCTAACTGTAAGAACAGTTTTGGATCCAAATGCTCAAAACTGCTGTAAGAGCATTGTAATAAGCGGAATTGGGATTGTTTTTTGGAGAGTCGCGGGGTGGAATTTGTGTAAACACCCATTCTGACATTGGTTGGGCTTGTTTTGTTGTGAGACTTGGCAACACTGGTGACGAGCTGTAAAGCAACGATCTGTGCTGACGTCATAGCACCTGCGATGGGAAGGATGCTGCAGAGTGGAGAGGAATAAAGTAAACAAATTCTCCTTATGTGCTGTAGATTTAAATGGGATGTTGTTGCTACGAAGATAATGCTGGAGCCTGGGGATCGTCCAGTCTGTGATGTCAGGAGTTGAGGAGGAAAGAGTGGCCAGGCGGGAGCTACGGCTGACAAGAGAAGCAGACATCTGGGTAGAGAAGTTTGGAGTGGTAAATAAGCTGACCAAAGCTGTTGTGGAATTGGCCTGAGAGGGGCTGGTTGAACTGACTGAGTGGATCTTGGCCCCGGGAAAACGGCAAACAGATCATCATCCGACGAAACTGAATAATCTAGAATTTTGACCATGATGCATACATTTATGATGAAATCGAAATGCAACTGAAAGGTAAGTAAAGAGGGTATTTATTTAATTAGCGAATGTGTAACTTGAATGTTTCAATTTGGTGACCCAGAGATTGGTAACTGACCCTCCTCCCGAACTTTAGGTAAGAACTTAATTTATTAACATGGAGGGCGGAAAAGTGTTGTCTTTGGACACAGCTGGGATAAAAAAAAACAAAAAAAACATTGGGAATTAATTCAGTTAGACATTTAAGCAGCTCATTTCCTCTTTGTGTTTAACTTCAGCGTAGTTTTTATAGCAAGGGTATTCTCAAACAGCTGCTTTAATACTATAACAAAGACATAACGCAGTTCATGGTAAGTGGTTTTATACAGAGCTGTAAACCCACAAGAGATATACAACATGACAGGACATACACAGAAAAAGAAAACAATAATAAAAAAAGCCGTCCGCATTATCACTAAGGTGAACTACACCACTAACCATAAAACATTAGGTTACTTACCATAACCCTGGTTCCCTGAAAGAAAAGATGACCACAAACGAACATTATGTATGGGATATGCCTGCTCATTGGGTAGGTATCGCTGAGCTCTCTATGGCAGAGCTGCCGATAGGCCCCTTCCTAGGAGCAGCATGTGAGATACTTCCTGTGCTCCAAATGAATGAGAACATGAAAGTACGTGTCCCATGAGTCCATGGTGGTGAACCAGTCGCCCAGCCAACAGCAGGGAGTCCTGGGACAGATCATGGAAGAGGGGCACTATGTGCACCGTATACCGTGCAGCGCTGTGTCTGTACACTAACACTGTGGTGCTGAGCACCGTGTGTTGTATGCATTGAGCACCTTGCGCACCGAGATACCGAAGTACGAAGTACCAAGTACCGGGAGGGCAGCTACGCAATTGTGCCTACCCTAACCGCACTGTCACACACACCTGGTCAGCACATGGTGTGTACCAGGGGGACACAAGGGCTGAAGCTGTGGTGGGCAAGTTGAAGCACAGCAAAAAAAACACGGTAGACAGATTGTGTACAACAATATATATGTATTCATGCCAACAGTCCCAATTTCCTAGCAAATGTCCTGCGTCCCGATGCATAGGAAGACAGTCACGATATTTACCCATAGAAAAAAAATGCATTTATTCTACACAGTAGAGTTAGTGAAAACCACACGCTGTGCTTTTCGTGCGGCTCACACATCTGCTGATCACTACCTTATACAAAGGTAAGAATGCTTCATTATGTCTATTTTTACTATCATGATGATCGTATCATGTTGAGTTGGGGTGGATACGTCTATTTTATGCTAATGAGTGCTTTTTGTGTATGACCCCTGTGCATCATGTGTATGACCCAACCCCCCACCCCCAGGAACAAGCATCCTGCTGAACTGTTTCCAAATGTTGGCAAGTATGTATATGTGCCATCTATATACAGCAGACACCTGCAATGTTAAATGACGGATATGAGGCTTTAGCTGTGCGCGTCGGTAGATTTATAAAATGACTGCAACAAAAGGTTTAATACTCATGATAAAGCTTCATCTAAGGCATTAAAGAATACAGCTGTACACTGAAGTGCTGTCTTAAATATAATGAAAACCTGTTAACCAATGTGTTATTCAGCCACAGTTGTTTTTACCTTTCCACTGGCTTTTAATAAACTCTCTAAGGACCAATTACAATTAAGGACTGGATAAACCAGCACAGGATAAACCAGAAAATTAGTCACATTACTAATTTTCTTTTACACAGTCAACAAGTCCTGTGTTTCTCAAATGCAGCCACCATGCTGACTTTATGTGCACAAGCTTTGTCAACCTTACAGTGTGTGCAGCTTACATTCAGTCCATCCCACTGTTATGGTTTAGGCTTGCACTCTGATTCATCCTATTGGCCAGCCGTAATGTCTATTGATATTTAATCTGTGCAGCCAAAAGTCTTGAGAAACACTGAACCAGTTCACTGATAAACTACTGCACGGAGGCAACCATTTTGTATTGATGTACAAATGGATGGATACTGGCAAATCAAGATAATCATATATAGCCTTGTAACAGAAGCCATTTAAAGTTTACTTTCAGTCTCCTGCACCGACTCTTCTTGCACCAAGAAACCAGATATCATCTCATTTCAGTATAAAAGTGGAGCTCTACTCTGCAGTATGAAATCGACTATGCAACTGGACTTTACACATGGCCTATAACTTAATTCTCTTTTTCTAACAATAATTTCCAGCCACCTGTTCCTATTCAAAAGATTGGGGGGACCCTTAAGCTCTGATTGTATCTGTCCATCTGCTTTCTTTTATCTTACACTCCCAGTCTATAGATGCTTTGGATTGCAAACAATAAATTCCTGATGTTATACAAATATGCTTTTCAGATACTATGTGATTATTACAAGATTATCAGGTCTGTCTGTATGTGATACTAGTAAATCAGTTGCTTTTGTTAATTAATGATGGTGACTAAGCGGCTTCTACAATTTACGTAGACTTGATGTTTTATATAATTGGTGAGGTAGATTTTGCTTGAACACATTGGAAAATTATTGAAAGAAGATGTGTATAGATGTGTATCCAGGGAGGCAACATTATTAAATTGAGCACTTGGATAGAAAACAAATTATTAAAAAAAAAAACAGTATGTGCTTTAAGATCACAAGATTTCAGATTTCACCATTTTCAAATGCATTGTATTTGTTACAGGATATTAAATGTGTTAGTGCTTTTACATTAACTGCTTCTTGCTAGTTCAGAAAAAATACCACCCAACATTAAATTATCAGGAACAAGTGAGCCATGCTAATTTCTACTGAATATGAACATTGTCACTAGGCTACCAGTACACATGCAAGTAGTGCCAGATCCATGTCCCTGGAGTTAATCAAGGCTCATTAACCCTACACAGCATCATAATGAATGGATGGAAGCAAATCTAAGACTAATAACGAATAAAACCCCCAAAGTCTGAATGCCATGATTCATTTAACAAAGGTATTAATTTACTTTCACTCAAATACTCTCAGGATCAGGTTAATAAACAGCTTAAAATGGAGAACTACATACCTGCTGTCCTTTCACAAGAGCATTTATGTTTTGTAGGCGTAGTTATTTCCACCCCCAAACCACGAAAACAAATTGAAGATTGGAAACAAAGTCCACGACACAGCACCTTTTTGTGGCAGCAGTATTATGTATTATAATGCAATGCTATTAAGATCATTTTTTACATACAAGTAGAAACCAAAACAAAAAACATAAGATAAACAAAGCATTTTTACACTACAGTCACAAGGTTACAGACCCATATTTGGACTGGCAACAGTCCATTTTGTTTATTCACTCCAACAAACTTGTGTAAATATTCATATTGTTTCAGTACAAAAACTCATTTAAAATGTTACAGCATACAGTGTGTAAAAAAGACATAGTACAAATGGTTTTAAGAAAGATTTATTTTGTCACCTTTTGACTCATCAATGGTACATACATTTCATCACTTGTCCGAGGCAGAGATGTGAGAGAGAAAGGGGATACTGCATTCTTATAGCGAACACTTAATTATCAGCAAGGATAAGCTGCAAGGCAAAACATCAAATGTCTAAAGATCACATTGTATCATTTTTTTTGTTTAAGGTTTTTATTTTCACGATGCAAAAGCAAGAACAGCTTTTTTTTTCCTTTAGTATTTTTCTTTTTTTCAAATTTCCACAACTTCTCCTACGAAATGGAATTTACTGGCCAACTGGAGGCTTTTGTACTGGACCAGAATAGTGTAGAGCGCTTGTGCTTGGTGACATGGCAGATCCAGCTGTTTGAGCGCTGTCTTCTTAACGAGATGCAAAAGTCTTCCCCCTGGATACCAAAGAAACACAGTAAGTCACACTTAAATACCCTACAGCCATATCAGTATTGGATTATTAGGGTTCCCCATTACTATGACTAACTATTACATGACATTTTACAGGTTAAATTACACCCTCTAATCTGCCTCACACTTTAAATGAAACCTCTAACGTAACCAGGAAATGAAGAACTAGGACATGTAGCTCTGGCTCTGTTGCTCTGCAGGATACCTGGCAATCACCAACTAATGTATTCAACTTCTATCTGCGAACATTACAGTACGATTCAAAGACAACATTTTGAATAAACAGCACATTTATATATATATATATATATATATATATATATATATATATATATATATATATATATATATATATATATATATAAAGCAGCCTTATTCTGAGAGATGAGTAAATTAATGATTTGAACATCAACAATAGTTCATATGCAATCTCTTCAAAAGAGAAAATGCCACTTTTTTCAAAACAGGTTATGCACTGTGAGAATTTTATGGTTCCAGGGAATCCCCCAGCACCTCCTGCAATCCCAGTACCCATGCACGCCTCCTGCAATCCCAGTACCCATGCACGCCTCCTGCAATCCCAGTACCCATGCACGCCTCCTGCAATCCCAGTACCCATGCACGCCTCCTGCAATCCCATTACCCATGCACGCCTCCTGCAATCCCAGTACCCATGCACGCCTCCTGCAATCCCAGTACCTATGCACGCCTCCTGCAATCCCAGTACCCATGCACGCCTCCTGCAATCCCAGTACCCATGCACGCCTCCTGCAATCCCAGTACCCATGCACGCCTCCAGTACAGTATGTGCCTGTACAGAAGTGGTCTGGTCTTAATGGATCCAACCACTTGCAGCCCAAAAAGATTAGGTAGGGGAAGAGGTGAATGAGCAATATGAATAACAGGGTGTACTAGGAACAGCTTGCTGTTAAAATACTGGCATTGTGCCGCATCAGCAGCAAAAAGGGTCAGTAAATTTATAGCTAAAAAAGATAAGCATCAAAGTGTTTAATGGTGTAAATTAAAAGGTTTTACATATTTAGAAAGGTTGTTACTTTACAAAAAATGCATCTCTAAAAACATTTCCTGTAAAAAAAATAAAAATAAAATAAAAACAACAACAACAATAATAATAATAATAATAATAATCATCATCATCAACAACTATAGGAAAATAAGATGATCTTCTTTTGAAACATCTTTGTTTCTGGCTGAGCAGTAACAGAATTTAAAAGGGGTCATCTATAACCTACTTATTTGTATTTGTAAATTGGCAGCATGTACAATTGGCTCACACAGTGATGTTGTGCCAAGCAGGTTTCAAGCCAACCTGACGCATGTGACCCCATGGTTAATTACAATCTACAGTAAAGCTACGTGTTTAAATTAAGCACATTTAGACTAACGCTTCCTCTGTGAAATGGTGGTATTAATGCAATGATATATATTTTCTGTTACAGATAATGAGAACATATCAACTGAAGTTTGAAGCTCTTTGTTTCTCAATTGTTGAACAAGCTATTGGTTGCACCACAGGGCATACAAAGGACTACACTGCCTTCCTTTGTGCAAGTTCACTAGGGCAGCAGGGAGAAGTGGGAAGTCTGTTTAATATGGACACATTTCAAAAGGGATTTTGAATGCTTCCCTAATTTGTATCTGCATACCTCCACCCATAGACACGCAATAAAAACTAGTTTGTGTTAACAATTTGAATAACGTTATTACCGTGCATTGCACCTGTGGATTATTTAACCTTGACCCTTTTTAAAATCAATTTATATGCCTGACGCTGGGCAAAATGGAGACACCTTTTAGACACACCTTCAAGACCGTTAGAAGTGCAAAACTGTAAAATCATTCAATGGATAGAAACATGTGTTCCAACAAATGTATTAAGAGAATGTGAACTATTTTCTGTGGGTTCCGTGTACATTGAGAGCAGCCTCTTAATAGAAACCATATGGTGCTTCCGCTTCAAATACTGCATGGGCTCTTACGTGATAGTCTTCATCTCCTTCTTCTCTGCGTCAGGACGGGCTCTGTTCAGTACTTTCAGAAAGTCTGAAGTCTTGGACCTCATGCGAGTGTGAATGTAAGCCTGGAAATGCAAGGCAAACGTTATTGAGGAAGCCGTAAATGAAGTTAGTCAAAACTAAATACTTTAATGTTAGTTAGACAGACAGTCTACAGTGATGGCCAAAAGTTTTGCATCATCCGGATAGAATTAACAAATTTTGCTTCATAAAGTCGAACGAAACTTGCTGAATAAAGTTATGTTAACATATTAATTACATACCACTTTGTAGTTTTCCATATACATAAACGACAAACCTGTCAAATTGAAAAATGAGACATTTTGAAATCTAATATGAAATACAGCACTATTACTGTGGCTTCCGGTACACTTTTGAGATTTTAATTTTGTAATTTTGATTACATGATGTTAAATAAAAGACCTAGAATTATTTTCATATAGTTTTTCTCAATCCTAAAATTATAAGTGATACAAAACTTTTGCCATCGCTGTACACTTATTTGAGCTTCGGTGTTTTACTCTCTCCCTGATAGAGGAAGAGAGTATGAAACACCTAGGGTATATAAATGCCTTGATATTTTTTTTTAAACAATCACTTGCTAAATGTGAATTACAAATAAATGCAACTGTAATTATAAGCACCCAGAACATTTTTGATCAAATTAATTTAATTACCACATGCCTAAAAAGTGAGTTTCACTTAAAAACAACAAGATACAAAATATACAAGAACATACAAAAGTTTATAAACGAGAGGAGGCCATTCAGCCCATCTTGCTCGTTTGGTTGTTAGTAGCTTATTGATCCCAGGATCTCATCAAGCAGCTTCTTGAAGGATCCCCGAGTATCAGCTTCAACATTACAGGGGAGTTGGTACCAGACCCTCACAATTCTGTGTGTAAAAAAGTGCCTATTTTCAGTTCTGAAAGCCCCTTTATCTAAATTTCCATTTGTGACCCCTAGTCCTTGTTTCTTTTTTCAGGTCGAAAAAGTCCCTTGAATCGACATTGTCAAGATATACAGTATATAACCAGAATATGTTTTCTGCAGTCATGTAATTTGGTCACCATACCAAGTTTCATCATAATCAATTCTCTAGTGTAAATTGTACTTGGGTCATTACACATACAGTAGTTGTCACTGCCTGACAACTACAAAGTTTGTATTAACCTATTTAAACAAGTTATTACAAATTAGCCAGTGTAAAATTATACATATTTCCATTGCTTCATGGTTGTCTCCTTAAGCTTAGTAATGTAATGTGATCAGGAGCACTGGTGTTCTTGTATCTTTTTTTAGGACACTGATATGACTGGAGTGGTACAACATTCAATGTGATAGTCACATTCAACATAGCAGAAACATGTTTTTGGGGGAACGCACATGACACCCAGCCATGCTGTATTCATAGTAAAGGAATAAGATTTAGGGTGCCACTAGACATATTTTTGAAGTGGGGCACAATACATTATTCCGGGATACCAAGATACTTTGTAAACAATGGGTCTGAGTGGGGTTAATTTGCAACAGTGCTGAACAATTTCACATATACATTGACAGACAATGTTCAGAAAGCGTGTAGAACAGGGCTTCTCAAATTCTGTCCTGGGGATCTCCTGTGGCTGCTGGTATTCATTCCAACCAAGCTCTCAATTACTTAACTAGACACTTAATTGAACTAATAATTTGCTTAATTAGACCATTTTACTTGTTTTCAGCTCTTAAAACAGTTGCAGTTCAAGTTACTTATAAAATGTTATAGCTAACTTGAAATCTGCAACTGTTCAAGAGGTGTCTGTGCTGTGTTTCAGAAAAGCGTGTCCTTTTAAATACACACGGTACGCTAGAAGTGCTTTTTAAACGCTATAGCATGTTTTTTATCAGCAAACTTTTCAAAACAAACAAAAACACAAAAACAAAACCTAGCCCTTCTTTGGGCACTAGCTAAACAGGCTCGCAGTTGTCCTGTCTAATGCAGGGCAGGGTAAGCTTGTTCCTCCATTTAAACAAAATCAGAAAATAACCAAATCCACATCAACAGCCACAACTTTCGTTGTCAAAACCATTACCTTTGTTTGTTACCACCCCTTCCCCCAATCACAGAACACACAAAAAGTATGACCTTTTTATTCCCTAAGCCAATCAGTCGCAGCTGATCAGCATTTATCCCATTAATTAGTCAATTAACCCAGAGTTACCTTTGCTAAGATGGCGTGTGTGTGGCCGGCCAACACCAGTGTCGTAAAGACTTACATCACCACAACATGAACACTGTATTTACAGCAGATTTATTTGGAACAGAGTTTAAACACACTTTGAACAATGACATTTGAGGTCCTTCATCAATAATTAAGGACCTCATATTGACCAGTCAGGTTAAAGGAATTTTACTAAAATTTAAACCAATACTGGGTGCAGTGAAATTATCCAGCCCTGCTGCTATCTATGAGGGGTAGTTAAACTACAGAGCAATTTTTATACATTCTAAACCATTTTATTCAACTGTTTTATTCAACATATTGGGTGCTCTTGACTTAGGAGTGGTAACATTCCCTCCCTACATATCAAGTGCTTCTCTAAGCACCCCCCACCCCTTACCTTGGAGCACTTTATGTGGTAGTGCAGGTAGTCCCTAAAGGTGTGGATGAGGTTGATGGTGTTGTCTCTGGCATTTGTACTGGTGTGGCGAGGGAACAGAACTAAAAGAGGAAGCACACAATTTTAAAAAAAACACAAAACATAAAAAAACAAAAAACACACATTTATTGATGCCTGCCTTTTAGGACTAGCTAACTCACACACTTTTCCACCACTAATTATTCAGTACAGGTTCACAAATATGTCTGTTACCTTACAAGAACTCGCTAGACTTTACACCACTGAAAATATATGTAAAAAGAAATCAATCAGCAAAAAGTCTGCGGTTGAAATAAGTTTCTTGCTCTGAATAGGAACCACATATGACTAGGATAGGGTTGGGACTTCAATTAACACAGCAGACGTTGAGGAAATCCACAAATCATCCTTTTAGATGGATAGTTTATTCTTTAAAAATAAAGCTAACTGGTTACCAGCTGCACTAGAACAGCACCCCAATGTGCAGCTGGAGTTTATTGTTACTCCCCGTGGCACGCAATCCCGTTCAATCCATGTTATAGTCAATACAGTATGAAACCCGATAGCCTGAGGCCATGGCTCCTTTCATGTCATGGCCATGGAGCTGTCAGCATGTGTGTATTACATAAACATTACACCTTCCAACAAGGGACATCAATAATTGATACCTTCCTTTTAAGACTAGCTAACTACCTGTGTGAAGCGAATCTGTTGTCTGAAGAAACCAGACAGATGGGAGAGAGAATAATAGTTTATCATCAAAAAAAAAAAAAAAAAAAAAAAAAAACATTTGTTTAACTATTGGTGGTCAAAAGACAGACAGACATCCACCTGAACATTGAATATGTGGCATATTCTAACATTACAATTCACATTTTAAACAAACATCAGACATTGCAAGACAAAGGGTTAATGGGCATAGACTGATGGTAAAAAAAGGAAGTGATCCTTCTCAGCTTTTCAATAGAATGAATGAAAAACACTGTTTGATCTTTTAACTACTAACAATCGTTTTAGGAATGACCACTTTGTGTTCCTTCTATTTAACTTCCATTTCAAATCGACTTCTCTTTTCAACTTGGGTGCTTACCTTAAGTTTAATCTTTCACTCAGAAAAATTAATTTGTCACTGATATATTTAGCTTTCTTTCTTTCTGTATTCTACTTAGTGGAGGACTACTATTTTTAATAATCACCATTATACAAAAGACAAAAGGGGAACTCTTCACACATTTGGTCTCGGAAGGACAAACAGGCATGTTTGTGGTACAAGATTCCATGCTATAAAACAAATACATTTTAAAATGTCAACATAGAAGGAAATCTTTCAGAAAACCTGTTTATGACACCTTTGATTATTCACACTGCAACAGAGTACTGTATACTTCCAAACATTAAAATCTTGCTGAAAGAAGCTCTGTACATGAAATGGTCAGTTTATTTGGAAATCTAGTTCTCTTTATAAACAGAACCTTAGTTTATCTGTAAAAAAAAGTTATGCCAGCAAATGAATTGCTCCTCTATACATTTTACTTAGTACTTCATCTATTAGATACAACTATCAAAAACAGCAACTTGGTACCGGTATGTAATATCAGTTATCTGAACAAATGCATTTTTCATTCATCACATCCTGATGACTTTTTAAAAGAAGTTTAATGCACCTAGTGTGTAACCATTAACCTGTCCCCTTGCAACACCCTGTCTCTAGAGGGTGGAAGAAATACAAAATTCACATAGAACAAAACTGATATTTCCTACATTCATGGAAATGGTATACAAAGTGAATCTAAACAAGAATACATTAGTTAAGATAACCAATATTTCAAACCCATACCAAGTTTTATACAGTACAGTGTTCACAAAGTTCCATACCAAAGGTGATGTACCCAATGTTGTCTCCGACAGCAGCGTCAGTGTCCTTCAGCTCAAGGGGAGGCTCTCTGTGACTGAACAGGACCTGAGGAGCTGTGTGGCTGGCACGCCTACCCTCCTTAAACTCCTTTATTAGGGAAACAAACAAAAACATTTCTACAGTAATATAGGCCCACTGTGCAAAGGAAAACCGGCAACACAAATAATTTAAATTCACTTCATTGTGTACACAATGGTTATCTTTACACTGTATTTGTAACTTTACAAAAATATTTAGTGGCTACTTGCATCTTCATCTTTGCTTGACTGGTATCTGAACTACTGTATTCTGTTTTATTGTTCAGCTTTCTTGCAATACTGTATGCTACGAAACATTTGTATGTCATTTTGGTTTGCTATGAAACTTACAAAGGGAATCATAAAATGCAGCCATATGTAAAGCCAATTTTGCTGGAGGATTTTCAAAACAATGAAATATGAAGCTGGCATCTAAAATTTAGAGGTTGAAAAGCAGTGGCCGAGAATTAACAAAAGAATATAAGCTCCCTGAACAAGGATGCTCAATTGTAATTGTTAGGTACTCATGTCAACCACTCCATGCTACCAGAACTGAAACTACAGTATATTTAAATAAGCAGCTGGCAAGGACTTGTTCTTGTGTTATCAGATTTCTGATGCTACCAGTCAGATTGATTTGCACTGTAAACTGATCGTGCTTGGCATGCTACATCAAAGTGCAGAAAAACACTGCTTCCATAAATTCATAAATCAGCCTGGCAGCTAGACATAAGAGGAACTGGGAACTAAACCAGAGAGGTGAGGAAATGTTTTTTTTTTTTTTTAATTTGTAACTTGCTCTAGTGTTTGTGGAGCAGCAAGATGCCAACTACAACTGAAAAAAAAGACAAGAATGAAACAGCCAATAACAAACTGAGGTTCTGGGGTTGAACAACACAAATAAAGGTGTTCAAGATGATCCATTCTAGGCTTTACTCATCAGGTAATGGATCAAAATCAAATCTCAACGACGAAGGAGATTTGAGATTTGAAAGGAGGTGGGCCAAATTAAGCTTGCAGTAAAACCTTGAATGGCTCAATTTGTGTGCATCTCTTGTTTCAGTCCTACACAGCTGTAAAACACCATTGAAAACAGCGCTGGAACATCTCAAATCTGCCGTACCTGCATGAACACCTTCCCAATTATTACATCATCATCATCCTTGAACACTGTGCTGAAAACCACGGTTACCCTGTCCTTCTTCGCTTCAAGATACCTGCCAGGAATAGATTGTTAGCTTTACTGAAACAGCCACTGAGCTTTAAGAATAATTACCAAATGTTTATGCCAATTTAGGCAAATCCCACTGTATAGTGACCCTGAAGGGACACATACATGTGGGGACAAGCTGTAATTTCAACAGTTGTGTACTGATTATTCTATTTACCAGACTAGAAATGTGCTGTAAACAGCAGTTCTACAGAAAATGACTACAGTTTCACAGTTGTGTTCTGTATTGCTGTACATCCAATTTGTTTGTTAAACTGTTTGTCATCATTTTGTGAAACAAAATAGTATTTTTGTTTCTTATAAGGTATTCATATTTAAAAAGTGTTAAACTGTGCAAGTATATAATAACTATACAATAAAACTGCCTCTCGTGTCATACTAACATTTCCAAGCACCCACACATGCAGAAACTTAACAGTTATTAAGCAGGAGGTACACCAGCAAAACAATGATTAATTGAACACAGTCTCTCATTTAAAGGCACAAAAATGCAGTTCAAATAAAATAAAACCTTACAGCATTCTATACATTTATGTACAATCCAAAAGATTCAACTAAAAGATCAGACTATAAAATGCAGGCAAAAACCTATTATCCTGCTGATCTGATTGTGTTAGACTGCCTCCACTGTACACATACATTGTCTCATCCTCTCTGTAGTGGACGACGGCCCTCTTCTCGCCCTCCCGGCCCTCCTCCTGGAATTTGAAGTACTTCTCAAACACAGAGGCAAAGCAGTTGCGTTTCAGAATGCCAGCCTGGTGGATCACTTCTTCTTTATTTGCAGGGATATTGTCCAGGTCATACAGAAGAGAAACGTTGTAACCTAAAAATAAAATGGGGGGGGGGGGGGTAGCGATAAATCCAACTTAACTGTAGATTGTGCTGCTAAAAAAGACAACGCAACGCAATAGAATGGATCTTATTTTGTTTATTGTAAACCTCTTGTATGACTCTTGATGCATTGTCTTATTTACAAGGGGGTCCTGGAGGATAGAATACACATAATTAATACACTTGGGCTTAAAACTGCCTAGTCAAGGTTGATAACAACTGCAGTAATTAAGATGTATTTATTAATACCAGCGTAACAAAGGTGTGCAGAGGTATCACAATTAAATATATACCTCCTTTCAGCTGGAAATGTAGATGCTCCCATGAAGTATTAAAGTTAACAGAATAAAATGACGTGAAATACAGCTGTGCTGTCTAAGCACTTACAAAATTATATTATATTAATATATACATTTCACCCAGATGTTTCATTGGCATTTAAAATTATTTTTAAACAAACATTCAGAGAATGGCTCCAAGTCACAAGCTCTTACCTGCTTCAGGCGACACCATGAAATTCCCATAGACTCTCTTCAGCAGCTGTTAGTCAAAAAACAATATCAGAATTAGATTTTGCATGCCAAACAAATCAAGTCATTGTCATCTTAGAAAATCTACTGGAGCCATGAGAGCTTAGAAACTGGGCTGAGGAATAAAGATGGGCTAGAGAAGCAAAATGAAACTGACAGACAGAATGTTTGACTGATGAAAGTGCTTTATTATTTTATATGAACATTTTACATTAAGCTTTGATACGTTACAGACTGACATGCCCAAGTTATTCAGTCATGTGTCTATCCCCCCCCACAGTATGTGCTACATACTGTAGGCGTGTCTCTTTTTGCCCAACCATTATGTAAATTAATTTGCATCATATTTATATATGATTTGCATCAATAAGGAGTGGTGAAATCTAGGGCTCAGAACAGAGGAAGACAATTTGAATTTCCAGTTGGGGGATTAAAGTGGTATGGAAATGATGAGATCATTCATGTTCCTAGTCGAATAGAATATTAAATAAAACATGCACAGGATTTGGGATTTAACCTGCCTACACCTGTGACTAGTTAGAGTAAAAAACACATATTTGCATGTCATGAATTAATTTATAATTATTTATTTATTTGATATATATAAGAAGCAAGAACCAAAAAATAACAACATAAAAGGGGGACTAGCAATAATGTTAACACTACTCTAACAAGAGGTAAGAAATAGTTTTATCATTGGTTTACAACATCTGCTTCCATTACAGGCCTTTGTAGCTAAGTGTATTTGCTCTATCCTGAGTAAACACTGCAAAGCTGTTTATGATAGGGATTAACAAAATCTGCAAACAACCAATTTAAGGATGACCACAGACCACCTTCAAAAAACAAAAAAAAAAAAAAACATCCTTTATACAAAGCATGTTTAACTATGGGCCAGTCCAGCTTAAACTTTCTACCAGACATGACTCAGACTGAACTTCCTGTTTCATGCACAAACCACAGTCGTCATTCTCTTCCATAAAAGGCATCTTTGTGAAACAGCAGCGACCTTCCATGCAGAAGTAATGCATTAAAAACAAGTGAGAGCCAACCCTCTTTGTAGTGCCAAAGAGCTCTCTCTGAAGTTTCTGATGGGCTGGGAACTACATCTGAAAACAAGTCAACTGGTGACTACAGGGATGGGTATCACAGAATGTTGCAGTAACCATTGCTGAAGCAGAGGGTAAAATGATATGGGGGAACCTTAATTCAGTGGGACTGATTTGATCAACACATAGCAGAATTATTATTATTTTATTTTTTTATTATTATTTCTTAGCAGATGTCCCTATCCAGGGCAACTTACAGTTGTTACAAAGTATCACTTTACACAGCATCACCTTACAGATAAGAACACTTACAACAGTAAAATCAGTAGAATATAAGACAAAATTCAAGTAAGAGCATAATAAAGAATACAGTAAATAATTGCATTTAAGAGCGAATTCTACTAAGAACAGTGTAAACTTATAGGAATGATATTTGCTTACAAGAGTAAATTCCATTAACAGCATGTAGCAAGTATGATAAATGGATAACAGCGATTTTAAATAACAGCAATTACAAAAAGCGTGGATCTGGATAAGTTTAACAGTAAAATCAACTACAAGCCACACAAAATAGTTAGAATTAAGAGTAGTCGTAGTAGAATACAGCAAAATATGGGGCAATTCTGTTCAAGAACAAGAAAATGCAAGTACTGATACAATTGGGTGTCATCTAGCCCAGTATAGTCCAAGGTTGTGAGGTTTACAGAAATTACATCGGTTTTTAAAAACAGCATTTTACTAGGGATGCAAGTCAGTTATAACCAGCTAGTTTTTATGTGTTTTTTTTTTTTTTTTTTTAAATCAACTCTTTCAGCTGTCTGGATGTCTAACTGGTTTTACTGAAATTAAAGTTTAAAACAAAAAAAACTGTCAAGAGAATGGGACATTATACATTAGGGATGGGCTGGTATAAAATTTGTTAAGATAACTGTAAAAACCATTGTATAATGTCATTTTTTTTGTAATCTGTTTTTAAACTGCATTTAAAGAAATACACTGTGGTCAAGTCATTTTTTAACAACAACAAAAAAAAAAAAAAAAAAAAACCCGAAAAACTAAAGTTTTAAAACAGATCTTAATGTTAAATTGCTGTAGTTAAATTTCTACAACAAGACTTGAGAAAAAGTTTCCATTAATTTGAAAAACAAAATATTACAGCAGAATGTCTGCATTTAATTATACCACAATAATGAACTGGTCTGGCTTTGAAATCTCCATTTGCAAATGAAAAAGCTGCTATACATTTTACACCGAATCAAATTACAAATGCAGGGGATTGTTTTAATAAATTTGCACATACCTAACATACATAATGGAATATTGAACATGTAAATAAATACATATCTTAATGCATTTACAGCAAGTTATTTTAACAAAAAAATGGAGGAGAAATACCATTGTAAATTGCTTTAATTCACAAAATCTAAAGAAAACACACTTCCTTTAGGATTTATCTTTGGCATTTTATATTTTTTATGCCAAAAAGCTGAAAAGGGGGTGTGTGTGTGTGTGTGTGTGTGTGTATATATATATTATATATATAGATATATATATATATATATATATATATATTAATAGATAATATGAATTTTTACAACTTTAAACTTAAAATGGTACAAGTTGTTCAATAATATATATTCAATATATATATATATATATGGGTCATACTACCATAGTATGCATTATTCTATTAATAAGATCCATCATTTGCTCACAACAACGTTGAGCTGCAGTTTGTTTGTTAAACAAATTCTAACGTATAAAATAACTTTGTTCCGCTGACAGTAAACAGAATATTGCTTAAAATCTTGCTTGCAAAATTACAAAGATTTAAACAAACAAAAAAAAAAAACTGCTGCAAACGGTCGGAACGCCTTTTAAAGAAAGTTGAAGTTAACTACTTCTGTATTTGTGTTGCAAACAAAGTAGACACTTTGTTTGCACTGCGCTATCTAGAGTTCATCCAATGTGATTTTTGTAATTACTGCTGCTGTTTGTGAGCCTCCAGGCCAGGATGTCATTTAAAATCTGAATTCGTTCATTCATAAATAGTTGAATGACTTTTGCTGATATATTAATTCTCAGTTCATGCATATTTTGATGATGAAAAGCACATATGACAATACCTGGCGCTCCACTTTAATGAAAGCAACAGCCAGAGCTAAATTTACTCTGCTTATCCAGGGATTTTGCTTCAAGCACTAGCAGTAACCTGTACTCATTTGCTAGCTCTTGTTGGAAATGAGTCCTTCCCCTTCCATTATTAGTACCAAGTAGATCAATTATGCTGGGAAGACACTTTACACAGTAACATGCAGTTCTCATATATAAGGCTCTGTGAAAACTGCGATTTTACGGGTTGCACGAAAATTGTGAAATTAGCCCAACACCACAATTTTTACAATATTCTGAAGAAATAAAAGTAATTTCATAATTTGTATCATACAAATAAAAAAAATAAAAAATCACATTAACAGAACTGTACAGCTCTGCCATGTGCCTGTGTGTAATATTTGCCGTGCACACAGTGCTGCGCAGTGATGATGTCATGTGACTATATGCAATCTAAGCAGGAAAAAGGCTAAAAAAATCTCCACTCCGATGGACCTCTTCTGAGGGCAACTAAGATAGCGAAAGGGGAAGTCTTTGGATGGGCTGGCCTGACAGTTCAAACAGTGGGTCGGGAAGTCGTCAGCCTGGAAGAAGGCGAGACTCCGTTGCAGGAATGTATTGACCCAGAACGTAAACGAGGTAGCAGCTGTAAGCAATAGAGACAGCTGCAAACGCTTACCAAGGGGTCATGCGCGATAGCATAAAGGGGCCGGAGAATCGTAAATCTTTTCCTTCTCTTGGTTTATATTGAGAAACTGGAAGGACCGTGTGAGACGCAGAGAAAGCGTTATAAAAGTATTTCATGACTGTTTGTTTGTTTTTCGTGTTGTTTGTAATCGTCTTGTTTGTTAAATCACCAGAACACGAATCCGGAGCTGTCGCCATGGGTCAGCACAAAACCGGATCAACACTGCACTGTACTACAGTCAAAGTTAACAATGTTATCACCACTTGTTCACAAATATAGCACATATTATACTGTACTTCACCACAAGCACTGTCAGCACTCGCTTTGGACTTGTGATCGTGTGTGTGTGTTTAGTACTGTGCTTATTGTTTATGGGACTGCAACCCTTTTCATTACTATGCAATACACATTGTTGTGTTATTGTACCCTGCTTGAGTAACTTTGATGTTAATTTTGATGTCAGTGCATTTACCTGTATATTTGCGGTTATAAAAAAAAAAAAAATTATCTGTACACGTAATTTATTTTATATTTCTGTGCACATTCCATGAAATACAATACATTACCCGAGACAATTTAAAGAAAATTTCACAGGGTTTTCACAGGGCCTTACTCACACACTAGGACTAGGACTGCTGAACCAAACACTTCCCTTGTGGATGTGTACACACCTCGTCTGCTCCATGGTCTTGCAGCTCCTTGTAGAACTTCAGAGAAATGCTGACCATCACCTTTGATTTTTCTCCATTGGGGTTGGAGATGTGGTAGAGGACACCATCGAAATCTGCAGGATAAGAAGTCAAAAAAATTAACAAAAAAAATAAATAAATCTGCTCCATCAGAGATTTGACATTAAAGCTATCAAGACAATTAAGGCACCATCACACATGCAAGTTTTCAGAGAGGAATTGTATGGTATAAAACTAGCAAGAATAATAAATTGCACAGATCTTTCCAGCAATAACATAAAAAAAAAAATTATTCCACTCTGGAAAACTACCTTTGCTTAAAAAGAGGATTCCTAACGTAACTTAAACATACCAAAGAAAAATGGTGCTGTTTAAAAAAAATCAAGAAATATAACTAGAAATGGGAGTTTTTGATAACAAAACCAAAACAGATTGAATGGTCTGTAAACCCAAAGAAATATGGAAATGTTCCATTAAAATGTATCACCTAGAATTTTAGAAGTTACAGTTCATATAAGGAAATCAGTCAATTGAAATAAATTCATTAGGCCCTAATCTATGGATTTCACATGACTGGGAATACAGATAAGCATCTGTTGGTCACAGATCCCTTTAAAAAAAAAAAAAAAAAAAAGGTAGGGACGTGGATCAGAAAACCAGTCAGTATCTGGTGTGACCACCATTTGCCTCATGCAGCGCGACACACCTCCTTCGCATAGAGTTGATCAGGCTGTTGATTGTGGCCTGTGGAATGTTGTCCCACTCCTCTTCAATGGCTGTGTGAAGTTGCTTGATATTGATAGGAACTGGAACACGCTGTTGTACATGTCGAGCCAGAGCATCCCAAACATGCTCAATGGGTGACATGTCTGGTGAGTATGCAGGCCATGGAAGAACTGGGACATTTTCAGCTTCCAGGAATTGTGTACAGATCCTTGCGACATGGGGCCGTGCATTATCATGCTGAAACATGAGGTGATGGTGGCAGATGAATGGCACGACAATGGGCCTCAGGATCTCATAATGGTATCTCTGTGCATTCAAATTGCCATTGATAAAATGCAATTGTGTTCGTTGTCCTTAGCTTATGTCTGCCCATACCATAACCCCACCGCCACCATGGGGCACTCTGTTCACAACATTGACATCAGCAAACCGCTTGCCCACAAGACGCCATACATGCTGTCTGCCATCTGCCTGGTACAACTGAAACCGGGATTCACCCATTAACACTTCTTTAGTGTGCCAGTGGCCATCGAAGGTGAGCATTTGCCCACTGAAGTCGGTTACGATGCCGAACTGCAGTCAGGTCAAGACCCTGGTGAGGACGACGAGCACGCAGATGAGCTTCCCTGAGATGGTTTCTGACAGTTTGTGCAGAAATTCTTCGGTTGTGCAAACCCACAGTTTCATCAGCTGTCCGAATGGCTGGTCTCAGACGATCCCGCAGTTGAAGAAGCCGGATGTGGAGGTCCTGGGCTGGCATGGTTACATGTGGTCTGCGGTTGTGAGAGGGGTTGGACATACTGCCAAATTCTCTAAAACGATGTTGGAGGTGGCTTATGGTAGAGAAAAGAACATTCAATTCTCTGGCAACAGCTCTGGTGGACATTCCTGCAGTCAGCATGCAAACTGCACACTCCCTCAAAACTTGAGACATCTGTGGCATTGTGTGTGTGACAAAACTGCACATTTTAGAGTGGCCTTTTATTGTCCCCAGCACAAGGTGCACCTGTGTAATGATCATGCTGTTTAATCAGCTTCTTGACATGCCACACCTGTCAGGTGGATGGATTATCTTGGCAAAGGAGAAATGCTCACTAACAGGGATGTAAACAGATTTGTGCACAAAATTTGAAATAAGCTTTTTGTGCATATGGAAAATTTCTGGGATGTTTTATTTCAACTCATGAAACATGGGACCAACACTTTACATGCTGCGTTTATATTTTTGTTCAGTGTAATTTCTAGAAGTTTTTCAAAAACAAAGAATACTAGAAAAAATCTTTTGCAGCAGAAGTTTTGCTTTTGTGGATGAGGGAAAAAAAAAAAATGAACAAGAAATAGACTTATTGCACCACGACTATGATATTTGTCAGTGAGCTTTTGGCATGATTCTTTAGTGATTTTTTTGACCACTCTTCAACGCAAATTTGTTTCAGTTCATTCAAATTCCAAGGACTTCTTTTGTGCACAGCCGCCTTCAACTCATACCGAACAGTCTCAATTGGATTTAGATCGGAGCTTTGACTAGGCCATTCCAGAACCTTGACTTTTCTATTTTTTAACCATTCTGAAGTAGATTGTGATGTGTGCTTTGGATCGTTGTCGTGTTGGAACGTCCAGTTGTTTCAGGTAATCGAACAATATCTTTTGGTATGCTATGGAATCCATTTTACCATGTATTGGAACTAAATTTTCTGTGCCATTAAAAGGAAAAACAGCCGCATAGAAGGATATTACCACCTCCATGCTTGACAGTAGGTATGGTGTTCTTTTCTTTGTATGCCTCACCAGACTTTCTCCAAAGGTAATGACTATCAGCGTGACCAAATAGCTTGATTTTTATTTAAACACGCCACAAAACAACTCATATCCATCATTCAAATGCCGTTTCGCAAACTTAAAGCGATTATCCTTGTGATTTTTTCCAAAGAGTGCCTTTTTCCTTGATTAACTGTTACATTACCGTAACTTGTCCCATTAGCTTTGTTTTGGCTGCATTTTTTCTAGGCTGCTCTCTTAGCTGCACTCGGTACTGTAAGTTACAAGCAAGCACCATACATTTAAAATAAAAATACCAGTACATTTTATTAATCACATTAAATAAATGAAAAAAGTGATGTTAACATGCTACATTTATACACACACCATAGAGGCTAGAAAAAGCGTTTGTTTTTTTTTGTTTGTTTTAACCCGAGTCAGTAACTATTGCATTCAATTTATTTATTTTTTTTTTTTTGGGGGGGGGGGGTAACGTTAACGATTTAATAAATGTAACAACAAGATAACAAAATGTGAATCTTGGTGAGCCGAGTACAGTAGCTTGTAATTCAAGTTTGCAACTGTTTAAAAAAAATCATAGTCTTCAATATAAATGAATATATTTTGGCTGTTGTAATGTTCATTTTATCCTGTTTCACTGGAGCACACAGAGGCGGGATTTGGTCACAAGCAACATAGTTGCTAGTAGTAAATTGGTTAGACAGTTGCCACTAGAGCTGCTGACTAGGGATGGGACAGTAAAGTTTGCACAGTATGATAACTGTTAAAAAAAAAAAAAAAAAAAAAAAAAAACACAGTGATAACCTTAATATCACAGTATACAGTACATCATGCAAGTTATAAAATAAAGGATTAAATACAGACTAATATAAATCACTTAAATTACTGTCATTCACAAAAATAAAACCAACAAATCACACTAAATAAATAATTTAAACAAATATAATACACAAAATCTGTGATAAATGTATAATTTTACAGTAGTTAATGTTAATCAATTACACTGACTTAATCCAGACAAACGTAAATATAGCACGTTGAAAATATGTACTGTGATGCAAGGTTTGGAGAAGACATTTCTCCAAAAGCTGCGTGTGAAAGACAGCAGCAAAGAGCAGCTGGCGCAGCAAGCTCTGGGTAACGGAACGTAGCAATTGAAACGTGTATTCTGTGTTGTTGACATATTCTTTCAAAGCCATTATTAAAATACAGTACCAGTTCACAAAAAGATGTTCCTCAGACACTCGCTAAGGTTGCAAGTACCACCGCTTGATTTAGAAGCGTGTTTTCAGTTGAAAAAATGCATTAACCGTTGTATAAAGGAATTACAATAATTGCGGTGTAGAATAAAAGGAATGGTATTAATACTGTAATGTACCTAAACCACGGTAAACCGAAAAACCGGTATACTGACTTCGGCAGCTGTCCTTCTGTTTGTACCTTTTATTTTGTGTTTATTAAAAACGCGCAGCTGCAGCTTCCTTGCCTGCCAATACCATCTGGGCCAGCAACAGTACCCTGTCACACCGACCCATCTCTACTGCTGACCCGCTTTCGAGATCAATTATTATTAATAATAAAAAATAACTGCGGAAGTATTTTCCTTCTCTCATGATACAAGTAAAATTCCACAATTTTTCCAAGACTTTCATAATGGAGACATGGTTTCTCAAGCCATGGAAAACAGTTTGGAATTCGTCCATACTTTTTTCCCCAGACTAGCGTACGAACCCTGACAAGGAGTGCACCGGCAACACAATCACTCTAAGGTGCTTCATTTTGCACCAAGCCCTGGAGCAGAAACATTTTGATAAGAGACACAAAAGTCGGCTGGCAAACGCCCCTCAACCTTCAACTAGCGCCCAATGGCACACAGAATAAAAGACAATGCCAGGTTGCTAAATGCAATAAAAACAGAACTTTTGAAGTCTGCGCCCGTTGTGAAAAAGCAGTCTGTGGTAAATGCACTAGTACAATTGAAAAGTGTGTTTTCTACATAGATTGTACTTAAGAAAGCTGCAATAGAACTCTGAACAGACAGAGCCTTGCACTCTGTTTCACTCAAAGTATTTTCACGTTGCATAAGTTATGTTATATTTTTGTTTTATGCTGTTTTTACAGCTAGTTATTTAAGTTTTATAATTTTCTATGTGCATAAAGCGTTCTACACCTGTTTACACAGACGTTTATTGCGTAAAGTTTATTTTATTAGTTTTTCATATTTATGTGTATGTGCTCTTTTTGAAAAAAAATAAGAACAAAGTTTAATTCAATTTATCAATGTAAATACGACGCTTCTGCTCTGAAAATGTTATGTAATGTTTTCATAAATAAAAAAATATTAAGTTGTATCCGACTGTTTGTTTTTCACTTTCACATCGAAGCCGTTTTAAAATGGAGCCGCACATTTTGCAGGTGCGGCAGTTGTATGTAGTCCGCAATCTCTGCGGTTCTACTGTTAACATGTGTGTCAATGAACTCCATGACTTAAGCTTATGAGATATGAAACATAAGACAGACAGAGTTTAGATCTTACACTGCAGCACAGAACCGCAAACAAGTTTACATCCTTGCCACCCATTCGGAACTGATAACATACAGAGATTGTGCTGTGTGTAGAGTGTAGGGCTACCACGGGCAGCCAGGAGTGCAGTGCAATGGACATTCCTCTATGACTACGGGCTGCAATTGCTTTAGGGAAGTTGGGGTTGGAAATCTACAGCCTGCTCTCCAGAATAGCCTGCTGGCAGAATCCTCACTTGAGACTGTTCTTTCTGCCTTCCCAGCTCTTCTTTCTGCCTTCCCTCTTAATAAAATGTATGGAATAAAACTTACCAGCAAACGTGACTTCTACAGTATCAGGCTTGTTCCTGAAAATGACAAAAAATGTTACATGAGTTAACCTATGACTCAGGACAACAGTGAACACAATTTCTGGTGAACGGTTCCTGAGATGTAGGTTTCGATAGCTCTCAGGCCTGTGCTGTCATGTGTACACATTTTTACCAGAAAAGTAAAACTTATGAATTGCTGAACAATTCAGTTATTTATTTATTTATTTTTTTAATATATTACATGAACTGAAACTGGCAATGTATATTGCTTGTGTGTTCCTGGCCCAATTCTTAAAATTAGGTTAAACCAATCATCCTGGGAAGTTGTGATCCTCCTCAGAATTTTCAGGCCCTCAAACTACATGAAATGTGGCACACAGATTTGTACTTGGAACAGTTAAACCAAAAATAAAAATTTCCAAAATCAAAGTCCTCCCTGGCACTGAAGAAGCTTGTAATAAAGTCCCAGAAAAATTAGTAGATTCTTACTTAAACTTCTGTGATTATGCCCAAGATAAAAGGCTGGTGTACTGTATGTTTGACTCAATTTGCCCATCAAACATGACATTTACTTATTAAAATGAATTTAGCTTTCGAACACGCAAACACAGGCCAAAATAAAAATGTATTCTAACTGTAATATATATATATATATATATATATATATATATATATATATATATATATATACACACACACACACACACACACAGCTCTGGAAAAAATTAAGAGACCACTGCAAAATTATCAGTTTCTCTGGTTTTACTATTTATAGGTATGTGTTTGGGTAAAATGAACATTTTTGTTTTATTCTATAAACTACTGACAACATTTCTCCCAAATTCCAAATAAAAATATTGTCATTTAGAGCATTTATTTGCAGAAAATGACAACTGGTCAAAATAACAAAAAAGATGCAGTGTTGTCAGACCTCGAATAATGCAAAGAAAATAAGTTCAGATTCATTTTTAAACAACACAATACTAATATTTTAACTTGGGAAGAGTTCAGAAATCAATATTTGGTGGAATAACCCTTATTTTCAAGCACAGCTTTCATGCGTCTTGGCATGCTCTCCACCAGTCTATATATATACACACACACACACACACACACACACACACACACACACACACACACACACACACACACACACACAGTACTGTGCAAAAATTTTAGGCAAGTGTGAAAAAATGCTGTAAAGTAAGAATGCTTTCAAAAATAGACATGTTAATAGATTATATCAATTAACTAAATGCAAAGTCAGTGAGCAGAAGAAAAATCTAAATCAAATCCATATTTGGTGTGAACACCCTTTGCCTCCAAAACAGCATCAATTCTTCTAGGTACACTTGCACAAACTCAGGGATTTTGTAGGCATATAGTCAGGTGTATGATTAAACAATTATACCAAACAGGTGCTAATGGTCATAAATTCAATATGTAGGTTGAAACACAATCATTAACTGAAACAGAAACAGCTGTGTAGGAGGAATAAAACTGAAGACAGTTTACTGTCAAAAGTCATACACCATGGCAAGACTGAGCACAGCAACAAGACACAAGGTAGTTATACTGCATCAGCAAGGTCTCTCCCAGGCAGAAATCTCAAGGCAGACAGGGGTTTCCAGATGTGCTGTCCAAGCTCTTTTGAAGAAGCACAAAGAAACGGGCAACGTTGAGGACCGTAGACGCAGTGGTCGGCCAAGGAAACTTACTGCAGCAGATGAAAGACACATCATGCTTACTTCGCAATCAGAAGATGTCCAGCAATGCCATCAGCTCAGAATTGGCAGAAAACAGTGGGACCCTGGTACACCCATCTACTGTCCGGAGAAGTCTGGTCAGATGGGGCCTTCATGGAAGACTTGCGGCCAAAAAGCCATACCTCCGACGTGGAAACAAGGCCAAGCGACTCAACTATGCACGAAAACACAGGAACTGGGGGTGCAGAAAAATGGCAGCAGGTGCTCTGGACCGATGAGTCAAAATTTGAAATATTTGGCTGTAGCAGAAGGCAGTTTGTTCGCCGAAGGGCTGGAGAGCGGTACACGAATGAGTGTCTGCAGGCAACAGTGAAGCATGGTGGAGGTTCCTTGCAAGTTTGGGGCTGCATTTCTGCAAATGGAGTTGGGGATTTGGTCAGAATTAATGGTCTCCTCAATGCTGAGAAGTACAAGCAGATACTTATCCATCATGCAATACCATCAGGGAGGCATCTGATTGGCCCCAAATTTATTCTGCAGCATGACAACGACCCCAAACATACAGCGAAAGTCATTAAGAACTATCTTCAGCGTAAAGAAGAACAAGGAGTCCTGGAAGTGATGGTATGGCCCCCACAGAGCCCTGATCTCAACATCATCGAGTCTGTCTGGGATTACATGAAGAGAGAGAAGCAACTGAGGCTGCCTAAATCCACAGAACAACTGTGGTTAGTTCTCCAAGATGTTTGGGCCAACCTACCTGCCGAGTTCCTTCAAAAACTGTGTGCAAGTGTACCTAGAAGAATTGATGCTGTTTTGAAGGCAAAGGGTGGTGACACCAAATATTGATTTGATTTAGATTTTATATCTGTTCACTCACTTTGCATTTAGTTAATTGATAAATATAATCTATTAACATGTCTATTTTTTAAAGCATTCTTACTTTACAGCATTTTTTCACACCTGCCTAAAACTTTTGCACAGTACTGTGTGTGTATATATATATATATATATATATATATATATATATATATATATATATATATATATTATATATATATATATATAAGGTATGTCACATCTTTTGATTATCAATAGCGGAAGTGCTGTCTTAAGCCACTGCCTCTGTTGGCTGGCTTAATGACCCAAAGAAAGGCAGGATGTAGCTTTATCATCATCTTTTGCAATTATGTTTTACCCCTGCATATTCATGTATGTGAATTATTATATAAGGTTTATGTGGCAACGCTGCTAAAACTTCAATTTATTTTAACAGATTAAAAATCTAACTCTAGCTGGGATACAATAAATTAAAATTTATCCACATACAAAACTTGTCCAACCGTACTCTACTTCTCACTTACATAAACAGTTTTTACTGTGATTAGTAAGCACTGGTGAATCGTAGTAAAAAATAGAACACAAAAATGTTGCGTCAATGGTTTTCGAGGCAGGTCCACTGATACATATATGTGATAAGCCTTACTTAACTCCTTTTGAAATCACGTATCAATTTTAATAAGAAAAAGAAAAAAAGGAAATGGAAATATAATATTTGTCAATTTTGTTATATTTGCGACAACACTACAGGATAACCTGCAGAAGAAACTTTCTAAATAAAGGCTATCCATTGTGGCAGTTTCTTGTACCCCAATTTGGAGACAGCTGTGTTTGCACACTTGCAGTGTGCTTGGTTTTGTGGTTGGGTTGGCATATTTCCTGGGGAAATACATTTTAAATGCAATCTTATTGAACAATAAAAATTATGTAACTGGGACATGTATTTCAAAGTATACATAAAAAACACCTGAAAGTACGTGTTGATCACCTTTATGATACTCCAGATGTTCTGGATAATAAACCCTTCTCAAAAAGGTAGACTAGTTAATCCAAAATTACAACACTGGACGCAAAATGCAAAACTAAGAGATCATTTTAAACAGCACGAAGATACATTTTTAAATATGAGCTTGAATTCTATCGTGTCGTGGCCTCTTTCGCGATCGGTTTACGCCCCGCTCACAACAGTACTCAACTATTCAATGCTGAGAACATGCCAATGCAGTCCCCTGCCTGAACTTGGAAGTTGGAGATGATGAGGAACGCGGAAGCAAATTAAAAAAAAAAAAAAAAAGGGGCGGGGGCTGGTGGAAAGGATGAAGAAAGGTTTATCACAAAAAAGTAAAATTAGCCTTGATAAAGAG
The DNA here is from genome assembly GCF_017654505.1 of Polyodon spathula. NCBI lineage: Eukaryota > Metazoa > Chordata > Actinopteri > Acipenseriformes > Polyodontidae > Polyodon > Polyodon spathula. The sequence continues at coordinate 28,045,703 of NC_054543.1, forward strand.
GAATGTTTTGCAACGTATTAAAGTGTAAAACAAACAAATAACTAATTAGTCAAACTTAGAATAAACCGTTATCTAGTAGTACTGAAAACTGTTCAGTGCATGTCTCTCAATGCGGAAGTAACTACTTCCCAGTCTGCAAGATTAGTGCAGTCATTTAAATGCTTTGATTGTTCCTGATGTTACTTTATAATTAAACAGCTGGAATGTATTAGAATCACCCAATTAAAACCACATGTCCTACGCTTGAATCGGAGTTGGCAGCACGGTACATGCTGTTACATTTCATACATAATCTGTACTTCAATCCTTACCTACCAAGTTTTACCTCAAATTCACATGAGCCCATTCTTTGACACGACAAAACAGATCGGGGATTTTTAATGCTGTGGTTTAATAATGCCGGATGTGCACCTTTATGTATTGTACTTCTATACTCGACAATATATTCACGCCGCCTACTTCTACAGTTCAAAATATTCCATTCAGCATTTCGATTATGGATAGTCACCAGACCCTCCGTAAATACATCTATCATTTTATATAAATACGGTATTGGTAACGTACCTTCACCAGCCCCAAAATACCTGAACATACAGGTGCCGAAGCACTATGCAAACGTTATCCAGTAGGTCATAGCCATATCGTAATGTCCTTATATTGACATATAATATAATATATATATATATATATATATATATATATATATATATATCCTTATACGCACTCTCGAATTTATATCTCCTCGATAATCCTGTTGTTGATCTCCTTACCCGTTGGACGCACTCTCGGTTTCAGAGCCAAAGCTCCTCGACAATCCTGTTGTTTCGTCTCGAGCAGAATCATGGTCGACGCACCTGGATATGTCGGGCTTGTAAAATAAAAAGTAATCAAGTAAAAATATATAACTTTGATTTAGTAGGCAGTAATATTTTTATATTTATAAAAAAATATATATTTTTTTTCTCTCTCCTGCAAGGCGGTTCTGCCCAGCCGCTTCCGTCTGCTTATACTTCCGCTCCCTGTCAAGGCCGTATGGAGGCTGTTCACTGTACTGCCTGTATCCGTGTACAATGTAATAGTAAGGGGATCTCAGGCGTCGTTTGGGGAGTAGGGGTACAGCGGTCCCCCAAATGCAGTTTCTGTGAGCAGTTAAAAGGCTTCGGGACATCGAAAGTGCAGCAACTAGCCTGACATTAATGTAACGTTAATAAAATATTGTCTTTTTTCTTGCCAAAAGCTGCAGTGCTACTGTTTTAAAATTGTTCTGCCTACAAAAACATCATAGCAACAGCCGCTCCCATGTTAATTTGCATTTGTTGAAATTCAAAATTAACGATAGATACTGTTATGTACGTTTTGTTCCAAAAAGCAAAATAGAAAGATATGTTTTACTAATAATTATGTTAAAGTGTTTATAAAGTGTTTTCGGAATTTATAAGTAAACGTATTCCCAGTCATGTGAAATCCATAGATTAGGGCCTAATAAATTTATTTCGATTGACTGATTTCCTTATATGAACTGAGACAGTAAAATCTTTGAAATTGTTGCATGTTGCATTTATATTTTTATTCAGTGTTTAAACTATAACTGTATATATATATATATAATATAATATATATGATATTATTATATATATATATATATTATAATATACTAGTTTTTGGATATCAATCAGCCTATATCAGATAAAACACCAACAATAAGAACCTATTTTACATTTGCAAAGTCATTTTGCAGCTTACTATGTTTTCCTAAGATTACAAGTTTTCAAATATATTTATTTTAATGACTCAAACTGTGTTTTCTACACACCTCACAGCTACACTTTACCAGAATAGCCATAAACCTGTTTAAACAGTAAAATACAGTTTGAACAACAACATAGAATATTGCCTGATAGCAAGACCAAAGCAATAACACACAACAGGGTGTTCAAATATGGTCCAATATTCTCATGCCTATGGATGTTGTTCCGCACCATTCAGAGCCCACCTTATCCCACCACTCACAAAGTGAATTGGTTGTCAAGAGCATTAGTCAGAATGCTTAAAAAATGTTCTAAGCTGTGCTGTTGTGGGGACACATCTGCACCATTTGTAACACTTGTTAGCCGCTGAGGTTGCATCCTCTATTCATGCCATTTTATAATTGGCAACATAGTGTTAACATTGATTTTATCCATGCTTTAACATGTTTTCACTATCTTTGACTAATACTTCTGTAAACATTGAAGGTAACACTAAAGAAAGAACTGTAGTACCGGTAGTTTCCTTTAGTGTTTCTAAATGTACAACTATGAATGTTTTATAGTTATGATTGAAACATCAAGATAGGGTGACAACTGGAAAGTACAAACCCTGCTGAACCAGGGCTATTCACATATGAATTCCAACTGACCCAATTCTCAACCATAACCCATATTTGCAAATATTTTGATGTGCAACAAGACACAATCCCAGCCTGTTTTGCGCTCAGACTGGTGAATTCACCAGCCCCCAGTATAACCCTAACATTTTAAGGTATTCACAGCCTTCATGTTCAGCCTGCATATTGTTTATTCTGCAGTTTGAGATTTGAAACCGAACTCTCACGTCCTTCGCTTTGGACACTCATTAGGCAACTTACACCATCAGCACAAGTTGGAGAGATTGAGTTCTGCCAGCCCGAAATCCTAACTGGGGCTTGGCAGAACTCAATCCTAACTGGGAAATGAATGAGTCTGATTTCAAATCACTTTCAAGTCAATCCCAATGGCAGATGGAAACGTTGCTTTTACTTTAATTTGTGATATGCTGGTACCTAATCACTTCAAGTGTTGTAGTTCCAACTCACTCCAGTGGTCTACCTCAGTGGTGTCTGATCATGGTCCTGGAGGGCTGTTCAATTCCAGGTTTAACAGGTAAAATGAAGTAATTGCCTACATCAGGGTCAGGGTGGAGTATTAATTGGTTCAAGCCATTTGAAACTGGACTGGAACAAAGACAAGGACTGGAAGAGCCAAATTTGGTGATCTATAGCAAAGTGTCATGAGTGACCATAAAACCTTTCCTCCTTGTACAAGATGTGAGCACGTTTAAACAGTAACTCCTGCTAGAAAGTGGGCCTCTCAAATTCTTATCTCTAAGTAGTAGGTAAAAACTGCTGAATTTTAGCTGAAGGGGTCAAGTTTGTTAAACACTCTTTAAGATAAGGTGAAAAGCAAGTTTTACTGTTAAAGAAGAAATATATTTTAGATCAGGTGGCACTAATTGACAGAGCAGGTGTTCGTTCTTTCTCTCTCTCTCTCTCTCTCTCTCTCTCTCTCTCTCTCTCTCTCTCTCTATATATATATATATATTGTGAGGTATCAGGGAGAAGGGCAGATTCCTCCCTGTCTAAAAACAAATGCAAACTCACATTTCGTTTTGTTTAATTGAGTGCTATTTTGCTTAATTTCATTGTTTAGTTGTATTGTTCGTTTATTGTTGATTGTTTAATTGTATTATTTGTAGTGTTCGTTTATTGTTTAATTATCAAACGCACCCGGTAAGTATTGTAAATTAATGCCAGGTGCAGGGGTTTAAAAGGAGAACAGGCAGTCTGTTCAGGCCTGTGATGGAAAAAAAAAGCAGGAAGGTGTGTGCCTGGTTTCTGAGCAGTCACCAGAGGTACTGTGTGGTTTTTTGTAAGGACGGGGAAACAGCTTAGCTATCCTATGTTATACAGGGTGTTCCTGTGAATTTAGTTAGCTTTCCAAAATGTTGTTAAGTTTTTGTTTTATGTCTGATTTTCATTTGTGTGTGTAGCATGTTGATTGCTGAAGTGTAATGCTGGCTCCAGGGATCAGCTCATTTTGCCTCCCCAGCGCATCAGCACACACAACGTCTGCGATGTTGGCTCCGAGGATCAACCCAGTGCGGTCTCCCCGGTGCATGAGCAGAAATAAATGAAGTATGTGTATCGTGACAAAAGAAACCAGGAAGCAACTGTTGTGTATTACAGTGTATTTGACATATTAGCATATCTTTAATTAACTTAAACAAAACAGCGATGAACCAAAATATTCACAGTACAATAAAGTGGAATCGCGTTAATAAAGCGAATTGTTTGAGGTTTACTTTACTAATATACAGTTGGTGTTTCCAACACGTCCAACAATACAATTTGGTTGGCTTATTTCGATGCTCTCCAAGCCTTTATGTAAAAGAAATAAACAGTCTGAATGTGGGGGGGAAAAAAAAATCAGCTTATTTGACATATACTCCCTGGCGACTGCAAGTCAACACCTAATGCTGCCATCTAGAGCCGTGGGAAGTACATTCGACACCAGAGTTAAGGTTTGGCTAGAGATCCCTCATGTGTATTGTTGTTCAAATGAAACAATTTGTTTACGTCAAGATTCAGATAATATAGTAAATATACGAAGGGTTTCTAATCATAACAAACTTTGTATTTAGTGCACCCGTGTGTAAATGTATTTGCCATAATGTTTTGAAGGGTAATTTCATTAAATGGTTGAGGAAGTTGAGTGATTGTGATGCCAGTATTTTGAACTGATTTTGTGGTTGAAGGGATCTCAGAGTGGTGCCTCAGATATCATTTTTCAGGCAGGTGACCACCTTGTCGGTACATTGTACTGTACCTACGTATACCCCTTATACCAAGACCAAAATGCCTGCTGATTGGAATCTTATGAGGACTTTCTCTTTATTAGGCTTCCTTTACTTGTATGCTATTCAGCAGCTCACTAGCGCTACATGCTGGATTTTTGAAGAATTGCATTGTGGAAAGTAATACTAAAGACATTGAGAAAGTATTATAGTACCAGTAGTTTTCTCTAGTGTTTCCAAATTTACAACTACAGTATTGAGTGTTTGTTTTATAGTTATGGATCAAGGTAGGGAAACATCTGTAAAGTACAAACCCTGCTGAACCAGGGCTAATCACATATAAATTCCAACCCACTTCTGAACCCTAACCCTTATTTGCAACGAGACACAATCGCAGCCTGTTTTGTGTACATTAATGTGATTGACCTACATCTGATGTTAAACTTGCTAGAAGAATTAGTAAGACAACTCCATTTGTCTATACAGTATGTGTTTAAATATAGACAGGCTGGCGATCTGAAATTGTCTTTTCTATGAATCCATGAAAAAGACCTAGGAGTTTTTGTTGACTCAGAAATGTCTTCATCTACACAATGTGGGGAAGCTATAAAAAAGGCTAACAAGATGCTCTGATACATTGTGAAAAGTATTGAATTTAAATCAAGGGAAGTAATGTTAAAACTGTACAATGCACTAGTAAGACCTCATCTTGAATATTGTGTGCAGTTCTGGTCACCTCGCTATAAAAAAGATATTGCTGCTCTAGAAAGAGTGCAAAGAAGAGCGACCAGAATTATTCCGGGCTTAAAAGGCATGTCATATTCAGACAGGCTAAAAGAATTGAATCTGTTCAGTCTTGAACAAAGAAGACTATGTGGCGACCTAATTCAAGCATTCAAAATTCTAAAAGGTATTGACATGTCGACCCAAGGGACTTTTTCAGCCTGAAAAAAGAAACAAGGACCAGGGGTCACAAATGGAGTTTAGAAAAAGCATTCAGAACAGAAAATAGGAGACACTTTTTTACACAGAGAATTGTGAGGGTCTGGAATCAACTCCCCAGTAATGTTGTTGAAGCTGACACCCTGGGATCCTTCAAGAAGCTGCTTGATGAGATTTTGGGATCAATAAGCTACTAACAACCAAACGAGCAAGATGGGCTGAATGGCCCCCTCTCGTTTGTAAACTTTCTTATGTTCTTATTAACCCCACCCCCTCCATCAGTCAATCATAAACTATTTGAAGTTGACAAACTGCGTACAACAAGGGCTCACAATTGTTAATAATGTAAGAGGTCCAAGTGTGAGATATTGCTGTGGGGTTTTTGTAGCAGGTCATGTTTGAAATATTTTATTTTCTAGTTTTGAAAACAGTACAGGTTGAGACTGTCCCATTTCCATCTGCACTACCCGTCTCAATCCCATCTGGTTCCATTATCAAACTGGGGCTGCAGCCAGTCTGCAATGTGCAATCTACAATCTACTATGCAACCTGCAGCTGGACATGATAGAAAAATGTATCATGTTTTTTAATAATTGCTATTTATAAATTAAATCGCCAGCCTCTGGTATTTCCCTGACAGTATAATATATTTACAGCCTTCATATTGTATTTTCTGGAGTTTGAGATTTGAAACCGAACTTTCACATCCTTCACTTTGAATACTCATTAGGTAACTTACACCATCAGTGCAAGTTGGAGAGATCGAGTTCTGCCAGCCCGCGATCCTAACTGGGGCTGATGGAAATGAATGAGTCTGATTTCAAAATGCTTTCAAGTCAATCCCAATGGCAGATGGAAACGTGGCTTTTACTTTAATATGCTGGTACCTAATCACTTCAAGCATTGTAGCTTAAACTCACTCCATTGGTCTACCTCAGTGGTGTCCAGTCATAGCCCTGGAGGGCTGTTCAATTCCATGTTTAACAGGTAAAATTAAATAATTGCCTACATTGGGATCTGGATGATGGGCTGACAAGAGGCCCAGTCAAAATTGATTAGATCTTGACCTGCTGCTGGTGGAAATGGACAAGTCTGATTTGAAATTGCTTTGAAGTAAATGTCAATGGCAGATGGAAATGTGACCTTTTTTTTAATTTATTTTTTTTTGTGCAGCAACTGGGATTCACTACTATAAAAAATACCTCTAAGACTGTGGCCTCTGGTCCTGGTCTCTGTGATGCATTGTAAATAAAACTCCTTAAATGTTTTAAAAATGAAGTGTTCTTTGCTGGACTCTTTCCAAAGCTTCAATATACTTTTATTAATACAGGGACCAGAACTGAACTGTACAAACTCATCATACCCTCCCCTTACTCTGCACGTTTGATTATATAACCAAGCATTTTCAATTGCCTCCCCACACTGCCTGGTTACTGACAGCGATACGTCTACCACAATGGTAGGTCTTTCTCATGGCGGGCCTGTAAAATACAACAAGGTACTCTATATTAATATTCCTGGAAGTAATTGATCTTATAGCCAATCAGAAGGCAACAGATACTATTTTATCACCTGGCCTCCCCCCTCCGCTCTCTGTTTTCTCCACCTTACAGCAGGTTTTGTCTCCAGGGGGGTTGCTTGTTGAGTGCTCCCTGAGTGCCTTGCTTTGGCTAGATACAAATAACATGTAGTACTTTATTGTATATCCCACTGTCTGACATGGAGTACTGAAGTTGGTTTCCAGGTTTGGCACAAAGGCTTTTTGCTTTAAAAAAAAATACCAGCTTAAAAACGGCAAGACATTATTTGAATAGTAAATATGCCCGATGATTCTCTCTAAAATCATTTGCCTATGAAAGACAGGGTGTTTGCATTAGCCAAAAACCTAAATGCAATGATCTCATACACAAATAAGGTGAGTCACAGTGAATTCTAAACAGAGTTGGAAGACTGAATCAGTGAGACAAAGCTTACCTTATTGTTTTTTTTCAATCATACCATTGCTGTATTTTACAATACATCACTGTCAGGAACTGTCTAAGGTGATCCAAATGCAGTTTTAATGTCCAAGATATACAATATAAAAAAATAATTTTTATATATAATTTAATATACCCAGGGGAGGAGGCAGTGTGCATACCCAAACTAAGACAGATGTGCCTGGACAGCATGTCCCTACAGGACATGTCCAACACCCTGATGGACAAGGCACCCAAACTCGCCCTCACGGACTTCAGCAACAACCAAGAGTGATACAGCCGCTGCAGGCCCGAGAAACTGGTCAGGGTACTCAGACCTCATACAGTATCATTACATGTAGCCATACCCCCCCCTCCTTACCCCTCAGAAAACTAAGATTTGGGGTAATTATTGTTATGGTATGTGGGTTGTTTCTTTTTGCTTCGGAGTTCTTATAAAATTTTTATTTTTTATTTTTAGTTTTTACAGTCAATCTGAGTGCTTATTGCATTAACTAAAATACTGTTAGTTTTTTATACGTTTTTGTTAAGGAGCTTTCACCTGAGCTCAGGAGCTGCTTTTCCATTCTAGCTCTATGTATGTCATACACTAGATCAGCCAAAGTATCTTTAAATTAGTAAGAGCCAGCACCATCTAAGCATCTGCTAATTTGGATCAAGTTTCCTTTTGTATTTCTGGCAATACATTGCTGTGGACTAGACAGTGCTGGTGCTTGCTAATATAAAAACACTGACTGATCTAGCCTAGATTACATACAGTGTAGCAACTAGAAATAAATAGCAGCTCCTAAACTCAACATAGACCTTGTGAAAGGGTGGAAGCCCTGCCGTTGTAAATAATGTGGTTGTGGCATTTTTAATGTAAGTTTGGCAGAGATGAGTTTAAGTCTATCTCTGCCAACAGTCACGAGTGACTGCTAATTGGAGAATGGCCACATGTATAAAATGGAAGCTAAATCCTTTGTTTGGTGAAGGAGTGTAGGGCGAGTTGATGAAACCGTATTTGTACTGTGAACTGTTTATTTTGGCTCCTGTGCCTTATTTCTTTTCGATTTCTATTTTGTAAATAAAAGTGCAAATTTACTCTTTAAAACTGCTGCTTCTGTCTCTGGGTTTGCTTTTCTGCCGCTGACCAGCCTTGACTGGAAGGCTACCCTGCTGACCTATAAAACAAATTGCAATAAGAGTTACTGTGACAAAATATATATTTTTTTTTATTTAAAGCGAATTACTCCTACCATTTCATGGCTGACGCAACACAATGCCAGTAAAGTATAAATGCCTGTTTTGAATGAAAACAGTTTCTTATACATTTTGTCATCACATTCTTGTATATGTTTCAAAGTTAAGGACACTTACTGGAAATTAATAGTTGATCTTAACAGTTTGAAAGAGGCAAAGTGGGAAGGAAACTGTATTTCAAACCCATAGGGACTACCCTGTCCAAGTATTGACTTCCCTTATAAACAGTTTATTGTGGTAACCATCGTAACAGCACAAGTCAAACACAGTGAGCTCAAAGCCCATGGGCAAGCCCTGCAAAATCATGTCTGGTAAACTTCCAAATGACCAAAAAAGCACTGCTATTGGGGAAACATTTTACCACCATTTTACCCCCCTTTGCTTGCCTAGCAGCACAACAAGCAGGTACAGTTTGCCTGGCTGGGAGGCAAACAGGTTAACAATAGGTTCCCTTCCCTATCCCCAGCTGCCATCTGCATCCTGTTGCATTTAACAGCAATTAAGCTTGGGCATATGACTTAGAATAAACATTGAGGCAGGTGATTTAGTTCCTTGAGTCAACAGGTTATTATTGCTGCTCAAACAATGTATTTTATTTTTTTGTTGTCTTGGTGTCTTTTCTACGATCTGTCTATGCTTGGTTTTGTTTCGATTAGTTTTCCAGTCCTTTGAAAAGAGGTGAGGAAAAGTCTGCTTTAAATCATTTTGGGTAAATGACGCCTGATAATATCACACACTCTGAAATTTATTTGACATGCAGTCGATTATTCCATTCCATGTAACTCAGTGATGGGCTGTTCTGGTTGATACAACTCATACACCAGTAGTTCAGTGTTTTGTGTTATTGTGTATATTGATGCATGCAGATTGGATCATATTGCGTTTGAATTGAGATGCACATGAGCTCTAAATGTTCTATTTCTATAATGAGTATAAAATTATACAGTAAAATGATACAATATACTGTAAGAGCAAACATAGTTAACCTGAACCAATAATTTAAACTCAGTTCAGAAACTGGAGATAGACTTAGGAGACACGTCTTCAAACAAAGAGTGGTGAGGGTATGGCCTCGGCTGCCTAGTCATGTTGTTGAAGCAGAATCACTTGGATCCTATAAGACCCAATTTGACAAAGTTCTGAGATCAGCTTCTAGGAACCAGACCAGTTTAGATGGGTCGAATGGCCTCTTCTTGTTAGTTAATTTTCTTATGTTCTAATGATGTCTATCCAGCACTGAGCTCTCAGCACCCTCTTGTGGTAATATTGTTACTAGCAAGCCTTGCAAAGAAAAACTGTGGACTTAGATGAACTATTGCGTTCTTCTTGTTTTTCAGATTTTCTTTGTATCACTTTCTAACAGTATAGATGCTACACAAGAGTGTAACTATTAACCACCCCCACTTTTTCTCTTTCTTGTTCATCTACTTATATTTAGATTTATATGACTAATTAGATAACAATTACTAATTTGTTTGAAATTACCATACTGTATATCCTCAGATTAATGCCACCCTTAAATAAACGCTGTTCTCAGTTACCAGATTTGAATAGATGCTGTGCTGTAATAAAGACCACACTCAACGAGAAACAAATAAGCAGGAAACAGATTTACCACTCTAGAAAACTGTGCTATTTCCAATATATGCCACCTTCGAAAAGAAAGTTGCTGCCTTTGAAAACCGAACTACTTCCAATAAACTCTGCCCTCGAAGAAGCGCCACCCTTGAACAAACGCTGCAGTGTAAAAGATATACAGTATATTTTCATTAATCCAAAATCAACTATTTTCTGAGTAAATGTTGAGCTATCTAACTGGAATTAGTAATACTGTGTCTCTATTGGATTCCAGCACTATTGCATGTTTAACAGTTATGGATGACTATCTTTATAAAATGTCTTTGTTAAAGCTTAACATTTCATCTGATTTGAGAAATGATTGGGACGCTTGTGGGTAGATGAACCGTTTTCAACTATTTTATCTTTGCTTTAGATCTGCTTGCACATCAAATAAAAACGTATCTTTTTCAAAGCCTTAAGCCCCTTTCACACTGACACTCCTCCCCGGGTATAGTGTGAAACCACGTGCCTGTCGTACCCGTGTTGACACGGGTCGCAGCTACTCACCTCAGGATGTGGGTCAACATGCTTTGACCTGGGTTGAGCAAGACAAAATGCAAGATGGTAAGCTGATAAAATAACAAACAGCCACGTCTGCATGAAGGTTTCACTTCCGCAAGGAACATTTCTCTTTATTCTGTTTAGCCATATTTATTTTGACTGAGACACACCATAAGCCAGGTTACAGCATGAAGAAACATTTGCTCTAAACAATATTTGGGCTGATGGTTCAATCCAGAGAAGCTTGGATAGAAGCGTCTGTAACAAGCTGCTTCCAGGGTATTGATACACACAATGTGCACTTGTGTCTGTCACCCAGGTCAACCCTTCTTTATCAAAAGCAACGTGAAAGCGTGGTCCTCACCCGGATAGTTTCCGACCCGGGTAGAGCATGCAGTGTGAAAGGAGCTTTAGTCACTGTTTATCTTCTAACAATATGACAAACAACATTCAAACAGAGCAATAACAATAACATGTAAACTGCATGAAGATTTAACTACAGTTTAGCATCTTTTGAGCAATGTTATAACTGCATCTATAGTGGTATAACCCTTAGTCAAAGTTTAACTGCAGTCTGCAGGTTATAAAATTAAATTAATTTATTTCTTGAAATGATATTCAAAGTGAAACAAAACAAGACTACATTCATTTGTAACGAACAAAATAATTTCATAAACCTTACCTGCAATGCACTTTCATTCACTATAGGTTTACATTTATAGCAAATATCTTTAACCTGACTTCTGGTACTACAGTAGGTTGAAGAGAGTGCTCGTTTTGGATGTCTTACCTTCCAGGAAGTATGTTACTGCTTTACTTCCTAGGTCATTTCACCCCAACAAGGTCTTTGGGGTCAAAGTATCTTACTGGCTGCAAAGCATGTCAGTCTTTAAGGGAAGCAACTGATTGGTTACTAGCAGGAAAGAAGTGGTGGAGGGAACAATATCACTTTCCAGGTGACCAAGGAGGTGCAAGACAATCTGATACATGTTTATTAATACAAGTTTTTCTTTCAAAACTATAGAGTGAATGTATGTGCATGGCGGGGAAATTGATGGGAGTTATTTTGTTAGCTACAAACACTTTGATATATGTGATATCTCAGACCTGTTAAAAGGTGCTATTTAAGTAAAAATTTGTTACGTAACAAGATGAAATTCTTCTAGTGTAAGTTACTTTATAATGGTACTGGATAAACAGCCAGTTGCACCCTCACCTTTCCAGATTCCACGTGGGCAGAAGAAGCAGACAAAGTTATAAAACTGTGTTTAATTACTATTTCATCACCACAAGCAATCATAACCCAGCACAGTACTCAACCACCTACCATTCTGCTCCCTGGGTGTGTCCCACAATACTCTTCCGGGTTCTTCCCTGTCTGTGCCTCAGAAGGAACCTCTGTATTTAAATTAAATTTAACCACAGAGCTATTAACCTGTAATCACCTTTTAACAATTAATATCATATTTGTTAATGTTGTTTCTCAATGAATTACTGTAGTCAACAAAGCTATTATTTTGTCATTAGCATTTTAATATTGACTGAAATACTGATAATAAAACATAAAAACTAGAAAACAGTATGTGGCAAAGTGGTTGATAGTGTGCAGGTGCAGGTAATTAAAGAACAGACAGACAATTGTAATCCAGGTGAGAAGGTTTGTTTTATTTATTTTTATGTCCAGTGCTGGACTGCAAAACAAACAGTAAATAATAATACTGGTAAGTAATACAGCAACATGTATTACTTACTGTGGCAGGCTGGCGAGTGGATAGAGGCCCAGAGACAGACTGCAGTTCAAAAAAATAACTATTTTATTATAAATAAACAAAAATAAAGTGCACAAGGGCAAAATAACAGATACTCAAACACAAATAAAGCAAAAACAAAACTCACAAAAATAAAGTTTCCAGGCTGGGCAATGCCTTCACTGGATTTAGAAAATTCAAAAAACCACAAAACAAACACCAACCTGCTTCCTCAGCTCCCTCTCCCCAAATGAGAAGCTGAGGCCTCCTTTTATATCAGGTGGCTGGGCGCTGATTGATCGTTAATCAACCTAATCAACTAATCAACCCCAGCCACCTGAACATAATAAACCCAGGCAGGCAGGGGAAGTTAACCCCATCCCTGCCAATTTAAAAGGGCAGAGCTTTGCTCTGCCACACTTACATTTATAATCTCTGGGCTGGTCCTGGAATAATAGTCCTGTCATTGTATCCTAACATTAAACACAAAACATACACAAGTCAGTTTAGTGCGTGAATTAGTGATTGTGGTAAAATACAGTTTACAGTGATACAAGTGAAGTTCTGTCCCGGGTTTGTGCTGGCCTCTGGTGACAACACCGGAATGTGTCAGCCATTTAGTGATTTACAAACACAGACGATTACTAACAGACACAAACAAACAAAATACTCAAGAATATTCTTAAAACACAGGTTCATTTCAGCAGTGGTTATTGCGTCTCTCACGGTCCTTCAGGTTCAAGTTCACAAACCAAGTGAAGGAACAGATTACGGTTCTCCGCCCCCTTTATATGCTGACACGCATGACCCTGTGGTAAACGAATGCAGCTGCCTTTACAATCTGCGGCTGCTACATTGTTTCTCTTCCAGGTGGATACGGTCTTGCACCGGAGTCTTGCCTTTTTCCAGATTGACCGACTTCCTGACCCAGGGAAAGAACTGCCAAGTCAACCGGTCCAAATAACTCTGTCCTTTACAACCAAGGTTCATTATATTTCTGTCACATATCCCACCTCTCAGAGTGGAGCTGAAGTAACACTCTGCAGAATTTATCTTTCCAATTACTGCCCCCCTCTCTGGAAAAATAATTTGCATTTTGATGGTCTTTCCCAGCACGGTGTACCATGTGGTACATGAAGGGTTTCTGAGATAGGTAAGGTCTCTCTCATACTGTGACCCCTGGTAGAGAGATAATGTCATGTTCAGCTAAGTTAGTTCTGCCAGGCAAGTCAGAAAAAAAACATTGTTGAACTCCTCAATAAGCTTACGCAACTCCCTTTGGTGATCTGGAAGCAATTGTTCCCCTATCGAAATGTTTTCAGTGCTAGGGGTCTCTGAGTAGGGGCCTGACTCATCCTCTATATTGCCTGGGGCTATAAATAAGGCCTCCCTTGCCTGCCAGGCCTTTAATAAATTTATATGATAAATTTCACGTTCATTATGAGATCGGCTGTCTAATTTCATAATTCACCTTTCCTGAATCACTTCAGATGGCCCTTCCTTGTCTCCTGGTCTAAAGGTTCTAATTAGTGCATTTTTATTGTAATGTTTCTGTCAGTGCAGAGCCAATTTGAGGTTGTCCTGGGCCAAACGACTGACCAAATGCAGGCGATCTCTTAGTAGGAGCACATGCTTGACTACATTTTTGGATGAGCCTCTGTGCTCCTCCCACCCCTCTGTCAATAGATCAAGGATGCCTAGAAGCTGTCGGCCTACAAGAGCTCAAAGAGGGAGAACCCTGTTGTACTCTGCGGCACCTCTCTCACTGCAAAAAGGAGGTAGGAAAGAAACGATGCCCAATGTTTCGGCTCTTGCGTTACAAATCGTCTCAGCATCGACTTCAGGGTCTGATTAAAGAGTTCCACCACACAGTCCGTCTGTGGATGATAAACAGACGTCCTGATGGGACGTATTTTTAATATTTTATACATCTGCTGTACCTTGTTAGAAAGAAAGTTGGTTCCAGTTCAGAGGCTAGTATTTAATTTTTCAAATAAATAAATTAAAATGTGTAAAGTGGTGTTGGGGTTGTAAACAGTAAATTCATTTTGAATTGTAAATTTGAATATATTTAGTAAATGAAGAGATTTTTACGGTTATATACTAAAAACATTCTTTAATTTGCTTATGTTTTATGATTGACACACCTAGCATACCTCAACACTGTGTAATAGGCTTGGAAAAGGCAGCAATTTCATTAACCATGTATTACTGTATATTCATGAATGTATTAGCAGCTATTATGTTATGGGTAATGGAGACATTTTTAAATAGTTATAAGTAAAGTTACAGTGTTTGTCTACCACTTACCATATTTAATAATATTTAACTTTCACCACTAAATAGACATTTGTGCATGCAGAAATAGTCCGTGCCTGATTCAGGGCAAAGTTTGTGTACAGTTGCTGCAACATTTGAAGGAGTGGTGCCAGTGAGATGAAAAACAGCGTGCAATTCCTTTTGATAATCACAATCCACCTTCACAGTCCATTTGCCCACCACAGTGTTTGCTTGTCTTCACACACAGGCCCCTCCTATACAACACTCCCTGTTCAGCAGAAACACTTGATTGCAAAATTGGACCTGAAATCAGCTGCACAGAATCTGTTAATAACACTGAAGATCATTACTCTTTCCAAATCCTGTCCCCATGGTGTACAAAGTATATATACAGTAAATAAACACAAGAATGCTGTATACACATTATGCTTATACAGTATGGTGAGTCATACAGTTAGGAAAGTGCAGCTTCTTGGCTATATATTGCTTTGGTCTGTCTTCACTGCAGATTCAACAGGGGGCGTTCCATTGACTCTGGTGCTCCTGCAGGTTAGGGAGGTAAAACCGGCAGGGACTGTTTTTCCTCATTATGCTACAGCAGCCCCTAATGGACAGACACCCAGTAAACTTAAATGGTCTTTGTCCCCCAGAAGCCGATAGCTGGCTGACATCTGCTCTTGAGCGCCTGGGTGTAAAGAGGCAATTGGCTTGGTCGTGGGATCGGAGGACACCCACTGACCTTCAGTTTTACTGAGGTGTTGTGGGGAATAGCTGTGGTGAGTAAGCATAATTGAATATTCTAAATAGAGTAGAAAACAGGTGATAAAGATGCAATTTGGAACAAAAAAAATGCTTTTTTTATACATAATCAATATTTCTTCTGTAGTGCCATTTACATGTGCACTATTTTAGAATTTGTTTTTATCAAATGTCAATGCATAGGAAAACAATATAGAATGTACTGGATATAAATAAGGTCATAAAATACAGCCTCCATTAGCCCAAGAATGAAAATCTACACTGGGCTGGATTCTCAAAGCTATTTACTCAAAATTGTCATTATCACATTTTTTTACAGAAAGGAGAAACACACCCAATAACGTTATCAAACCAAAATAAACAACTAAGGGGTAGATGTGCTTTTGTTCCGACAATTCACAAAGTATACATTTTGTCGTATGTACCAAGAGAAAATAGGTTAATGAAAAGAGCCGCAATATACTAATTTAAATATTTGTTGCGTCTTCTTAACAAGATCTCTAGCATACATTAGGAGTGTTGCTCGACACTGTTCAAATAAATAGTGGGAGTTGAGTTGTGGTTTGCTGCAGCAGAGGGTGCCCGAAGGATCAAAATAACATTGTTTTTATTAAATGTAAACATCATCTGTACAATGCATTCTGTCCTGTCTTCATTGTACCTACTTTAATAATGTTATATATAGATTCTACAGTGGGGCTCCCACCTTCACACCCAAAAAGCTTTTCATAATCATACAGTAGCCCCTCGCTAAACCGGAACTAAAGGTTGAACCGCAAAGAAAAACTGCTGCCGAAAATCATTCCCTAAAAAGCAACTGACAGCATTGCGCATGTTTAACATTTCACCCTTCCAACTCGTTTGCAACTGGTTTGTGACTATTGTGACAGGCGTAAAACTTTAGTTCATCTACCCCTAAGACTTAATTAAGGGATTTAAATTAAGTATTAAGTTTGTTATTATTCATTTCAGATGTATATATTTCAGAAAAATTGCACTTATGATGATTTAAAGTAAAGAGCTTTGAGAATCCAGCCCTTTACTCCCTCAAGAACTTCTGACTGTCCAAACATTGTTTTACCTCCATTGAAATCAGTTGAATGACTGGTTGTCTAGACATATGTTGAATCCTTTAATGTGTAAAAATGAGTCTCCTCTTTTAGGTTTTTAAAAAAAGGACTTAAAAAAAGGTTTTAAAAATAAAAACCATATTTACTTAAAGGTGTTAACTTTCTTAAGTGTCTCAGTGAGTGTTAAGTTTACCGCTTATTGAATCCAGGCGGTGTCTGTCTAAATCACCATAGAGCAGACCACAAGTAGTGTGTGGGAAATATCATAAATGCTTATATTTGCTTTCGGGTACTGTATTTAATTTTTTCCAGGATAAACGAGTGCCTGTGTTATACAGAACACCACAAATAAAATGTAAAATATAGGCTACATAGGTTGTATTTCATTGGTTTGGGCAATATTTTAACATATCGTGTTGTAATACTGTATATAATGATATGATTCTAAAAATGCAACTTACCAAAAGATGACTGCACGTAAAATGTATTACATAATCATTTACTTTGTTATTTACAGTTGTGCTCTTTTAACACATGAATTACACCGAATTACTTCAGCCCTGAAAACATTCGCATTTTTGTCATTGAAAAGACAACAGTGAGCACTGCACAAATTGTGACTAGCCTGTGCAGCACGTAGAAATCGCCGGATAGCAGCTGGAAGGTTAAAGTTTCTTAAAAGAAAAAAAAAAGAAATAAACCGCAATCCCTTAAAAGAAACACATTTATATTTGCCAACGTTTTGGTACCTGAGTATCTTCAAAATAGCTCACCTTATTCATGCATATTATTATATCAGTGAATAGAGCGCTCACCCCTCCTTTTTGCGCGCATTATGGGTTTCTCTTACCACACAGTATTTCAGGTAATTTAACACCGTTTAGTGCATAAGGCCCGATGTGTGTTACTGTATTAAGATGACTTTTCCATGTTGTTACACTGTGAACTGACATTCAAATTGGACAAGTCAAATGCAGCCTGTCAGGTCTTTAAGAATTAAGTGATATTATTGTATTTCTTCATGCAGTTACAGTTTTAAATAATAATAATAATAATAATAATAATAATAATAATAATAATAATAATAATAATAATAATAATAGAAGAAGCATGGCTATGCAATATTTTGGTTCTTAGGGTGAAATGTCTTATTTTAAACTAAAAGCATTGGATCAGAATTGTTTTGTAAAACAGTGGCATCATTTTGTGGTTAGTTTAGTCAATTCAATAATGTCAACATGTCCTGGCATATTACTGGCATTACATCTTATGTAACATCAAAAGAACATTCAAGAAGGAAGTAAAATGTCTAATAGATACAAATGGCAAAATCACAGATGAAGAGAAAAAAAATAGCAAATATATTAAATGATTACTTTTCACAAGTTTTTACAAAGGAGGATAAGGACAACATGCCCCACATGTCGACCTATTTCTATCCAGTTTTAAATAACTTTAGCATAACAGGTTCAGAAGTGTTAAAGGGACTAGGAGCTCTTAAAATAAACATTCCCCTTGGTCGGATGAGATCCTCTCAATAGTACTCAAAGAAATGAAAGAAGTTATTTACAAACTGTTAACTAAGATCAATAATTTGTTGTTTTATTATAAAACTGAATCTCTAATTTATCATTCAATAGAACAATTGATAGAAATCCATTTCCTGGGGTTTTTCTCATTTTTATGTTTTAACTGCCCAAATACTTTTGTCTGTGACTGTATATACTACTTGACCACTTTGTTATGACGTGTACCTCTTGTCAGATTGGGACACCACTTGCCCTGATCACAGCCTTTACACGACGTAGCATAGTCTCCACAGAGTGGATGTGAATCCATTCATTCATTAATATTTAATATAGCTGGTGCAGAGAGGTAAGCAGAGGATCTGGAGGATGTACAGCAATTCATATAAAGCAAGATCTATTGAAATTCTTTCATTTACTGATAAGGATGGTGAATAATGACCTATCATGTATATTGCAGCTGTATTGTGCACAATGAATCACAAAGCAATTTCCTTAAACATCACAGCAAATTTAAACAATTTGTCCAGCAGGCCAGAGAAACTAGTCATCAATGGTTATGTAAAGGTTTAATATTTTTCACTGGCTTCTGACAGGTTTTATTTCTGCAACAAACAAGTCTTATTGCAAATCCAAATGAACATTGTCCCCAAATTAAAGCAGGCACTGTTAGATTAAACCTTCAGGAAAGCAGAAAAATATCTGGATCTCATTTTTGTTCATCTTACACTTTAAAAAAAAAAATAAAATGTGTCCATACCACCATTCCATACCGGTTTCATTTTATATAGTATCCTTATGAACAAGCATCCCAAGGTGCTTAACAAAAAATATAAGAAACTAAAAAGTTTAACATGATATATGGTTTGCCATATTTTTTAATATGCTTTGCCATACCTCTCTGGTCTTTAGAGTGGTTATCTGTGCTTTACCATGCTTTCAAAATGATTTATTACACTTGCTTTTACTATGTGTTACTATGGGACACTTGTATAAGGGGAGCTGCTTACTAGTCAAGGACAAGTTAAAAATACATGTTTTAAGCTTAGATTTTAAAATGTCGATTGACTCAGCATTCTGACTGGAACCTGGAAGCGAGTTCCAAAGTAAAGGAGATTTATTATGAGGCCGTTATTGACGGATCTCAAAGTGCAGGTTTGCAAGGAATAAGTAGAATAAGTAACTCACTCAAGTAGTCAATACCAAAACCATGAATTGCCTTGTAAGTGGTTAAATATGACCAGTAAACTTGGTATCTGTCAGTATTCTGGCTTCAGCTTTTTAAACTAACTATCCACTCTTGAGAGAGGCACCTAGAGGCCAACAAACAAAGAATTACAATAATAAGCACGATGAGGTTACAAATGGGGGAATCGAGCATGAGGCTTCAGCCCAGCTACAGTGTATTTCTCAGATGTCAATCACTATTACATTGAATCTCAGTGTGTTGAAATATTCTGCAGGTCCTGCTGTCCAATGCATTTTCTTACCCAAGGGAAAGACAGTTCGCTCTTTGGGGATGTATTGCTTTTTTTGTGTCGTGTGTTACCCATCTGACGTGAACAGATTTGTGGTTTTACTGACAGTTGTGAAAGTGGATTAGGTAATGGGAAAAGGTTTCTTCAAGCAATACAAACATACTATAACTCGTGAACTGCTTTCATATTTCTGTTTTAGATTTTTCTTTTTTGTTTTGTTATATTTATTGTGAGGCCTCTAGTGGCTCAACCACTAAATTCACTACGGCGTGAAGCCACATATCTCTTTGGGGTGACTGGAGGGAGCGTTGTATCAGACAGTCCTTCCTTCCTCCTGGGGGCTGAAATTTGAATTGAACATTTCAAATTGCAAAGAAAATAGTGGCAAATACTGGCAAACACTACAGACAAAACCTTATTAAGCAAGTGGACTTTATAACTTGGAAATATTTAGAATCACATAGTCATCTACTGTATGCAATTTAGGAATTTCAGCCGCAAAATATTTATTGCATGAAATTTACCTGTGGTCTTTCTACAGCATCACATTGATTCTTTTATTAGGTATACACTTTGAGGCAGATCAGCAGGAGACAAAGAAAGTAACAAAAACACAAGAATGTAACAGAAGAGTTCTGTACAAAAAGAATCCCCAGC
This sequence comes from Polyodon spathula, assembly GCF_017654505.1. NCBI lineage: Eukaryota > Metazoa > Chordata > Actinopteri > Acipenseriformes > Polyodontidae > Polyodon > Polyodon spathula. The sequence goes on from NC_054543.1 coordinate 28,066,095, forward strand.
TAAGCAGAACAGTCAAAATAGAAATACAATACAAATTAAAAATGTGGACTATTTTTTCACTCTGGTGAAGTCTATTTATCCTGTCAATGTGTCCTGTGCAGCATGTATTAAAGCTTTTCTCTGCACAGGACTTTAGATGGGGGGTGGGGGGTGGATGTATTGTTGTTGTTTAAACTCTGTTACCCACTAGTATATGTATGTTAAATTAGAATTGAATAAATGATGGAATGGGTGTCTTAATGTAGCCTTAATTGTGTATTCTTTTATACTGTATATGTAGCCTACTTGACAGGCTAATCAACAAATCTATAAATTGTTTGGTCATTGATTTGAATGTTACCAAATTATTCTCTCACTGCAACAAAAATAGAATAATTTATGTGACAAGCCAATTTGATATCTAGACCAAACACTTAAATCGGGTCAGTTTGTATGGCTTATGAAAGTTCTGTAAGATTCCTATACGGTATTTCTTATAGGATTGTGAATTATTTTAGTGTATGATTCTTAATGAGTATAATAATTGTAATAGGACATAACATGCACTTAAAATTGCTGATAAAACCTTAGCCCCAGAAGATATTTCATGTGCCTGATTCCAATTCTGGTCTAACCTGGGAAACTGGTTAAATTCAGTGTCTGATATGGGGAGGATTCCAGTCTAATCTTCTCTTTCTGATGCCTTCTATGTAACCTGCTACTACCATGTATGAGAATGAGGCTAATACCACATTTTTTAAAATCTGACTTCTACTGGTTTTAATAATGCTCCATTGAGAAGGTGCTAACAAGTTTCGTACACCTTCATGGATTGTACAGATTATATAATTAAAACAGGAGCACCCCTAATGAGTTGACAAAGCGCTATTAAGAAAACTTTTTAATAGTACTAATTCAAGCACACAGACTGACCTTTCTGGGTTAAATCATTTGCTAAAGAAGACTGCAAAAAAATGTGAAAATTTACTTGTGAAAATACCCGGTCGCAAGCAACATTTGAGTGAGGGAAAATGAGAATGTCTAGGGCAAATGTTGCCAGTTCCATCAGCATTCTCCTGCCTCCGAGATCCTCCAAAACCAATGCGTTGTGCCAGAACTTGTCCACATCCATTCCTTTAAAGTTATCTGGCAGTTTCTTTCATCAAGGGAATTTGCCTCCACTGGTCATCGATGAGCTGGAGTAAGTCAGTCTTCAGTTGCTACTGTTTAGGCTAGCTTTCAAATATACTGTTTAACTTAAAGATATCTTATTGTGCTAAGCTTAGTCGTCTCACGTCTCTACCGCACCACCTCGAGGGAGCGATTGTCATTCGCACTAATTGACGACATACGTAGTAAAAAGCAGTGCTAATTGCCTGTCAACATAGTGTCTCAGCAACCAGTGATGTCACGTGAAAAGCCTTAGTAGTACACAAGTACTGTAGTTGGATGTACATCTGCTGAAGCCAGAGACGTGGTGATGTAGATCATAATTTGTGCAACTGAGTGATAAAAGGAATTTAAACATCAGGAAAAGGAAAGAAAGCAGACATTAATATGATGTCAGCAGATAAAGAATCAGAGGATGAAGATGATGACATTTTCATTGGAGCAGTGGAAAATGCAAGTGAGATCACTACAGCGGAGGAAGACAAATGGATAGTTCCCATTTCTGTGAATGGATCAAAAGTCAATATAAGACTAGTCACAGGAGCAAAGGCTAATGTAATAATGATGAAGGACTATGAAAGACTATTAACTAAAACACCAAATGAAAAGAGAAAAATGCGACTCAAGGCTTACAATGGAAAGAAAATTGCAACAAGAGGTGTATGCAGACTGGAAGTTCAGAACAAAGACATAAAAAAAAGACTTTAACATTTGCGGTGGCTACCAAAGGGAGAGAGTCACTCCTTGGAGACCAGGCCTGCGAAGACATGGGTCTGGTGAAGCGTATTCATACTGACACCAGCCGGTATACAGCCAGATGTAAACAAAATCAAAGCTGTCATACACATGCCGGCGCCATCTGACAAAAAAGCAGTACAGAGAGCTTTTGGCATGGTGAACTACATGGGCAAGTTTCTACCAAACCTGTCCTCAAAGACTGATAACCATCAGCCAAAAACACATAAATGATATGACACCACGCATCCAGAGAATGATGATGAGTCTGCAAAGGTACAACTATGAGCTCTCATACAAGCCAGGGAAGTACCTTGCTGTCGCAGACGCTCTTTCTAGAGCAACACCTGAAAGGCAGCGAATATCCAGATATCCACAGGAAATGGAGGCGATCACAAGTCACGTCCATGCAGTGAATGAGGCACTTCCCGTCAGTGTCACAATGAAAGAGAAAATAGCAGTGGAGACTGCAGCCGATGGACAGCTTCAAAAAGTGATGCGGCTGATGGAGTGTGACTGGCCCAGACAGGCGTGTCCGCAGTACTACTCCATTCAGGACACATTGTCCCTGGTGGATGGACTGTTGCTTAGGGCTAACCAGATAGTGAATCCCACTAAACTGAGGAAGGAAATCCTACAAAAGTTGCACCAAGGGCACTTGGGGATTGAAAAAACACAGAGATTGGCAAGAGAAACAGTCTACTGGCCAGGGATGAACAGAGACATTACAGACATGATTGCAAACTGCACGACATGCATCAAGCACCAAAACAAACAACAGAAAGAGCCCATGACCACTGACACACCCCAGACCCCTTGGGAGAAAGTGGGCACAGACTTGTTTCACTTCTACGGTAAGGACTACTTATTAGTGATAGACTATTTCTCTAACTATCCAGAAATGGTGCTCCTCACAAACCCCATAACAATATCCATCTTTGCCAGACATGGCATGCCAACCGCCGTGGTCTCAGATAATGGCCCCCAGTATGCCAGCAAAGAGTTTGCTCAGTTTGCCAGGCAGTATGAGTTTGAGCATGTCATGGTGAGCCCTCATTTCCCTCAAGCAAATGGCAAAGCAGAAAAGGGTGTCCAGATAGTAAAAAAAACTGCTGAGAAAAGCATCTGAGAACATTGAGGACCCCTACCTGGCCCTGTTGGCATAAAGGGCAGCATCTCTGGCATGTGGGAAATCCCCGGCAGAACTCCTCATGTGCTGAAAACTGCAAACTCTAGTCCCAAGTGTGAGGGCTGGACGCCACTGTAAAGCACCAGTGCTTCAAAAAATGGAACAGCTTAAACGGCGACAGAAGTTCTACTTGGATCGCACAGCAAAATCACTGCTGCAACTGCATGTCAACGACAGGGTCAGGGTCTTCAGCACAGAAAAGGAGGAGTGGAATAGCACAAGCACAATGCTCCAGGAGGTGTCACCCAGATCTTACACTGTTCTGACTGAAGCAGGTGCGGTGGTACGCAGAAATCGCACACAGCTGCTCAAAACCACGGAGCCTGTCAGACGAGACAATGCACAGGATGACGAGGATCAAATGCCCAGTGGAACACAACCAAGTGTGGCTGGAGCTGAACTATCTGAGAACTCAGTTGCGCCTCCACCTACTAACCAGCCACTCAGGAGGTCAGAAAGAACTGTCAGAGCGCCAGAGGGACTAAATCTATAACAGGGGTAAACTGTTAGCCTTTAAAGACTGAAATTTTCCAGGGCAAGATCTTAAAAAATAAATAAATAAATAAATAAATAAATAAAAAAGGGGGGGGGGGGGGAGTAGAAGAGGAAAATGGAACAGTTTAATATGTTTGGTACTCTTATTATGTACTGATGTTTAAAACAGAACAGATCATTGTTTTATGTATAGATGGTTTTATGGAACAGTAGGTATTTGATATCTTTGTGTTAGGTATTGTTATGTACTGATGTTAAAAAAAAAATAAAAAAAACAAAAAAACATTTGTTTTATGTATTGATGGTTATAATGAACAGTAGATATTTCATATCCGTTATGCATCAGTTGAAACCAACTTAACACAAGGAAGGGAAATGTAAGGATATGTTGTTATGATCCTCTGACGTTGCCGTAGTCAAGCTGACGTCAACAGGATGTCAGCTCAATAAAGCAGTTTTTGATATTCTAACTTGAGGGTGAGTGGTGTATTACACGTAACGGTAAATCTTTTGCTGCCGTTGTACTTATCAACTTTTTTTTTTTTTTTAGTACAAAACTGCATCGGTGTGTTCGTCAAGATAATACTAGCAGAATAGGCCAATGCATTGGGCTGTGTTAGCTCTATTCAAATATAACAATCATATAGATTTTAATTATTCTGATTATGTGTTTATCACATTTAAATAGTACTATTAATAGCTGATCACTTTTTAAAAACTAGCTTTTTGCACATTTAACATTTTTTGAGATGACAATATAAAGCAAATAATGAGTTGTTATCATCTGCAATAAATACACTAGATATTTAATTTTTAAACTATTATTGTGTTATTATATACTGTTATTTTAATGGCGTCAGTGTTAGTACGGCGTCACTGAATCGAAAAAAGTAAAAATAAAAAATCCCAAGCACCAAAATGCAAGCGAAACAACTAGAAAATTGAAATGAATGCCTACAGTAGAACAGTGCATTGTTGCATAACTGAATACTGCAAGTCATTCAACACGTATTAATTCAATTAGCAAAGTGTCTCCTCCCCCTCCCCTCCCCTCCCCTCCCCTCCCCTCCCATGTCCCGTCCCTTTCCCATGCTTTCTTCCAAAGCAATATGTAAGAATGTAAAACATGCTATTAAAAACAGTGTGCAACAATTCATCTACGCTTTACCCCTAAGCAATGACACACAAAGAAATGTTCAAAACCGATTATAAAATCATTTCTTGTTGGTTTCCCTATAAACGTTCCCCATAGTATTGTAAAAGCCTAGCAAATCATAGTGAAAGCATAGGTAAGCACTGTAAAGCATATTTAAAAACATGGCAAACCATGGTAATTTTTGCCTAGCATAAACACGGGATTGTTTTAATCCTCTCACAGAATATGGCTTTGGCTTCATAATATGTCCCAAAGTAAAAAAAAAAAGAAAAAAAAGAGAAAAAACCTGCAGTGATCACAGATCACTTGTGACAAAGTCCTTCATGTGACAGAAATTGTCAGTTCCTTCTGTGCAGCATGTCATGCTCCTGTGGCACAAGCCTGAATATTTCATCAGAGTTTTAAGAAACTGTGTGCTGAGGACAGGATCGCCTTGAAGAGACTACTGGATCAAGGATGTCAGGTAGGAAAAATGTAAAGTTATTTGACATTTTTAAGTAGATTGTAACTTTTTTAACCCAAGTTAAACATACCATCTCTCATGGTGTTTGCTGTAAATAGTATCTGTACCACTTTTTAAATCTTCTTTGCTTTCCTGATGTATAGGAATGCTTGCAGATGTCAGCAGCAGTGACATGCTTTCTGTATGTGTCTCTTAGAATAGTGACAAGCAGTTTTAAGGGGGTGGAAATTCTAAACGTGTTTCTTCATAAATTCATAGAAGACTACAAAGACCACACTCAGAGTGCCAAGTTAATGTGTTAGAACATGGGCGCACCGAAGCATTAACACTCACAGATAGTTTCTGAATACAGCTCTATGGAAATATGTGAAATTGAAGGTGTTTGTGGGAAATGACTAAAGAGTCAAAAAAGCATTGAATCACTTTCATGGTAAGCCTTGACTTGGCCATCATAACACAATTCACCTGTGTCTTAGTATATGGTGCTACAGTCAAACCATGTGAGACTCATACATGTTTGCTTGTAGGTAAAGGTTTTGTAAACGATTATTTAACGGATGTAAAACAAGAATTAAGTTATTCAGGAATTTACCCAAATAAACAATATTGTGGCCGTCGCTTATCTTTAATTCTATGTCTAAGTGGTAGTATAGTTATTATAAGAAATTGTGATTTATTTTTTTGTACATTTTGAATTATTACAGTGTGTTTATGCGATACACACACACACACACACACACACACACACACACACACACACACACACACACACACACACACACACATATATATATATATATATATATATATATATATATATATATATATATATATTATTAATAATTAATTTGGCAAATGCCTTTATCCAAGGTGACTTACTGGTGTTACAGGGCATAAAGGGTTGCAATGCAAGCTTAATATTTAAATATAATGTAGTTTACAATAAGTGCAGATAATACTACCAAAAAATAATATGAACTAGGGTGAAACAAGTTAAGGTTAGAACAAGTTATATCTACAATGACATAGCAGTGCAAGTGCAAGGATAGTGCATTAGCTGAGGATCCAGTAACGTGGTGCATAGGTCAAGCAAGTCCAGTGCGTAATAGAAGCAGTAGAGCAACAGATCTACAATTACAGTCTAAGGCGGGTTTTGAGGAGACAGCAGAAGGCGGTGAGAGAGGGAGTTCCTGAAGTTCTCCGGTAGCTGGTACCATCACAGGGGCTAGGGAAGTAGGAGCGGGCATGGGAGGTTGGAGAGTGGAGGGAAGGCATGACCAGTTGGACAATAGAGGAGGAGTGGAAAGGGCAAGAGTTGGTCTAGAGAGACATGAGGGTAGGAGGGGGCAGTGTGCTGAAGAGAGCAGTAGGCAAAGACAAGGATATTGAATTGAAAGTTCAGTATAAAAATGTAATTCTTTAAATAATGTAATTGAGTGTAGCAAAGCATTTAAGCTAACATTTTTTAAATAATACAGAAAAAAATAGAATCATTCAACAAATCCTAGATGTGATTAAGTCGTTCAAATGACAGGAATATACAACTATTTGCATTTACCTTGATTTGACATGTTTTTCAATAAACTTTACCATACCTCTTTGCTTTACGATGCTTTCACTTTGTTATGCTTTTACTATGGTAAACCTTATAAGGACAATAACAATTAGAATTTTTAGAAAAAGCCCATTTTTAAATCGGGTTCTCAAGGCAGTTTTATGTGGCCCTTCAAGATTGAGGCTACACTTTGGGATAGTGAGATTTGAAGTTTCTTATGTATTTATTTTTATTTGAGAGGTGCATAAGGTTACTATTTTTCTTGCCACATGTGCACTCCTGTGTCAGTAAATTTAAATTAAGGAACTTAAAATAATCCAAACAGATTGCACAAAACATTACTCTACCACCCACTGTTGCTTAATGGTCCACTGTCCACATCCATGCATCATGTATTTTTGTCATTCGTCATCATTTGTCAAACCATCAATGGAGACTTCACTTTTTTTTTTTTTATTTTATTATTATTGCAGTTGTAAATGTATTTTTCAAATAGTCAATTTTATTTAAAACTGTGTTTGACTGACAGAGCCTGTTGTCAGTTTGACATAGTTTTTAATGATACAAACTAGAAATTGCTCATTTTTATTAAGGTACGTTAACAGAATCCGTTTTTTACTTTTTATTAAAAAAAAAAAAAAAAAAAAAAAAAAAAGACCACTAGGGGTGTACTCTGGTAATTTTCTTCCCCCTGAAAGAGTTTGTTAAAGATTTGCAATAGAAAATCACTTTCCACACTGAGAAATAATTTCATACACATGAAAAATACCAGGTTCTGTAATATAATCACATTTCTAGGCTTGCTTGGTACACTATTCAAATCAGCTTTATATGCTTGTTGTTGAGCTGATAGATTGAGTATCACTGTTACCTAATGGAGGGAGACAATTAAAATGTCATTTGAACCTGCTCCTTTTAAATATGATGCAATGCATTGCTCCATGTCTCTGAGTATGTTCTCATCTTCATGTGAGGCAATGAGAACTTTTGTATTAAGTGTAAATCACTGCATGTGACTGTGGACCTGCTTTATTGCATCCTCACAAATCCTATTCCTGAGGTCTTATTTACCTATGATAGGCTGACTAGGATGCAACATCCTGATACTAGACTAACCCTACTGCACATTTTAACACTCACTTCATTCTGTAGTTTAAATTATGTCTTGTTTTTTATTTTCCTTTTCATTTGATATAAACCTTCTGGAAATTTATTAGTGTTTATTAAAAAAATAAAAACAAATAATGTTTCCCATTTTTGCTCAGGGATAGGCGCAAAAGCAGCTCATCTGCAACTATTTGTAAATGCTAACCGTGTAAAGCTGGGGAACTTAACTGACATCCTATTGTTAAACTAAAACTAACGTTTTATTGACATGAATCTATCTACTGAATGAAAATCAATTTTTTTGCATGCTTGAATGGGCCAAATTTTGTGTGAAACTGAATAAATACTGACCTATAGATTTTGTAAAATTTTTGGTAAACATCTGTAATAACTGAGAATAAAGGGCCTTGCTCATGACATATTGGTTTGACTTTTCTCTGGTTAATCCTTATTTCATGAGGCAGGAGCTAGGCTTGCGTAAGGGACTATTAGAATAAAGACAATGTGCTTGTGACTTAGTAACAGAATAGGGTTTTCCCCTTGGCTACTCGGAGAACCGCCCTCGCTGAGGTGAGGCAGAATCGATCCACCTGCAAGTCCAGGAAGCGAGGACTTTCCCCATAGGGGATCTAAGGAAGGATAGGAGGATGAACCAAGGTCTCCCTTTCTTACTGAGTCATCTAGTCGAGAGAGGTCAGACTCAGCTAATGCTCCCAGGCCGCATGGAGAGCCTCATGATCTACGAAGGGAGAACAAAAGCGCTGGAAGAGAATAATAAATAAACACATAAAGAGGGCCAGGGCCAGGGTTCAGTTATCTCGTTGGTGAACAGCCACATTCTCACATGTTTTTAGCAAGGACAGGAATTAACCCCGTCCCTGCCAACCACCACCAAAATACATACAACACCTATACTTTATTTACACGTGCTTGCTCTGCCACTATATATATATATATATATATATATATATATATATATATATATATATATATATATATATATATATATATATATATATATATATATTGATTTAAATTTATTGATTTTTTTATTTTTTATTGACTAATCTAACCGCTTGGTGGAGAGGAAAAATCCTGACTTTGTGGGAGGACAGACTCGTCTGATATGGAATTGCAATGGGGTAGGACTGGTTGATTTTAACTTCGGCTGCTGATGTTATTGCACCTATATGGAATGAATGGGAGAATACAATTGGGGAGGAAGAACAGCTTTAGAATGAGCTGAGACAGAAGATTGCAAATGTATGAATTTAGTTGAAAACCAGTTTGCTGAATGGAGGAATGGGTGAAGGAAAAGGTTAACGTGAGGGAGCTGGACGTCTGAATTGAGCAATCTATAAATGAGAAAGAGCATCAGCAGTGTTATTAGCAAAACCTGGAAGGTGTTGGGCTTCAAAATAAAATTATTAATAACTGAAATCTAGACTAGCCAGCAAAGAAGTTGAATAATTATAGCGGAAGAGGAACGGCTTTTATTAGTAATATGAACAGTAGATTGATTATCACAAAAGATTAAGATAGATTTTTTTCTGCTAAAATGAGCCCAAAGATAGGCTGCAATGACAATAGAGAATACTTCAAGGCTGGGATTTTTATTTATTTTTTATTTATTTATAACCACTGATTAAGAGAATACTACCAAACTGATAGAAGAAGCATCCATATGGAGTGAGAGGTCATGAAAGGGGGGGGGGGGGGGGGGGGGGGGGGGGCAGCACTGAAGTTATCGTAAAACAGAGAAAAAGTCTGTTCCAGTGCTATAGGGGAGAGATCTGAAAGGATTGAATAAGAGAGCGAATGCGTTCCAATTTATCGGGAGACATTCGGGCTTCATATCAATAGTATCCAAAGTTATTCCTAGGAACTCAAGAATGGGGATGCCGACGGCTGAGAAGAGAGACATGAGACATGAAGAGTACTTCAGAGGCTGATGGAGGAGATATGAGGAGGAAGTGAATGTCATTTAGACAAAAGGGGGCAGATAGAACCTGAATGAGCATGGCCACAATACTGCACATACATAAAAAAACGGCATCCTTTGGAAATGCAGAATGAGGAATTGAAATTATTGCACAGCTGTCTGCCACCGGAATGTTTCATGGGTCTTCATGAGAATTTTTGCTTGTTGAAAAGCAGATTGAGCAGAAGAATGAATAGGAGTAATTGCAGACACATGATTCCTAAAAATAAATAAATAAAAAAAATAAATAAATAAATAAATAAATAAATATGTTACCAAGAGCAGGGGAAGATAATTTGAGGCTGTCCAATAGCAGCCTACCCAAGCGTTAGCATAGACTACTGAAGAATCTATTAAAGGTCATGATCAGTCTGAGACCAGCAATCAGTGTATTGTCCATTGCTAACCGAGAAGCTGATTTAGCTGAAAAAGCTTTATGATACTCATAACAATGGTACCACCATATCTGACCAGTCCAGTTCCTGTAGTTGGTGAGCGTAAACTTCACAAAGGAGATCGCGAACAACAGAAAAAAAAAACAAGCACAATTCTCCAAGAGTACGCCGAGGATCCCGAGATTTTAGTGCAACAGACAGATCTCCACAGTTGACTACCCTTTGATCCAGAAATTCTGAGATTGCAATAAGAATCAAGGCCAAATTAATGTCTTTACCTTCAATAACATTTCTCAGTTGAGGAGAGAGAGAGTGCAGTTAACTACTGAAACAGCAGAGGATCTTGATGTAGAGACGGTCGCTAAAGTCAAGATTGGCTGTTTGAGAACAGGTGTGGGCGTGGCTGAAGCACCTCATCACTCCCCAGTTTGCAGTTACTTGCTTGGCACCTGGTTTTCATAATGCCTTTAACCAGATTTCAAGATTCATATGGCTACGTCAACAATGAAATATCCCCGGAGCATCCCTATAGCCTCTGTTTATAACAGTTTCTCAACCTTTTTTGTAACAACGTCCCCCTAAGGATCAGCTGAGCTTAGTCATCGCCCCCTTGCCACAGAATTTTTCTTAAAGAATTATTGCTGATTGACAATGCCGCTTAATTAGCATAAATTATTAATTTTGTTTAATTTCACTAGTTTTTGAGAATTAAAGAGAAATTATTCTTAAAGCTAAAATAATTAAACCCCAGTCACTGGTCTAATCACCATGTAAGTACATACATAAAATGCTTACTATTATAGAATATTACCAACATATCATCTTTGCTTGTGCCATGCTGTGGCTAGCAGCAGAGATGTGCAAAGCAGTTCCTTTGAAATCGGTTGCCCGGTTCATGCTTTGGATCCGACAAACTGGATACAAATATCAGGGATCCGGTTGCAGTGAGTACTATTATGTTTTTAGTAACACAGATTATTAAAACATTAATTTTTGTCAAAAATACATTTGATAACTATGATTGACACATTCACAAAAAAAGGTTTGCTAAATATTTATCACAGCAATAACGTTTTTTTTTTTTTATTATTATTATTTTAATTATATGTGTTTCCCTTGACAATAATTCAGTCTTACTGTGGAAGGGTGGTGGGCAATTCACTGACAAGGAGACAGAACTTTTAGTTGTAACGCTGCTCAGGCACACTGATTTATTTCAGCCCTCAGAGGGCGCTGTTGTCTGTGGCTTGAGTACCGGCAACGGTAAACAAGACCACGGTTATACCAGTCCAGGTACACAGTCCAATGCAGGTGCTCTGGAAATAATAAATCACAAAGGACAAAGGACTCGGCAGCATCACCCCGACCGTCGCTATCCACATGGCCCGGGTCTCCTTCTTACCCTATGGTATTCCCTCCACCTATACACGTTTTGGGGTCTGCCCAAGGATTCCCCGATTTCTACACTCATTCCATTTCCAATGGGTTTTTTAGTTATTTAGTGTGTTTTTGTTTCACCAACTGTGCTTGGTCCAGCAATCCCAGCTTCCGCCATCTGGCTCGTTTCTTCTTAGAGGGCAGCCAGAGTGAACACAGAGCGTAATCTTTATAGGGCGAGCAATCCCCCAAGGCCCACCTCTCAGCGAGAGGTAGAGCCACACACTCTCTCCCCCACCTCTCCATGTCACTGCCATGACCGACAGGCGAATGTTGTAAGGCTGCTACCCCCTTCCTGCAGCATCCAGAATGCACCCGGAGAGTCAGTGCAGGTCTCCCCTGTTACACTCACTTTTACAAGAAGTGATGAAAATGCTTTGGGTAAAGTGAATTTTCTGCACCTCAAGGGGGATCATTTGCAAGATAACCCCAAACCGAACATGACAAGATTTTGTCTATCTAAAAAACTAATTTAACCCCAAGCTGATGGGATCATATTTCAGCTTGGGATCCTAACATCCACTGACCTGTTTGCACAGATCATGTGGGTAAAGATTTTTTAAATTGTAATCTTTGTGAAATTTGCAAATAACTAGGTTCATATACAAGCACACAATGGCTTTCGCTGTTGTAATCAAACTGTTTCTATGCAAATTGGAGATTATTGGTTATTTTGTTAACTTTAATTATACAGGGCGATTTCACAATATTGTCGGAACTTCTGCTCATACATTGACATACGGACATGCTTTTCTAAATAGTTTTGGAACCAGAATCGAAATACCTGGTTCTGAACTTATTCCAAAAATCTCCTCAAATGCACATCGCTAGATAACAATAAGAATAAACTGTGAAATTCAGATGTGTAACATAACATGGCAACAGGCATAAATGGAATGGCTGCTTTGTTCTGATTGGACCATATTATATTCACATGACATACTGGCAGCGAAGTTGCTTCGTAGCAAGCACTTCTGACGATGTGTTCACGATGTGTTCTTATAGTGCACAAGTCAGTGAGTACATCACTGGCACATTGTGTTTAAGTAGTTGTGGCAGGAAACTGTGTTAAGGTGACCCAGACCAGAAGGAAGCACAACAAAAACAAAGGTACGGTGCAGTGGCGTGGGCGCCATTTTATTTAAAGTAAACAAAAAATAAATTAAATATTTAAACAAAAATAAACACTCGTTCAAAGAGCAAAATAAAAAGTTTGAAATAAAACAAATTTCGAACACAAAAATAAACGCTAAGGTCAGGCTGAGCAGCTGCCTTCACTGATCCTTGTATTCTTTTAAACCATCTCTCGCTCTCCCGTTCTCCCCTTCTGAACACCCACACCTCGAACATGGAGAGCTGCAGGCTTTTTATACAGGTGACCATCTCCCGTTTAGCAATAAATTAATCACTTAATTCGGGAGATGTCCACCTTCTGCACAGGTTTTAATTATTAACGTGGATGGGCTTCCCATCCACGCTGCAAAACAAAACGCATGGCCGTTTATCGTCATTTATCCACATATACATTTAAAACAATAACACAAAAATGCATGGCTGCGCAGTCATACAAATAATAAACAAACAAAACACATGGTGGTTCGCCGTCATTTATACACAAATATAAATCAATAAACAAATACAAAATAACACGAGGCCAAGGGGGAGACCCCGTTCTAAAATAAACATTGTACAGGGCTGCTTGCCCTGTTTCATATACCCCCCCCCCCCCTTGTGCAAAGCACACATGGCCCCAACGGCCACCTCCCCCCTTAGTCTCAATGTCCCGGAAGAGGGGTCTGGAGTAATCCATGGGGGTGGCCACGGTGGGATGTCCTCCTCCCCCCATGTCTTCCTGGCTGGTAGCTCCCTCTTCCGGGGCTTCAGCCACTGTTCCTCCTGCCACGAAAGTCTCCTGCCCCCCCCCCCCCCCCCCCCCCCCCCCCTTCTTCATGGTCAGCAGCTCCCCTTTGTGGGGCTCTGACCACCATACATCCTGCCACGAAAGTGCGGCTGGGGGCGCTGGTCTCCTGACCTCCCCCCCCTTCTTTGTCACCGGCTGCCCCCTTTTCTGAGGCACCAGCCCTGGTGCTTCCTGCGCTCCTGCAGGACTAGTACCGGCTCCAGGCGGCTCAAGCCAGACAGTGGCCCCAGGCACGATGTGGCGCGGGCGCCGTTTTACTTAAAGTAAACAAAAAATAAATAAAATATTTAAACAAAAATAAACACTTGCTAGGTTTGAAATAAAACAAATCTCGAGCACAAAAATAAACGCTAAGGTCAGGCTGAGCAGCTGCCTTCACTGATTCTTATATTCTTTTTAACAATCTCTCTCTCTCTCTCTCTCTCTCTCTCTCTCTCTCTCTCTCTCTCTCTCTCTCTCTCTCTCTCTCTCTTTCTTTCTTTCTTTCTTTCTTTCTTTCTTTCTTTCTCTTCTTTCTTCCTTCCTTCCTTCCTTCCTTCCTTCCTTCCTTCCTTCCTTCCTTCCTTCCTTCCTTCCCCCCCCGTTCTCCACTTCTGAACACCCACACCTCGAACATGGAGAGCTGCAGGCTTTTTATACAGGTGACCATCTCCCGTTTAGCAATAAATTAATCACTTAATTAATTCGGGAGATGGCCACCTTCTGCACGGGTTTTAATTATTAACGTGGATGGGCTTCCCTTCCACGCTGCAAAACAAAACGCACGGTGGTTCGCCGCCATTTATCCACATATACAAGTATATAAGTTTCCTTAATTTTAAGTAAGAAAACACAACGCCCCCTTTTATTTGGCTAAAACGCCCTCCTTCCCACCCTCTTGGATGTAAACGCCCCTTTGGCTTCAAAACGCCCCATGGTTGTAATTTTCGGTGCTTATATTTAGCTCTTTTTAGTCTTCCACATTAAAATCCCTATGCTCGTGGCTACATTCTTCTGGGGTTTTGTGTGTGTAAGCATTTTTGTACATTTTGTCACAATTCTATTTTAAATCCTCTGTATGTTAACTGTAATACAGCTTTATTTTAACTGTAATACAGCTTTAACCCGCTAACAAGTCTCCATCCTGATTGTAATCTTGTTTTAAATCTCACACACTGTGTCTCCAATAGAAATGTAGGAAAGTGCTGTCAGTCAATAGTTGGGGCAGATTTAAAGTATTCAGAACTAATCAATGATAGACACAAGTCAGGAAGGTGTGACATTGCCCAGTAGCACATGGAAATGTATTTATTATTATTTTTGTAGTAGGTTTTATTTTTTTTATGTGAAAAGGGTCAACGTGAATAGATTAACCATTTCCACAGTTTTTCTGGTGTTTTCCAGTGTTTATTGGCTATCCACTGATTTTATTTTTATTTTTTTGTATCGGGGGTGTTTTATCTGGTTTTATCAGTTAAAACCAAAAATCAGAAGCCCTATCTATAATGTGGACATCCCCTTCCTCCATGCATTAAGTTGCCAAGTTTGATGTGAACAGTTACCATTGATCATTGTGGTTTGAAAGACCTAAAATCAGCATGAAGCAAGCAGCGACCAGGCTGTATATTACTATTTCAGTCGTAGTTGAAGTGACTATACTTCTCTTTATAGCCATAGACTCATTTATATGTGTAGAACATTCTGTATTTGGGAAAAGAGTATATTTAAAGGGAGTACTATCTACATTTCCTATCCTTTTGTAACTTTGCAAACTTTTAAAAATCACAGATTCACAGGGGAAATTACAGCAGCACATCCATTCAGAAGCAACCCCCGTGATTTGGAAAGGATATTCGCGAATCATTGCAAGGGTAAATTAGGCAAGCAGATCAGTTCTGCATTTTAATCATTTAACCACAAAACAAATTTAAAATGTACTCTCTGCTTTGTTGCAGGTGGATGGGAAACTTTTCAGACACAACTAATGTACTATATGGGCAACAGTGCAAAAGCATCTGTAATTTGAAAAATGTAAATAAAGCAGAAACAAAAGTAAAGAACCCATATTATAAGATATTAAACAATTACATTTTTTTTTTAAATTAAGACATTATCCTTAGGAAACTTGATAGTTAAAATCCTTAAGATCCTACATTTGCACATTTTATCACATTTACTAATATCACCTTTATTTTTATTTTACAGAGGGCATTAACTATTCCATCTCCTTCGACGACTGGGACTTGTCAGATTTTGAAAACATATCTGCAACATATGACCCTACCTTCATTCTTGACCCCAAAACAATCATCTGCCAACCACTGCAGATCAATCCAGCAGTGAACTCTGCTATTTGCGCCATCTATGCTCTAATTTTCCTGCTTGCAGTGCCAGGGAATATCATAGTAGGCATTGTGATTGGGTGTAACCACCGTTTGCTCACCCCCTCTGACATCTACGTGTTAAACTTAGCGGTAGCCGACACCCTCTTCGCTGTCACCATCCCCTTTTGGGCGGTCAGTACCATCCATGGATGGATTTTCGGAGATGCTATATGTAAAATGGTCAGCCTGGTCCAGGAGGTCAACTTCTACAGCAGCATCCTGTTTCTAGCTGTCATCAGTGTTGACCGCTACCTTGCCATTGTTCGAGCAGTCCAGACACGAAAGCAGAGACAGCCATTTTACAGCTGGCTTACCTGTGCTTCTGTCTGGGTTGTGGGAGTACTGCTATCCCTGCCTGTTCTCTTCCACTCAGCCTTTAAGCCGTCCAACTCAGAGAATACAGTGTGCTACGAAAAGTATGACCCAGAAACTACTGCAGAGTGGCGCTTTGCCACAAGGCTCCTCCGGCACTCTCTGGGATTCCTCCTGCCACTGACAGTCATGCTGGTCTGCTATGGCATCACTATCTGCCGACTCCTGCAGGCACGCAGCTTTGAGAAGCAGAAAGCCATGAAGGTGATTGTGGCTGTGGTGCTGGCTTTCCTCATCTGCTGGATGCCCTACCACTTGGTGATAATTGGCGACACTCTGATCAGATTTAAATTGGTCTCTTACACCTGCGAGATCAGCAACTCCATCAGCCTGGGCATCTTCATCACCCAGAGCCTGGGTCTGCTCCACAGCTGCATCAATCCCATCCTGTATGCCTTTGTGGGGGAGAAATTCCGCCGGAACTCCCTCAAGCTGCTTCATAAATGGAGGCTGGTAGAACGGGGTTCCACGTCGGTGTTCAGCAGGTCAACTTCTCACTCCTCAGAAACTAACAATATGATGATGTAAACAGGTGGTACTTTTCTTATGGGTGTGTAATAAAACAAACCTGTATACTGCCTGTATAGTGCAACTGCCTGTTGCACTGGCTCGCAACCACTAAAGAGGAGCGAGAGTAATCTTAACTAATGTATTCTAGTTGTTTTGATTCCATTTGTATCATTTTGTGTATCAGTCATCAAATGATGGAGACTTTTTAAAACACAGAAGTTAGTTTTCCTGTGGTTCCAGTGATGTCCCTAAGTACTTTTTGTTTTACCAGAGCATAACCATTAACTTGTTCCCCCTGCTACACTGCCCCTAGTGGATGCAAGAAATACATCAGTAAGAAATACTACATTTTCCAAACAGTTCAGATGATCCCAAGCAAGCAATATACAGTAGCAATAATAAAAATATTTTTTTCTTTCAATTGGCTGGTGAAAATGTAAAAAAAAAAAAAGCCTTACTGCAAGAGAGAATATGGGATTGTGTAAGCTGCCGGAAAAACATGTTTCTGTATTTTAAAGAAAGGATGTGATCTGAGGTACGAACATATTGTGCAAGAATCCAGAAGTGATGGTTCAGGCAGGGAACTCACTTTTAACCTTAGATCAAAACACGTGCATATTGTAGGCGCTTCCAACACCAGAACAAATTGTCATTCGAATAGCTGGTGCCTTTTGTTAAACAATATGTCCACTGATCAGCAAGGAAGGGATTTATATCTTACCTTAGTCCATTATGGCCAGAGCGCTCCTTCTCCTCCCCAAGCTTTTTGGCTTTTTCATCCTGCCCCCTCTCCACTTCTCTGCAAGCTAATTTATGGGTAGGGGTATCTCGAACTGCGAGGCCAAAGGCTAAAGAAAATACCATAAAAATCTGTATAATGTAGTAGTGTTGTCTAATCTATGCTTTATTACATAATCTATTGCATGAGTTTCCTGACTGAACCAAGATATACCATTAATACTGATAGATATTTAGTACTAATGAGGATATCAGTGCAAGGTTACCCATTCAGGATTTTGTGGGGCCCACAAAATAAATGTGCTTTTGAAACATGTCTGTAAAATAAATCTGAATGTAAAGACAAGTTGTTGTAGTCATCATTTGTCTAAAGAGACAGTTGTTTGTCCAAATGTGTGTCTAAATTGCTGGAGAAAAAAGGCAGGAGCCTCTAGTATGTTGTTATGCTATCTGTTGAGCAATATCACACACTACAAAACAATATTGTTGTCTCTCTAAAAACATTAAAGAGCCATATTTATCGTATGTATTTTAAAACAATACTCGTGAGATTTATTACTTGCTTTTGTTTTCCACAGAGGATATGGTGGTTTTCAAGCTCCCCTGAGCTAGCTGTTCTGGCTGCCTCTGGCACCTATAGCAGTGACCCGAGCAGCCTGCTACACTACATAGCTTGATGCTGTTCATTCTGTTGCACATGTAAACATCTAAGGAGTTGCTGTTGCTTTTGAACTTTTAGCCTACATTTTAGCCTACAAGAGATTGTCCAAATGTATGGCCAATTCGGAATATAGATTTTTAATTACAGTACCTTAACCATCCACTACAGGCAGAGATGCTATAGATCTGACCAGTGATAGTTTGATAAAATGGATATACTCCAGTCCCCCACTAAAACACAATTAAGATTGCAATGCATAAATAAAAAAATATATACAATAGTTAACACAAAAGTTGGCCAAGTAAGATAATTAAAACACAAAAACGCTGCTAAATACATGTTTAGTTCAGACCTGTCTGCACTCTGTTATCAAAGTCCAGTTGAATCTTTTTCCTCTTTCTTCGCCACATTCCCCTCGGTTGCGCTGTTAGTCTTTCAGCTGCAGGGCATATACTCAAGCGATATCAGCAAGACCCAGCACACTCAGAGAAGTTGTACAGGCACGGGGACGGGTAATCATCAGCACACACACAGTGTCAGACCAGGAACAGAAGCCTTCAAGCACAACATGCAGCATCAGGCACAGCAGCTCGTATTTAAAAGAGACAAAAACCATACAATAATTTAAACAGACCCCATACAAAACAGAAACTAGCTCAACACTGATTCTGAACAGCTGGCTTTTGAATCTACCGGGAGCGGAGTTTGGGGGACAGGCCACTTGCTTTACAGCCAATCGTAAGATCTTACAATCATTCAATTGAACCTTGTTGAGCTCTATAATATGCTTCTTACATGCCATCAAATTAAGAAAATCACTCATGCAAGACAAACTAAGTAAAAATGTGCACAAAAAGTAAATAGTTATAATAATTGGTGATAATAAATAAGTGCAAAAATCATGTGATATATCAAAAACACGCAATAAATATAAATACAGTGTTACATCCGCATCAGGAAATGTACCACAGCTGCCATCCTAAAGCCAATGACATGTCTCTAAATGTGTATGATTTTATACAGCTCATAATTACCCGCTTTTACAATTGTAAGAAGAGCTGCAGTTTTTGGAGTGTCAGCAATTGTCAAAGTGCAAGGCAAAATCCTTACATCTCATCTCATCTGTTTAAACTAGCTTAGTATTCCAGATCCCGCCGAATTCCATGCTCTTTTCTTCATTTGAATACATATCAATATCATTTAAATGGATTCATGATGACAAAGTGCTAAAAACGTTGGGTTACTTACCATAACTCTCGTTCCCTGAAAGAGAAGACGACCACCAATAATTAAACATATGGGATATGCCTGCCCATTGGGTATTTATCGCTGAATTTTCTATACAAGAGCTGCTGATAGACCCCTTCCTGGGATGATGCATTCGGTCCTGCCCACAGAGGGGATAAAACTGTCATCCAAAGGAAGCCATTTCTCTTTTTCCATTGAACCCGTGAGGGTGACCGATGCGACCTTGCTGTTGGTGGTCATCTTCTCTTTCAGGGAACCAGGGTTAGGTAAGTGACCTAACATTCCCTTTCAATTCAAAGATGACCACCAATGACATTACGTATGGGATAATGTATACCAGAGCCATCATGAAGGAGAAGGAATGGCAGCATATGAGGGACGCACAAGCATTGTCTAACCCAGAGGTTTGCGGTGTGAACTTACACCCTCAAGGAACCTTTAAGGCGGTAGAACCAAGAGAAAGTATGTGGCATAGCCCAGCTAGCTGCAGTACAAATATCAGACGTTGAGGCACCTCTGAAGAGGGCCCAGTATGTAGCCAACCCTCTAGTGTAGTGTGCGGCTACCCTACTAGGTGGGGGCTAGCCAGCACCATAATACGCAGTTCAGACTCTATCCACAATCCAATGTGACAGACGTTGCTTAGAGATGGACTGTCCTAGGGTCCATGTCCCATGACAGTCGAAGAGGTGGTCAGATTGACGCAGGGCTCTTGTCCTGTGCACATAGTATATCAATGCCTGCACTGGGCAAAGGAAATTCAATCTCTCATCTTCCCTTGTTGAAAACGGGTGGATGGAAGAACTCCAGTTCCACAGACTGATTAATGTGGAAGGCTGTGATCACCTTGAGGAGGAAAGCAGCCGTTTTGTGCACAGAGACATCCTGCTGCCATCCTCCCAAATACGCATGCAGGAGCTGTACACAGACAGACTGACCCGCTACTTCAGCTCTATTGAGTGTAAAGGATCAAACAGGGCCTTCATGAGAGCCTCCAGTACAATATTAAGGCTTGTGGCAAAGTGTCCTTCCCCTGTGTTTATTTATTATTTGCTTTATGTATAAATGTGATGGCAAAAAGCCGTGTTTTGTATATTTTTATTATTTGACATACCTCTTGCGAATGTATGACTGTCAGCTACTGATTGCTAAACTGGCTGACAGTCACGCAGTTAATAAACTTGTGCAGAATGTGACCGAGGGGTAATTAAGAGCTAGTTAATCCCTCGGTCATGATTATAAAAGCCTGCCGAGTTTCTTCTTTGGAGGAGTGCTGTTCAGAGGAGCGCACGAGAGCAGAAAAAAGAAATGTAAAT
Source organism: Polyodon spathula (assembly GCF_017654505.1). NCBI lineage: Eukaryota > Metazoa > Chordata > Actinopteri > Acipenseriformes > Polyodontidae > Polyodon > Polyodon spathula. The sequence goes on from NC_054543.1 coordinate 28,086,886, forward strand.
AAATATAAAGAAATCTAAGGATCAGTGAAGGCTATTGCCCAGCCTGATTAGACCAATCGTTGAGTGTTGTAGCGTTCGTAATTATTTTATTTAAACCTTTATTTTCTTTTAATTATTTTGTTTAAACCTTTATTTTCTTTTAATTATTTTGTTTAAACCTTTATTTGCTCGGTGATCCAAATGTTTTGTTTGTTTAAATCTTTTCTTTATTTCTGTTATTTAAAATAAAATGACGCAAGCGACATTTACACCCTACCTGCAGTATCTGTTTCAGTTTCTGCTTCTGGCCTGACGTCACCACACATGCCATTCTGTCACATGTAGTGTCCTCGTGGGATCCACTACAGCCTCCGACTCAGGCCAGAGAAAGCTACTGCACGTCTTTTTTTGTGTGTTTTTGGGAAAACTAATTTTGAATGGAGGACCAGGAGATGAAGGAATGAGTGTCAAGTATGGGCCGAGTTGAGGAATCTTGCGGCGGAGTTGTGTCCCGACTGTGGGGTGTATGGGTACATGTTGGCCATATGCCCAACGCAATATGAAGAGGAGGAACTAGCACCTAAATGGGAAGAGCCTGTGCGCCCAGTGCCCAGATGGTGGGGGCCACGAGTGTTTAGCACCCAGATGGTGGGGCCGGGAGAGTTCAGGGCCCAGACAGCAGGACCACAAGGTTCCAGTGCCCAGACAGGGGGACCACGGGAATCCAAAGCCCAAAAGGCAGCTGTTCCCACCTCCACCAGCAGAGGAAGAATACCTGCTGTCACATCTCCACCAGCAGAGGAAGAATGCCTGCTGATTTTGCCTCCAGAGCCAGAGGGAGAGGAGCCGTCCCCAGTGCCAGAGGGAGAGGAGCCATCGCTGCCTTCTCCAGCGCCAGAGGGAGAGATCCCCCTACTGCCATCTCCAGCGTCAGAGGGAGAGGTCCCACTGCTGTCTCCAGAGCAAAAGGGAGAAGCTCAACAGTTCCCTGTAAATGAGGGAGAGCCCACCAGTCCGTTGCAAGTGAGGGAGAGCCGCACCAGTCCCCTGCAAGTTAGGGAGATCCACACCAATCCCCTGCAAGTGAAGGAGAGCCGTACCAGTACCCTGCAACAGAGGGATAGATGCACCAGTCCACTGCAAGTGAGGGAGAGCTGCACCAGTCCCCCCACTGCTCCCCTCGCAACAGTGGGAGCCTACATGAACGGCTTCTCCCATGCACCCTTGACGACACGTGGAGGCAGCGGTCCTCTGATGTCCCACGATGAGGATGTAGGAAGTGGTCCTCTGATGTCGACGACGGGTAGATGTGGTGACGGGGATCCTCACTGCCCACCTCCACCACCACTAGGAGCAGAGCAGCAGGAGCTGACTCTGCCTCCACCACCTCTAACGGCCGGAGCGGAGCAGCGGGAGCTGCCACTGCCTCCGTCGCCTCCACCAGCAGAGGGTGAATACCTGCTGGTTCTGCCTCCACCGGCGTGGGAGGGCTGCTTACCGCTCCCACCTCCACCACAAGACTGCCTGCAACTTCCCGCTCTACCACTAAAGGAAGGACCAGGACGTGATGCTGGTGGTCCTTAGCAGCCCTTGCATAGGCTGCAGAGGGAAGCATGGGAAAGAATCACCCGGCTGCAGTATCCATGAAGAGGACCAAACCAGCACCCCAGCTTGTCCTGACTCCCCTCATCCTCCAAGGATGCCTGCCTCGCTTTGCCTAAGGATGCCTGCTGCTCCACATCGCCTGGGATTGCCTGCTGCTCCGCATCGCCTGGGGTTGCCTGCTGCTCTGCAATGCCTGTGGAGCCTCAGGGTACAGGGTATGAGGCAGAAGTGAAGCTCCCGCTGCCACTTGTATGGCCAATGGTGCCCCTCCCAAGTTCATCTCCCGAGGGTCCGCTGCTGCTGTCGCCTCCTGAGGGTCCGCTGCTGCTGTCACCTCCCGAGGGTCCGCTGCTGCCGTCGACTGAGGTCACTGCCAGCTCTGCTTCGCCTGAGGTCGCTGCCAGCTCTGCTTCACCTGGGGATGCTTATTCGCCATCACCTGAGGAGGCCAGTTCAACATCACCTGGAGGTTGTTTGCTGATGACCTCTGGGGATTTGCTGGGGCTGGAGAAGCCAGCCTATGCACTGTCAGCACATCTGCTGACAGCATTGCCCCTGGCAGTTTTTCCGCTGCCAGTGGTGCAACAGGATAAAGCAGCCTTTCTGCTGCCAGGAGTGTCCTGGCTGGAGGAGCCAGCTGGTGAACGGTCAACCTGGCCACTAGCATTGTTGGGTTGGGAAGAGGACGTCCCACCATGGCCACCCCCATGGACCATTGTTGCCCCTGTTTCTGGGCTGGAAATATGTCTGGGACTTTGGGACTAAGGGGGGAGGGAAGTGGCCTTTGAGGCCAGGTGTGCTTTGCACAAGGGCGGGGGTATATGTGGCAAAGTGTCCCTCCCCTGTGTTTATTTATTATTGGCTTTATGTATAAATGTGACGGCAAAAAGCTGTGTTTTGTATATCTTTATTATTTGACATACCTGGTGAGAATGCGTGACTGTCAGCTGCTGATTGTTAAACTGGCTGACAGTCACACAGCTTTAATAAACTCATGCAGAATGTGACCGAGGGGTTAACAAGGTAATTAAGAGCTAGTTAATCCCTTGGTCACCATTATAAAAGCCTGCCGCTTTTCTTCTTTGGAGGAGTGTTGCTCAGAGGAGCGAACGAGAGCGGAAAAAAAGAAAACGTAAATAAATACAAAGAAATCTAACGATCAGTGAAGGCGATTGCCCAGCTTGACTTAAACCAATCGTTGAATATTTTCTTTATTTTTGTTATTTAAAATAAAACAGCACAAGCACCATTTGCACCCTACCTGTAGTATCTGTTTCAGTTCCTTTTTGTCACAAGGCTCCATTCGGGGAGAACAGTCCTTCTGGGAGGGTGTAATGGCCGAGTGCCTTTAAGAAACCGGATAGCCAAAATATGCGTGCCGGAGACACTGAATCTACATGGAAGATGACCTACCAGCATCAAGCAGTTCTTGTAGGAACTGTAAGATAACTGGCATAGGGCAAGATATGGGTTCATGGCTTCTAGTAGAACTGTCCCTTCCTCTAATCTGACCTTTTCAAGAAAGGCCGGGAGCAGTGGTATAGGCTTGAAAGTGTACAAACACACTTTGGGTCATTCGTGCATTAGGGCGTCTACGCTGAGTGGACTGCCTAATCTGTGGATTGAGTACCATTGGGGGTAAGTGAAGAGATCGACCTATGCCTTCCCGAACCATTCCCAAGTGCGCGTCACTATCTGAGGGTGGAGTCACCACTCTGATGGATGCAGGCCATTCCTGGAGAGGAGGTCCTCTGCCCAGTTCACCGCTCCGGGAATGTGCATCACCTGTAGGGACAGCAAGTTCCTCTGAGCCCATGTCAATCACCTGAATGCCATGTGATGCAACCCCGGGGACCATAGGCCACCCTGGTGGTTAACATACGCCACCACTGGCATGATGTCCATCTGGATCAACACATGTGTACCACTCAGCACCGGGAGAAAGTGATGGAGAGCAAGGGATACTGCTTGCAACTCCAGCATGTTTATGTGCAGGGATGTCCAGCGGTCCAGTCAGGATCTGTGTACTCCTCTACCTTCCCAGACAGGTCCCCAACCTAAGTTTGAGGTGTCTGTCGTCACCACTTGGTGGTTCAACACTACTCCTATTTGCACACCTTTGTGCAGGTGAGAGGTCTTCCTCCACCAGCGTAGGGCCGAGCACTCATGAGATACAATCAGCCAGTGGTGTCTGTGACATTTGGTGTTGAGGCAGAACGCATTGAGCCACGCTTGTAGCTGAATGGCCGATATGGCTGCGGCCATCAGACCCAATAGTGTCTGGCACAATAGGAGGGTGACCTGCAATCCTTGTTGAAACAGGTAGAGGCAACCCTGGATAGCTGCAACTCTGTCATCTGACAGGTATGCACGCATCATATTGGAATCTAGCCGGAGCCCCAGGTACGTTGAGCACTGCACCGGTGTAAGCTGAACTTTGCATCGTTGATGGTGAGGCCCAACCAGATGCTCTGTCACGGCCACCATGTGGGCCACTGCTTCTTCTTTTGACTGGGAACAGATCAACCAGTTGTTGAGATAGTTTATTACTCTGATCCTTTGCAGCTGCAGGGGAGCCAGGACAGTGTACACCCACTTTGAAAACATACGAGGAGCTAGGGAGAGGCCGAATGGCAGCACAGCAAACTCGTAAACGCTTCCTTGAAAAGAGAAGTGGAGATACTTCCTTTGCTCTGGACAAATGGGAACGTGAAAGTATGTGTACCATAAGTCCACAGTGGTCAACCAGTCGCCCAGTCGGAGAATGTGATGGTGTGTCAGCATTTGGAACCTCCTTTCTTTTAAGAACCCTTTAAGGAGCCCCAGGTCTAAAATGGGGTGAAAGTTGACATCTTTTTTGGGTACTAGAAAATACCTAGAGTAGTACCCCTCTCCGTGGGAGGTGGGGTCTATGAGATGAGTGGCTCGCTTGCACAGCAAGGCGGCAAGTTCCTTGTGAAGTACCGAGGCTTGGAAAGGGAGGAGGTGCCAAGCGGAACTGAAGCGCATAACCGTTTTGCACGGTGGTGAGCACCCAGGAGTCTGAGGTGTAAGCGTGCCAGTACTGCAGCTGTTGTGCCGAAAAGGGCATCTGAGGGCACAAGCCTTTAGGGGCCCTGCCGGGGCTGCTGAGGTTGTGGCGGGGCAGTTTGGGGTGGCTGTCTAGGGCATTAGCCCTGGAAACGCCTCCTGGGAGGCTGGTGTGTGGGCTGGCCACATCCTGCGTTCCCTCTGCATGTCCTGGTGACAGTCCACATCGGAGGAGATGGCCAGAGTTTTGACCTACCCCACAAGGGAGCGCGGGGAGGGAGCAATGTGGCCACCTGCCAGGATGGCTCACGTTCCCAGTGGGATCTCTGCAGGATCTCCTCCACAGCATTTTCCCACATATATTATAGAATCATATCTGTTTGTAAAAGCAGCTAAAGTTTGGAGTCTGCATGTTTTACACAGGATTGATCAGTATTGAATCTACGTTTGTCTTTAGGCAATTAAGGCTGTTTTATCAACAATGAGCGTCTTGCCCCATTGATCAATTTTATACTGCATAGACAAAAGTCTCTGAAAAAATAGTTTGGAGAAATACACATTACGTATTTCTATTAAGTATTATAATGACATCACCTGTATCTATAGTCATTCAAGGTGTCATTCGTATATGAAGAACGGATTGTCCCAAAGTAATTTCAAGCTTTTTATATAGTGTGTGCACATATATCTTAGAAAAAATAAATAATATTTTGTGGCATCCATATATGAAAATGCCCAAACTGTTTTATACATAAATTAGGTGCTTTGAATAAAAGTTGCCCGAATGACCTTTTTATATGGCATGAAAGGGAGGCTACATGACGCACACAGATCAAGAAGGGGAGAGTGACAGCTGCACCAAGACAAAAGTGCATAGACGGGGTGCAAAAGCAATGTAAAACATAGTAAACTCTAGTCTACACAATAAAAATAATAATTGTTATTATTATTATGCCTTTTCATATTTTAATCATGTGGTATATTCTGAAAGATGTTCCTCATTGATTTAGTGCCATATGCCATGTCTTTTTTGTGTAGTTTACGAATCTCAGCTACTTTTCCTAAAAGATATAAGTCCATACAATATGATACACTTGCCATTATGCTGGGGCAATGCACTTTTATATAGAAAACCAGCCTTATCCTTCAGGCAGCAGTGCTATTCCCTTTCAATTTGAAGACTACCACAAACATGACTATAGGATATCCCTGCCCATTGGATAGGTATTACTGAGCTCTTTATACTAGAGCTGCCGATAGGCCCCTTCCTGGGATGACACACTCGGTCCCGCCCACCAAGGGATTAAAACTGTCACCCTGAGGAAACCATTTCTCTTTTTCCTTCTCAAGACGGTACAGTAGGACCTCTCTGTCTAGCTGAGCATCTTGAGAGAAAGAGCTTCTGAGACAAGTTGCATTTCCCTTGCATTCGTGCTGAGAGCCGGCTTGCTGCTTTCCTTGAATCACGGCTCTCAAATTTGAATCTCTTCTTCTGTCTCCTCACTTGTATTGTAGGCTGCTCTGTTTTTTACTGTCTGCCATGTGTGAGGACACACTTTAAATAGTTGCCTCTGGGGGCCGGACCTCCTTCTCCTCTGACATGCAGGTAGGAGGGGAGCTCGAACCCACTGCCAAGGAGGAACCTAGCTTCAAGGAAGCCTCGGAAGCCAGTGCTCCTTCTCTGTCGAGCTTAGCGTCGGCACTGATGGGATGCATTGCAGCTTTCCTGCAGGTCCCCTGGACAAAAGGCACAGAACCATGCTGGTCCACATTCCAGCTCCTTGCCCTAAAAAGTTTCCGGCCTTCCCAGACTTAATGGAGGAGGTACGTTCCTCTTGGGATCATCCGGCCTCAGCTCCAAGCATTCTGAAGCAATCCGCACAGCTTGCCTCTCTGGAAGGCTCGGAAAAGCTGGGCCTAGCGAGGGTAGACTCCACCATCAAGGCCCTGGTTAAGGCCCCGGCAGTGGGAGGATTGGCCAGAGATCCGGCGTGCCCGAACCCACAGTGCAGGGTGATGGAAACGCACCTCAAGCAGGCATATGCAGCGGAGGCACAGGTAACTCGCCTGGTGAGTGTACTGACGGCCTATATGGACAGTGTACTGCGTGAGGTCCCACTCCCTGAGCCGGTGGCCACCGAACAAAATCTCCTGTCCAGCACGCTGCTGGAAATTTCCAGTTTCCAAGGGCAAGCTCTTGGCCGGAGCCTAGCTAGATAGCTGTGGTTGTCGCAAGCCAGGGTCCCAGATGCGGATAAGGCTGCGCTGCTAGATGAATCCCCAGGACGTACCTTTGACCATTCTTCTTTACAAAACTGTTAAAGCTCTGTCAAGTTCCTTGCGGAGTGTTGATGGACAGCAATATTCAAGGACATTTACCTTTTAGTTCCTGACCTTTGGGTCGTTGTCATGCTGAAAAGTAAGCTTCCATCCCAGCGTCAGCTTTCTTGCAGAGGGCAGCAGGTTTTCCTCAAGGACTTCTCTGTACTTTGCTCCATTCATTTTCCCTTTTATCCTGACAAGTGCCCCAGTCCCTGCCGATGAGAAACATCCCCATAACATGATGCTGTCACAACATCCATGCTTCACAGTAGGGATGGTGTTCTTTGGGTGATGTACCAAACATAAAGCTTTGCACTTAGGCCAAAAAGTTCCATTTTAGTTTTGTCAGACCACAGAACTTTTTGCCATATGGCTACAGAATCTCCTGTGTGTTTTTTTGCATACTTCAAATGGGATTCAAGGTGGGCTTTCTTGAGTAATGGCTTCCTTCTTGCCACCCTACCATACAGACCAGATTTGTGGAGTGCTTGGGATATTGTTGACACATGCACACTTTGACCAGTCTTGGCCACCAGTTGCCATTGACCTCTTGGTAGCCTCTCTGATCAGTTTCCTTCTTGCTCGGTCATCCAGTTTGGATGGACAGCCTGATCTAGGCAGGGTCTTGGTGGTGCCATACACCTTCCACTTCTTAATGATCGTCTTGACAGTGCTCCAAGGGATATTCAAGGCCTCTGATATTTTTTTTATACCCATCCCCTGATCTGTGCCTTTCAACAACTTTGTCGCAGAGTTCTTTTGAAAGCGCCTTGGTGCTCATGGTTGAGTCTTTGCTTTGAAATGCACCACCCAGCAAATCATGTGAGTCACTATAATTTAACACAGGTGGTTTTATTTAATTAATTTTCTACAAATTTCTGGAACATTTTTTTCACTTGGAAGTTGTGAGGTAGGATGTGTAGATACATGAAAAAACTAATTTAATGCATTTTAATTCCAGGCTATAAGTCAACAAAAGTTGACCATTTTGAAAGGGAGTGTTGACTTTCTATAAGCACTGTATACATATAGTAAGATGGCAGGGGGAGGGTCAGATTCCTCTCTGCCTTACAACACATGAAAATGCATGTTTTGTTTGACTTAATTGCTTTTGTTCAATTTGTTTGTTTAATTGTATTAATTGTGTTTGTGTTAATTGTTTTATTGTTAATTATCCCCTGCACCTGGCTATCATTGTAAATTAGAGACAGGTGTGGGGTATTTAAGGAAAACAGCCAGTTTACTCAGGGCTGCTGCTGCTCTGGAGTAAGGAGCCCGACTGGAAGTCATAAGGTCTGTGTAAAACCTACGTTTGGTTTTATAAAATCTGTATTGGTGTTTGTTTTCATGTTATATGTCAGGTAAACAGCTTAGCTGTGCGTCAGTCAGGGACCTGCATATGTTTAATGAGTGTTCCATGGGAGCTAGGTGTTTGTTTGTTTTGTTTGGTGTCAGAACCCTGGAACGCCTCTGTTGACCCAGAAAAGAAAAGGAAGAAAATGGATCCAGAGCTAAAGCAATGGTTGGAAGAAATTAAAAGAAATGCTGCTGCTCAGGAGGAAAGCAACTGGCAGTGAAGAGATGAACAGCGACTTCCAGAGCTCAACACTGGAGTCACTGCTGCCAGAGCCCAGAAGGGAGGAGCTGCCGCTACCAGAGCTCAGAGGGGAGGAGATGCCACTGCCAGAGCCCAGAGGGGAGGAGCCGCCACTCCCAGAGCCCAGAGGGGAGGAGCCATGGACGAGGGAGTGAGAGGTACCGGTGCCGGCAATAGACGAGGGGAAGGAGATGTGGAACCCACCTCCACCCCAGTGATTCAGTCCGATGCTGCCAGGTACGGTCCCTGGCCCTTTGCTCCTGGACACCCTGCCGGTCTGCCTGGACCTCTCTGGACTAGACCTGGAGCCTAGGAGTCTGCACCATCAGCCACAGTTCCTCCACTGGTCCCCTACTCCTCTCTCCCCAAGCACCAAGGATGGGTGGTCTTTTAAGGATGGAGGGAGGTGGCCGTGAAATGGCCGGTGTCTTGTAAAGACAAGGGGAAGGGTGCGTAAGATGGCAGGGGGAGGGTCAGATTCCTCCCTGCCTAAAAACATGTGAAAATGCACGTTTTGTTTGATTTAATTGCTTTTGTTCAATTTGTCTGTTTAATTATATTGATTGTGTTAATTGTTTTATTGTTAATTATCCCCCGCACCTGGCTACACTATGTAACACAATTTTTGTTCCTGGGTAGTAAGTGTTATTTCCTAATTGCTTATGCCTCAAAAGTATAGAAAATGGCTATTATTCCCCACAAACTTTGCTTTTGTGACCAGGACAGTGATATTTTGAAATTTACCTATTTCTAATGAGAAAACGGTTGAATTTGTGTCTTTTCGTTCACATAAAGTCAGAAAAAAACAACATATGAATCCAAATTAACATGTATTTATACTAAAGTAATACAAAAATGACTACAAAAGATTTAGAAGTGAGTAGTTTTTCGAGATTTACGATTATACTGTAAATCACTTTCACAAATCAGCCCCCAAATGTAGTCTTCCATCATGTTCTTGTTATACTGTCCTTGGTAGCGACGTTCAAAGTCCAGTATATCCTGGTGGAAGCGCTCGCCTTGCTCCTCCGAGTAAGCTCCCATGTTCTCCTTGAATTTATTAAGATGAGCATCAAGGATATGGATTTTGAGGGACATCCTACAGCCCATTGTGCCGTAGTTCTTCACCAGAGTCTCAACCAGCTCCACATAGTTTTCGGCCTTGTGATTGCCCAGGAAGCCCTGAACCACTGCAACAAAGCTGTTCCAAGCCGCTTTCTCCTTACTACTGAGCTTCTTGGGGAATTCATTGCACTCCAGGATCTTCTTTATCTGTGGTCCGACGAAGACACCGGCTTTGACCTTTGCCTCAGACAGCTTAGGGAAGAAGTCTTGAAGGTACTTGAAGGCTGCCGACTCCTTATCTAGAGCTCTGACAAATTGTTTCATAAGGCCCAATTTGATGTGCAGTGGTGGCATCAGCACCTTCCGGGGGTCCACCAGTGGCTCCCACTTGACGTCGTTCCTCCCCACAGAGAACTTTGTCCGCTGTGGCCAGTCCCGCCTGTGGTAGTGGGGGCCTTGGTGTCCCTGGTGTCCCAAAGGCAAAGATAGCAGGGAAACTTGGTAAAACCGCCTTGGAGACCCATCAGGAATGCCACCATTGCAGCCTCTTGATGCCATCTCAGAAAAATGCAGATATGTATCCACTTAGGCAGCTGGAACTAAACTGAACTGGTGGGCTTAAGGCCCCTGTATTTATACTACTATTTATATTACTGGAAAGTTCTAGAAGTTTACTCAGCACTGAATCTATCTAGAATGTTCTGGAAAATAGGTAAATTTCAAAATATCACTGTCCTGGTCACAAAAGCAAAGTTTGTGGGGAATAATAGCCATTTTCTATACTTTTGAGGCATAAGCAATTAGGAAACAACATTTACTACCCAGGAACAAAAAAAAAAAAAAAAAGTTACACGGTAACATTGTAAATTAGAGCCAGGTGCAGGGTATTTAAGGAAAACAGCCAGTTTGCTCAGGGCTGCTGCTGCTGCTGCTGTGGAGTAAGGAGCCCGACTGGAAGTTTTAAGGTCTGTGTAAAACCTACGTTTGGTTTTATAAAATCTGTATTGGTGTTTGTTTTCATGTTATATGTCAGGTAAACAGCTAAGCTGTCCTGTGTGTCAGTCAGTGACCTGCATATGTTTAGTGAGTGTTCACTAAACATATTTAGGGAGCTAGGTGTTTGTTTGTTTGATTTATATTTGAATAAAAGTGCACGAAAGTGCTTGAAAATTCAAAGTTTTATCTCTGGGTCACATTCTTAAAGAGGCACGAACCCGATCTACGGCCAATCTGTTTACTATATATATATATATGCCACACCGGTGAGAGGGGGTGGGAAACCTAATACACTGTAATAAAGAATCTAGCCAGACTACGCCACATAATGTTCAGAGAAAATACGAAATACTGTTCTATTATACTTAGCTTCTACTTTTACTGGTTCACAGGTTCGAGGCATCAATGGAGGGGGACAGCAACCAAGGAGCACAGATGGTAAATAATATTCAGTTTTTCTTTATTAAAACAGGTTGTACTCAAGACTTGGCATTTATGATAATGTACCATACCTCGCCACTAGCTGGAAGAGTAAAATACAAGAAACAGCAGTTAAATAATACACATAACCAGTCCTTGCTTAATATTGCACTTGCCCTGGCTGGACTGTCGGTAGAGGATGTGGTTCCAGTCTCCTGCCACCCCAATTTTAGACTGCTCAATTATCCTTTTACAGACAGTGGAGCCACTCCACCACCAAGCCCACAGACTAATAGCCCTGAGGCTTCCCCAGAGTCGATTGAGTGGAGAGAGGTTTCAATCTGTTACTAGGCAGGGCCTCCACTCCCTATCTAGAGTAGAGTATTGCACTCTTTACAGTTTTCCTGACAAGAAATAAGCAAAGGATCAGTACACTTCAAGACACATTCAATTTATCTGTTGGTTAACACAGCTAATTAAAATAGTATAATAAAATCCAGAAATATCACTATTGGTAAAACTACTAATTAAAATAATCACAACACATCTATAGCAACAATTATACATTTCTAGCAGCACAGTATAATCTAGCAGCATTATATTGTTTAGCATCCAAGTATAGTCTAACAATATATTTCTAGCAGCAAAGTACAGTCCAACATCAGCTTAGTTCTGGCTGTAATGCAAGGCAGGGAACAGGGAAAAGACTCGGCTGATATCATCAGTTATAATAAAGTATCAATATACAGTATTGTAAGCAATGACCGATGATCACTAGATTATCAACTATAAATACCCATAAGATAGGAATTTACTCAATTATAGGATTAGATAACAGTAGATAAAGATCACCCAGTTATAACACAATATAACAATAGCTCAATGGAAGGTGCGTGACTCCAGTGTAGTTTAGGTGTAGTGCACCACAACAATACAACAACACTTAGCTGGTCGATAGAAGTAACGGCCCACAACTTCCAACGTCTCTCTGTGCAGTTCTCTCTCTCATAAAGTGCTCGTGCTCTCTGCTTCTGTCTGGTCAGCGCTGCTCAGCTGGTTGTATTTATTTCCTCACGTCCTGACACTTTGGTCTCGTTCCTAGTCCACTCAACGTTCCTGTGTAGCTTCCTGCAGCTCCCCAAATTCCTCACTTCCTGGTCTCGTGCTGCTTCCTGCAACCCCAATCTCCTTGTTTGGCATCTCCCCGCCTCAACCCTTATAGTGACAGCTAATTAACTATTGTCTACACCTATGATCCAAAGTCAGTAGTTCCAGGCGGTCCATCTAGTGACGTTGCTATGGGAACAGCCAACAGCAACGTTTGTACAAAACACAAAAATACATAGTTAAAATCAACACTCACACAATACATCAAACGCGCTTAAATTAAATAAATCATTAAGATAACACATTGTAAGAAAAAAATAAAATAAAATTAAATATATATATTGTGAGGAATCGTCAGCTTTTATGGGGAAGAGAAGGTATCAGCAACGAAGGGAGGCTGATTGCATCATTTTATTCTTTATTTATTGCTGGTGTAAACCTCAGTGGGTCCAGGGCTGGAATGCTGGAAACAACAGTTACTGCTTTAGTTAATATTAAAGGCCGTGTAGGAACGAGACTGTGTTTAAAGAAAACTCAGCGGTATGTTTGGTTTTTAAAAGGAATCGCTGAGGAAAATGACGGGCCTGACATTTGCTTGTTATGAAGACTGTTTATTTGGAAAAAGGATCGCTGTACAGAGGTTGGGGGAACCAACTATGAGTGTGTTTCAAGCTGTATACAAATAGTGAATCCAAAGTGAGAAGTTTAAAAACCCTATTCACGACGGTGTTAAACCTATAAAAAAAGGACACTGCAGCATAATACAGTACAACACAAAACCAGTGTATGGGACCTGTTGCAAGCATTCTTTCCTTAATTCAGCTAACGTGATACTTACCTAGCTGTTTCAAACAGAACCTGTTGAATGTTTGGGGAGGACTGGTCTCCAGGGGGAGACTTACCTGAGAGCGTGTGCTGGAAAGTAACCTGTGAAAAGAAAAAGGATTACAAACCCTACCACTAAACGCTGGCCTGAAGGACTGTGTTAAAACAGCAGTGTTACCCTGGACTGCAGTGCGGTAAAATGACCACAGAATACTACACATCCATGGTTGATCCTGGAATGGGAATTTTTACCTGTCAGAAGATAAGCTTCTACAGGGCTAGACAGGGAAACAAAAGAGCGTGTAGTTAGAGCCCAGAGTGGCCAGACTTTCTTTTGCTTATTTTTGTTTTGTGGGTTTATTTAATCAATTGTGTAAACAAATAAAGAGTATTTACTGTTTCGCCAATTCTGTTGTCCAGTCTCCTCTGTCTGAAGGCAAACATTGGCTACCACATACTAAACATGACACTAATCATTCACATATGGTGGTTGATGTGGGATGCCAAACTGTAGACCACGAAAAGCTACAGTACCCGACCTTCTAAACTAAACAGAGCGTGATAAATGGACAATATGGCAGATGATGATCTGGTTCGAGTGCTGGTTGCAGCAACTGCAATCCACTGCAATCCAAATACTCTTAGAAGCGAGAGAAGAACGACTGCTGATCATACAGAGCTTAGAAAGAGGGGCTCTACAGAGCTCGACCCAGAGTCCTATATATTCTACTGAGTTGTTGAATAAGATGTCTACTGAAGATAACATTGAAGCCTTCCTTCTTGTATTTGAACGGACAGAAAACCGGGAGGCTTGGGCGAAGGAAAAATGGGTAGGCATCCTGGCGTCATTTTTAATAGGGGATGCACAAAAGGCCAATCATTCCGGACAAGGACGCCGAGGATTACCCTAAACTGAAGGACAAGATTTTAGATCAAGCTGGGGTGACCACCATGGTACGAGAGCGAAAATATCAATCCCACGTTAGCACTTGGGTCCCAGATGTTCGACCTAATCCATCTGGCACAACGGTGGTTAAGGCCCGAGGTAAACAATGGATACAGAATCATTGAGTTGATCATAATGGACCACTACATGAGGGCCATGCCAGCCCCACTGAGGAAATGGCTTGGCCAAAAGTATCTGGCTACCATTGATACGTTTGTGGCTTTAGTGTAATGACAAATGGCAGCAGAAGAACTGGCTCGGACCCCCAGAGTATTGACCATAGAGAGCCTCACAGTGGAGGAAACTCAAAGAAAGAAAGAAGAAATGAAGCTGACTGGAGAAGTGACAATCGCCCCAGACCATTAACAGATCAATTAAAACAAACTGGATGACCCCCTGATCATTCCACATATAAATGTGTGGCAGGAAATGGCATTGCGGTGACATCAGACCAGAAGGAGGAACTGAGCACAGATGGGTACGGTACAATGGCGCTTGCACCATTTTATTAAATAACCAAAATAAATAAAATGTTTAAACAAAAATAACACTGCTCACAGAGCAAAATAAGAGCTTTTAAATAAAATAAATCACAAACACAAAACAAAAGAATAAACTCCAGGTCAGGCTGGGCAAATCGCCTTCACTGTACCTTTACGTTTCATTTTCGTTTTAAATCACCTCTTGCTCTCCCGTTCTCCACTTCTCCAACACCCACCCGGAGTGCAGAGAGCTGCAGGTATTTATGCAGGTGACCTGATTAGCAACAAATTAATCACTTAATTTGGGAGATGGACACCTTCTCCATGAGTTTTATAATGTGGATGGCGCTTCGCATCCACACTGCAAAACAATAACAAAACTAAACACAGCAACGCTGTCATACAATAAATAATAAATAAACAAAACACACGCCGGTTCGCCGTCATCTATATTGTGAGGAAAGGGTAGTGGCGCCTTTAAGGAATGGCGGCGCTTTGGAAGAAATTACACAACCCAGAAAGCCTGGTGCCAATTAATCAAGTGGGGTTTCTGAGTTTAAAAGGAAGCAGGGCAGAGCCATAAGAGAGGTTGGTTGGGAGAAAACACGGGCTGTTGGTTTCTACATGAAGATAGCGTGATAACTTCAGTGTTGTGAGAAAACATTGTAAGGTAAAAGCTATATCGGGTTATGTTAAAAATACCGTCAGTATTTAGTTTTATGAAAACGCGATTTTTCCTCTTGTTGAGGTAGTCTTTTGTTTTAATTGTGAAAGTTTATTTTCTTTTTAACGGAGTACTAGTAGAGGATACTCCGTATCAGTTTAAAATAAAATTTGCGGTGTTCAACGTTGTGCTGGAATACGCTGACATCACAGCGGTATGAGTTTCTGTGATTATAACCCGGAGCGGTATTGGTTAATTTCGTTTTGAAGAGACATTAAATAATAACCCGAAAGAATACAGACATAAGACGTGGAAGCTTGAAGGAATACAAGTGCATCTCTGGACGATCGGGAGTCGGCTGCTGGAGGTCCATCTCCACAGCTGGATATAATTTGTGCAATCTCTGTTCATTCTTGGGACGTTCAGGACATTGTCACTACAATCCTGGAGTTGGTCTGCAAGGCAGATATATGCTGCATACACCAGTTTTCCAGGACAACTCAAGCAGAGGGAGCCTGTCCTGATACTTGTCTGTGTTACAGGTCTCTTCCAGCAGAGGGAGCTTGTCAGACACTTACCTGTTTAACAGGACTACTCCAGCAGAGGGAGCCGGTCCCATACTTATCAGGTCACCTGACTCTTCCAGCAGAGGGAGACCATCCTGCATTTACCTGTGACTCAAGACCGCTATATGGAAAAGAGAGCTGTCCTGTCCTACCCGCGGACTAACTCACTTCCTTGGAGAACCCTTGGACTGTGCTTCGATCTCCAGGACTTGAAGTAGCTTAGAGAGGGTTGAAGAAGTGAATTAGTCAGTGACCTGTACAGGGCAAGAACTTTGAGAGAAACTGATCATTGATGTAAATATTGTAAATAAAACACACTCACCTGCAAACGTGTTGAGTCTGTGCCAGTTGCTTAAAGGGGAAAGCAGTGGTGCAAGCGTGCCTAGCTAGTGGATCTTTTACAATATATAAACAAATATAATACACAATACGAAAAACAAATACAAAATAACACAGGGGGGGAGGGGGAGACCCCGTTCTAAAAATAAATACTGTACAGGGCTGCTCGCCCTGTTACAAAATGCTATAAATGTTTAAAAATAGGGCACATGGCTAGGACTTGCATGGACAGGTCTGAGCCAATACTGTGTAACTTGTGAGAGAAGGTGTTTTGTGGCAGCATAGTTGTGGCAGGGGTATCAGGGTAGGTTTCCATATATGGCTGGGGTACAGGTGAATGGAGTAAATGCAGAGGCACTCATTGATTTGGGAAGCTTAATTACTTTGGTTACCCCTGAATATTGTAAAGGGGTACAATTGGATTATAATCTCCGGACCGGGATTACCTGTATACATGGGGATGTTAAGTATTATCCCACGACATATGTAACTTTAAATTACGAGGGGTTGAATCACAAGATGCATGTAGGGGTTGTCCCCAGGTTTCCCCACCAGGTAATCCTAGGATGAGATTTTCCCGGATTTAAACATCTGGTGAATATCAGAGGGGAAGTGGATAAAACTCCACTCAAACTAAATGCCCAGTTGGGGTCCCCAGAAAGTTTGGTGGCGTTATTCCCATTTGCCAAAGATGAGTTACCTAAGGAATCTGAACCACCCAAACTAAAGAAAACACGACAAGAGACGCTTAGCATGAGATCGGGGATCATCGGTGGAAACAGTATTAGTGGGAAACCAAGAGAAATGGGTACAGAAGGGAGTTAGTGTACAATGCACTAAACAAGACATTTTAAATGAGACTGGAGGGGAACCACTTGAAATTAATCCTGGAAATAGTGAGGAACCATGGCAGAAGCAAGTTTGTCCCTTGAGTGAACAGTTTGCCAGAGAACAAGAGTAGGATTTGTCCTTAGTGTACGTGTTCGTACAAGGTTGGTGACCATTGATATAGTTCTGGTTGAAGGGGTAGTGGTGAATCCTCAAGAGTTCTTTTTCCAAAGAAATGATTTAGTGTACCGAAGGATGAGAATTAACGGTAACATGGTAGAATGGTTATCGGTACACCCCTCCTTTAGACACCAAGTGATGAAAATAGTGCACAGTCACTTGTTTGGCACACACCTAGCCACTGACAATACACTTGATAGAACCTTACAGAGGTTTTATTGGATAGGGATGAGGAAGAATGTGGATCATTTCTGTAAATCCTGCCCAACTTGTCAGCAAGCTAGTCCTCGGCCTCATCTAAGGGCACACCTACAGACCATGCCTATTATAGATATACCCTTTGAACGGATTTCCATGTATCTGGTAGGACCACTCCCTAGATCAGCCCGAGGACATGAATATATCTTAGTAATTCTAGACTATGCAATGTGCTATCCCGAAGCTATTCCACTGCATAATATTGCATCAAAAAACTATAGTAAAGGAATTGACCCAGGTTTTTTCAAGAGTGGGCATCCCAAAGGAAATCCTTAAGGACCAGGGTACGGCATTTATAAATAAAGTGATGCAGGATTATTGTAATACTATACAAATCAGTTCCATTAGAACCTCCGTTTACCATCCCCAAACCGATGGTCTTGTGGAACGATTTAATAAACATAGAAAGCAATGCTCAGGAAAGTGATAGGGAAGGATGGAAAAGATTGGGCCCTGCTTCTTCCTTATTTAATGTTTGCAGTACGGGAGGTTCCCCAGGGTCCACGGGGTTTTTGCCCTTTGAGTTGCTATACGGATGACCTCACCACACTTATATTTAAGCCGGAGACAGAGTGATGGTTTTAGTTCCCATTCCCACCATGAAGATGTTTAGCCAGTGGCAGGGACCCTATGAAATACTTGAAGCCATGGGACCGGTAAATTATAAGGTATATCAACCTGGCAAACAGAAGGAAATTCAAATATATCATGTCAACCTGTTGAAACCCTGGGTAGATTATAAACCTCGGGAAGAAGGGAATAGAGCTCTTACCTCTTGTGCACAGGTAGAAAGTGCTGAAGCAGAGGTTAAACAGGTCACTATAGGACCTGGGTTAAGTATATTACAAAGAGAAGTAGAAAAATTAATAAAAGTAAATCAAGACATGTTTTCTAAGGTACCCAGTCATACCACGATAATCCAGCACAATATATAAACTCCCCCTAGTGTCAGAGTATGTCCATATCGTCTACCTGAGTCAAAAAGGGTAGATGTGATACAGGAATTAGACAAAATGTTACAGCTGGATGTTATTGTAGAATCCTCCAGCCCGTGGAACAGTCCCATTGTGATGGTAGCTAAACCTAATGGGAGCTGGAGGTTCTGTAATGAGTTCAGACAATTAAATCTGATCTTGAAATTCGACTCATACCCAA
This sequence comes from Polyodon spathula, assembly GCF_017654505.1. Lineage (NCBI taxonomy): Eukaryota > Metazoa > Chordata > Actinopteri > Acipenseriformes > Polyodontidae > Polyodon > Polyodon spathula. The sequence goes on from NC_054543.1 coordinate 28,105,250, forward strand.
TGCCTCGGGTAGATGAGTTGATTGAAAGACTCGGTAATGCGCAATATCTGACCACGTTAGATCTCATAAAAGATTACAGGCAAATCCTTCTAAACCCAAGTTCTAGGGAGAAAACAGCATTCTCAACTCCTAAAGGGTTGTACCAATATAAGATTATGCCCTTCGGGCTACATGCAGTGACAGCAACCTTCCAAAGGCTCATGGACAAGGTGGGAGGAACACTTACCGAGGGTTAACCAGATCTTACAAGCTCTCACAGAGACAGGCCTCACAGCAAACCGAGAAAACTGCCATGTGGGCCTAAAAGAGGCAAAATATTTGGGGTATGTGTGGTAGGGGGAGGTGTCATAAAACCACAATTAAATAAAGTAGAGGCCTTAAAACCGTGGCCGATTCCCAGCTATAAGAAACAGGTATGAGCATTCCTGGGATTAGTGGGATACTACCGCCGATTTGTATCCAAGTTCTCGTTGATAGCAGCACTCCTGACAAATCTTACTGAGAAGTCCGAACCAAACAAAGTAAGATGGTCGGAAGAAGCGAACACAGCATTTAAAAAAAATCATAACAATCTTGTGTAGTGGTCCGGTGCTAAGGGTTCCTGATTTTAACAAAAGGTTATTGTACAAACTTATGCCTCGGAAGTGGGGGTCGGTGAGGTTCTGTCCCAAATGTATGAAGGTGAAGAATATCCTACTATTTATCTTAGCCAGAAGCTACTACCCCGAGAAACAAGGTATGCAGTAGTTGAAAAAGTATGTTTGGCTGTAAAGTGGGAAGTGAAAACATTGAAATACTACTTGTTGGGCCAGGAATTCACACTAGTCACAGATCATTCACCATTGAAACGGATGAAGGAAAACAAAGAGACGAATGCAAGGGTGACCAGGTGGTTTTTGGCCCTACAACAATATAAGTTTAAAATCGAGCATAGAAGTGGGGCGAAAAATGAAAACGCTGACGGGTTATCAAGAGTACATTGTGGGGGTAGGAAGCTCGCTCGACCTGGTAGGTTTGAGCTGAAGGGAAGGATATGTGAGTAATCATCAGCATTTATGGGGATGAGACAGTATCAGCAACGTAGGGAGGCTGATACTTTCCCCTCATGTAAGAAAATCAGTGAAAGAATATTCACAAATAGCAATAGAATTACAAAATTACAAAAAAACACGAGAATTACAAAACTCCATTTCCCAGAAATAGACAGGAACTAGGGAGACGAATGACCTTTTAGGAACTGAGCCAGCATATAAAAGGAGGATGTACCATAGACAGACAGGGATGTAAGGGCTTGGAGTAAGCTTGCGTGACTCCATAAAATGAAAACTGTAAACAGCATTACAACTTTAGTCTAAGAGAGAAGTCGGCGGTTGATGTTAGAACAGAGCTTTTCAGATACAGTGCAGTAACCTGAGTGTATATGGAACCATGCTTGGAAAACAAAAGTATGGGTCCAGCTGGAACAAGGGAGCCTACTGTTCAGACTGGACGCTAACCTTTTGTGGAATTACTTACCTGTGTGGGTGGAAAGAAACTCGTACAGAAAAACCCAATGAGTACAGCGATTGCATCATTTTATTCTTTATTTATTCCTGGTGTAAACCTCAGCGGGTCCAGGGCTGGAATGCTGGAAACAACAGTTACTGCTTTACAGTTACAACCTTGTACTTGGCTTGATTCATGCCAAAGCTGCCCGATTCCAGCCTTGCTGAAGCACCCCCAGATCATCACCGATCCTCCACCACATTTCACAGTGGGTCTGAGACACTGTGGTTTGCAGGCCTCTCCAGGTCTCCATCTAACCATTAGACGACCAGGTGTTGGGCAAAGCTGAAAATTGGACTCATCTGGGGGTGCTTCAGCAAGGCTGGATTCGGGCAGATTTGTCTTTGTGAAGGGCGCATGAATCAAGCCAAGTACAAGGTTGTCCTGGAAGAAAACTTGCTTCCTTCTGCTCTGACAATGTTCCCCAACTCTGAGGATTGGTTTTTCCAGCAGGACAATGCTCCATGCCACACAGCCAGGTCAATCAAGGTGTGGATGGAGGACCACCAGATCAAGACCCTGTCATGGCCAGCCCAATCTCCAGACCTGAACCCCATTGAAAACCTCTGGAATGTGATCAAGAGGAAGACGGATGGTCACAAGCCATCAAACAAAGCCGAGTTGCTTGAATTTTTGCGCCAGGAGTGGCATAAAGTCACCCAACATCAATGTGAAAGACTGGTGGCGAGCATGCCAAGATGCTTGAAAATCAGGGTTATTCCACCAAATACTGATTTCTGAACTCTTCCCAAGTTAAAATATTAGCATTGTGTTGTTTAAAAATGAATCTGAACTTATTTTCTTTGCATTATTCGAGGTCTGACAACACTGCATCATTTTTGTTATTTTGACCAGTTGTCATTTTCTGCAAATAAATGCTCTAAATGACAGTATTTTTATTTGGAATTTGGGAGAAATGTTGTCAGTAGTTTATAGAATAAAACAAAAATGTTCATTTTACCCAAACACATACCTATAAATAGTAAAACCAGAGAAACTGATAATTTTGCAGTGGTCTCTTAATTTTTTCCAGAGCTGTATGTGTGTGTGTGTGTGTGTATATATTATATATATATATATATATATATATATATATATATATAATTATATATGATATCATATATACTCTATGAAGATCATTCTAGATTCTTTCAAATAATAATATTAAATACTTGCAAGCTTACCTGCTTCCAAATCGAAAAGCCTTCTGCCCACGCCTTTCCTTCCGACTCTGATGAGTTCCTGCCTTTGACTCCTCCACTGGTCCATCTCTGTCCGACCTACCGTCTCTCCTACTCCCAGTTCCTGACTGTGCCAGCTTTGCCAGCTGACCTCGCTTCCACCCAGCCTTCAGGCAGGCAAACGCGTAGCTCAAGGCGTGGTTCCACCAGCCAGCCCCAGCTTCATTATAAAGATTGGACGACACCTAAGCTGCTGAAATTTCTCTTCGAGAAGTCTATCCCCACCCCTGTTGGCGGATACCTCATGTTTCTTACTTATTGTGAAGCCTTGTCAGCCAAGCCTATTCTTCCTCTCTCCGCCCCCGTTTGCAAGCTTCTGCCATCAGGCCCTCCTCTTCTGCTACTCTTGCAGCTCCTATTCCTGCTGTGCATTCGCAAGACCTTGCTCATGCAGCCCAGCTCCCCCTGCTGGCACAGTCAGTGCAGCCACAGCTTCTGTTGCCGCAGTTACACACTTTGCCCATCCCCTCCTTCAGTGGCACCCCTCAGGACATGTTTAATCAGCTGCAAACTCTGCAATGTTCCGGCTCTCTCTAATGTGCTTCAAACTCATCCTGACAAGCCCTTTGTCTCCTGTCTAATCAATGGTCTTTCAAACGGCTTCTCCACTGGCATTTATCAAGTTTCTTCTGAGTCTCACATCTGTCAAAACCTCCTCTCTGCTATTTCAGTGCCAGAAGTCATCAGTTCCCTTACCCAAGCCGAAGTCAACAAAGGTTTCATGGTTGGTCCCTTTGCAGCACCTCCCTTCACTACTTACCGCATTAATCCCATAGGCATCGCTACCCACAAGTATTCTGGTAAGAAACGCCTTATCATTGACCTCTCTGCTCCTCGGGGCAGTAACACTCGTAGCATTAACTCCCTCATTTCAAGTGAGGAGTTCTCTCTTCACTACATAAAGCTATCATACACCATTAATTCCATCAAAACTGCAGGTCATGGAGCCTGGCTTGCCAAAGCCAATATCCCTGATGCATTCAAGGTTATGCCTATTCACCCTTCATTCTGCCACCTTTTATTTTTCCACCCAGCTCACCTTCGGTTGCCGCAGTAGTCGATTTTTTGTCAGAAGTCCTTTTTTGCTCAACAACTATCATGTTCCCTTCCTCCTCCATCTCATGTATGACTTTCTGCTCATTCCCCCCCTCCCCTTCAGATCCTCCAGTCCAAACAATTAATCAGCTTAAGACCCTCTTCTCCTCAGTCGGTGTCCGTCTTTCCAAAGAGAAAACCATCAGCCCGGTCAACTCTCTGGAATTTTTCGGCATTACCCTCAATGCAGTGAAATTCAAAGCCAGCCTACCACTGCTGTCTTAGAAATATATCCAATTGTAGCGGCCGCTCTCCTCTGAGGTCACCAGTGGTCAAGGAAATCAATCCTTTTCTTCAGTGATAATAAACCCACAGTGCACATCATTAACAAAGGATGTTCTTCATCCCCCCTCATCATGCGCTTGCTCTGTTCTCATATGGTCTTCCGTATCTCTTAACTTCTTAATACAAGACTACCATCTTCCTGGTAATAATGATGCTGCTGATGCTTTCTCTCTCATCTGCAGGTATCCAAGTTCCGTCAGCTGGTCCCATCTGTCTTCTTCAGTTTCCTCAGAAGCTCTGAATTCAGTTTCTTCAGCTTCTAGTTTCCCCACGATGGTTATTCTTGTATGTGACCTCTCTATTTCCAACTCCTATTTCATAATTTGGCTGTGCACCTCAAAGACAGACCAACTCCGGCGTGGTCAGTTCATTCAGTTCTCAAGGATTGAGTCTTCTATCTTCCCTTTTTCAGCAATGTCAAGATATCTCTCAAGCAAGAAAGGCAAGACCCTCTAGTAATTGATTCTTATACTTGTCACTGGTTCTCAACCTACCTCTCCACTCTCCTCTCCAGAGCAGGCCTCCCTCCTCAGCTTTATACACCCGATTCATTCCATATAGGTGCAGCCACCTCCGCTTTAAGGGCCAGCATCAATCATAGCCTGATCAAGACCATGGGGCGCTGGTACCCTTCTGCAGTGGATTCTTATGGTCATTCATTTCCCTCCGATATAATTGCAGCCCATTATAAAATCGCTAGTATGCCCGGAGTGGGAGCTTCCTGTCCGCCGGGCCCACCAGAGGTTTTCCCCTAATCAGTCTTGTTTTTTTTTTTCCTCTGCACTGAGCAGCAGGTATTCACATAGTCACACCACACAATCACTAATTGTCCCTCTGTTTGTCCCATTTTGTCCTTCTGGTCTTTTGCTCTGGCATGTGCTGTCTTTTGTCCGTCTCACAGTATGGGAGATTTTGCGAGGAGCCGGGGGTCCATCCTTTGGGGGGCAAGTGAGTCTCACTTTCCCAATCTCAGGGCTAGGCATCCGCCTCCCTTACCTTCAGGGGGGACTCATCATGTGAGTCAGAGCAGACCCCCGGCCACATTCTGTCCTTTCGCAGCTCCTGCGTTTATCTTACCTCACTCGAGGCTCTGTTCTATACTCTGCCTTTCTTTCGGGATGTGGCTACTCCGTGCTCGAGTCCCATATTAATCTCTATGCCTTGTCCTTATTTCAGGTCCCAGGCAGTGTGAAGTCTCGGCCAATTGGGTGGTCTAACGAGCGCCACGTCTCAGTTGCTGGGTACCTCTCTCTCTATCTCCTTTCGTGTTCTGGTCTACCAGGACCGACTTCCTCCCGAGGAGTGGCTCCCCAAGTCACAACCCTCGTATGTGTTTTTGGTCACTGGGTCCTTTGCCCCTGGGATGTGTAGGCATCGTCACCCTCAGTCAGCGACCACTTTTGTATCCTGTCTTCAGTCACTGGGTCATTTGCCCCATGAGATGTGGCTCTGCCGGTCTGTTACTAGAGACAGGGCCTCGCCCGCTCCTCTATCCTAAGTCTGGTCCTTTTTAGAAAGCACCCTGTCCTACTAACTGCTCCTTTCTGCTTCTTCTGCCCTATCCTTACACCCCCAGCTCACACCCTGTGAATATATTTTAAAATTAGCCATCCTCCACTTATAAGCCTCTGTTCGAATTTTGTGAACAAGGATGAGTCGTGGCATTGGCCAGGGTACTTGGCAACTATATCCATGATAATACATTGAGCATCACATAAAACTTGCATAGTTAAAAAATGATGATGTTTTCATTTCTTGAATCTGGGGATATTGCAATATGTGTGCAATCTTTACACCTAGAACATTTGGGAAGCCAGAGAACTGATAATATTTGTGTTTGGTTCTATTTTGTTCCACATCATCCATTCCCTCTCGTGCTCCAGTCGAAGATGGAAGCACTTCGATATTCTCCATTGTAGATTACAGCTCTGTAGCCCTGTCATTCCACTGCGTCACTAACTTCTACCACTTTTGAAAATAAATTTTGCAATTTATCTGGAGTCGCAAAGGTGTTTTGCATTTGTTTTTCCCTCTGCCCCTTTTGAAAGGCAGGCTGTTGATATCCTGTAAGGCCATTACTAGTTGTCTTAAAAATCACAATGTTTTTACAGGTATTTCATTTTACTTTTGGTCTACAAAATAAACTTCATATTTTGAAATTGTATTCATGTTGTGATTTGTGCCAGTACTCTGATTTGCATTGTGAGCCCCGCGCGTATCAACATGAAGCAGCACAAACCTCAGTCATCAACAAATCAGGAAGGTCTATTAGCAATGGTTTCCCACTTTATGAAATATAATGTATGTGTCTAAAAAACTTAATACCGGTGTAATGTTAGAAAGTGGTACACCATCAGAATGTGGTATGCATACCAAAACCTGACATTAAAAGTGGTGCTTTGTCAGATTTTGGTACAGGTGCAACCAATTGCGATCTGATAGGTGTTTTCCTATTGTCAACAGAGGTAATTATACAGAATGTGTTTTGCCAACTTAAACTGGAAACAGACAATCACTTTCTATAAAAAGAAAAAACAATTCAAACAAAACAAAATGAGAAGTCCACCGCAAAGTTGAACAAGTTAAAAAAAAAAAAAAGTACATGGATAAATATTTGTAAAATACCAAAAACAGTAAAATGCACCAGATTTGAATGGGCTCTTCCTTGCTTTCTTAGCGGAAGTTGTTTATGTATGTGTGAGCAAGCACAATGCGCTGCAAAATATCAATATTGGTGCCCACCCCTAATTTATATATATATATATATATATATATATATATATATATATATATATATATATACACACACACACACACACACACACACACACACACACACACACACACACACACACACAGAGTATATGAAGGTCTATAACAAAATACATATCATGTGTCAAATTCAATCTATAACTGAATACTTTGCAAAAAGTTTATCTGGTATTGAAAACTTGTGAGTAATGCTTGACTTGAACCCAGGCCTCCTCTGGTAAGGCCATCAACCCACTGTGCCATCTCGTCCAAACTTATTAGAAACTGATGTCTGTAACCATATATGCAATCCACTTTTAGATTTGTAATACACTTTCTTTACAGTCTGGGGGTTATT